>NC_133865.1:4281708-4347271 GCF_044706935.1 Curcuma longa | reverse complement strand
AACCAAAAAATAGAGAGAAGATTCCAGACCTCTGCCCTTGCTTGGAGGATGTCCAACAGTTCGTAAGGATACAGGGAATTGGACCTTCCATGAATGATCTTCAAAGCATGGTTTGCTGCATCTTTGACTACAGGATCATTTGCAGGAACAGTGCGCCAACCAGGCCCAAGCTCCTCTGTCAAATGATAATACTCAAATCAGAAAATGTGGGGCCTTTCTCTAACAGAATATGACAGACAATTAGCTATAAGGTGGCAAATGAAGATGGTTGTATTAGACTACCGGTACCTGAACTCTATACAAGCACCAAATTGAATTTCAAAAGAACAACAAGATATAGAAGTACATTTGCTATGATCTTCTGTCAATGCCTCAAAATTTTCAGCAACGTTAACTCTTGGATTACTCATTTTTTTCACTACCATGAAGACAACAAACTATTTATTGTTCCTTTTTGTCATCCACTTGTACTCCATTTCTTTGTTTTCATGCTACAAACTCTTTGCAAATAACCTTATATTCTTGAATTTAATTGTGGCATAAAAAATCAAATGTTCATATTCAGCCTTCATTTTATAGGCATTGTGTCCATTAATTAACCAGGATTTTTTTATAATAGATAAGTCACATGAAAGTTCAGTAAGTGTTAATATATACTGTTGCAATGGGAAGGATGGTCTTAGCTTTTGTAATAGAACTATCTGTAAAATAATGAACCAAAGCAAATAAAATTCATGTTGTGTTAGAATTCCGATTCTTCATTAGAGGAACATTTGTAGGCTTGAGGATTGGGATTAACATATCTCAATACAGAACAAATTAGCTAAATACCTAAATTGGAAAGATACAAGAGACCCAACAGAAGATCCATGATATAAAACTCATATGTAATAGAAGGAAACCATGTTGTTTAACCTAAAATGACTCGAGTTTGTTAGAAGCCACGGGTTACTGTCAAGAAAAAGGGAAAGATTTTTGAGATGTGTACAATCATACATGTATATGCACCATAAAATTCATGTTGTCCTAGCACCCCAATTCCCAACTAGAGGAACAGATGTAGAATTGATGATTGGGATTAACCTAGGATTTTAATTCAGAATAAATTAGCTTGGTACTCAAATTAGAAAGATCAAAGACGCCCAATGGAAGAACCGTGATATAACCTCATATTGGTTAACCTAAAAAGACTTAAGTTTTGTGAGAGCTCACAGATACTGCAAGAAAAAGAGAAGGATTTTGAGATAGTATCCTATGATATGTATTGTTATATATGAGACAGAGAGGGAGAAAATTAGGGAAGATAGGATGTAAGCGAGGAAGACTAATTTTGTTCATTCATGTTGTTTACTAGGGAAAGAAAAGAAATAAAGAGACTAGATCTATGTTGTCATATTGCCCAAATGCACAGAGCAAATGAAGTTTTTGTTCAGATGGGGAACATAGTGTTGTAAATCACTTTTTCACTTTTCTTCTGTGTTCATATTAGAGATGATTCAATTGGAAAGAAAGATGTTAGTCTTACTTTATCCATCTTTCTATCTCCACTAAATTCTCTCTAAATAAAAAAGATATATTTTTTGTCATCTCGCCCACTCTCTCCTATTATTTGTTTTCCTTCTCATCTTTATCGTCTATGTAAAGTGCAATGAAAACAGGGGGGAAATCAACCAGTCACTCTTGAATAAGGGCAAAAGACTGCCAAAACCAACCAGTTACAGCTGCTACAGATAAGCATGACTGACCCAGACATAGTAAAAGATTGTTTGACCAACCCCTAATGAAGTAAAAGATTATTTCTCCTCATGCATATCAGCTAGCAGACATTGAGGCATACCCAGGATCCCACTTTTTGTCTATCTTTCATGCACATAACACGCCATGTGCATATCTCTTCCTTTTCTATATTACTGGGTAGGGCCTGGGCCTTTCTTTTCCTCAAAGCAAAAAAGGGAGGTCTAATCATGAGCTCAAAAGGCAAAGTGAGAAATTGGCTGTAGGTAAGTGTGATAAGAGTCATAAGACTCAAGATCAAAATAATTCATCAAAAAATAGTAGTTGCAGAGAAGTGGACTTGGATCCTCTAAGCAACCTAACCATACAAAACAAAATAGGGAAATTTGCAGCGACAAGACTTGAAAAAATTAAACCTTCTGATCACCATAAGCTGTAGCCATCATACATAGGACACCTAGGTGCTTCAGTGCTTCAGAATTATGCACTATATATCATTACCTCGTTTAGCACCAAGGTCTGCATCAGTAAAGTAAGGAGAGTCTCCGACATGCTTAAACTCCTGAAGCTCTTTGAAGTGCTGCCATGGCTTGACCCATACCTTAGCTTCATACAACTTCTTCTTCCCTGCATCAATTGCCTCCAAGGTCAAGTGATGAAGTGTTGCCGGCAACAACTTGCTCTTTTGCCTTCACGATACATGCAAACTCCAGAAGTCCATTCTGTGTGAGCAGGAGGCAAAATTATCAAAACAAGTCAGTATTGCAAAAAATGCTCTTCCATATTTCTCCCCTTTTCACTTGGAGCATTTCATTTGAACAAAATCTCCATTAAAATTCAGCAGCAAATATTGAAATATTGCTTCATGATCTATTATTAATTTTGTTTTATTTCTCTCTCTCTTTTTGTTAAATTTTGGGGTTTTCTTAGCCTAGCCATTTCCTCATTTTCCTTGTAATGGGAATAGTAAAATAACCAAACAACTGTACCTTGAAAAGGAGAGGTCCTCGACAAATACATTATAAAACTATACAGAGTAATATCCACTTAATTCCACACGAAACTAGAACCTAGATATGACAAGAAAAGTACACGGACCCCAAAAAAACTTCTTTTTAATGTGAAATAACTTAGCATTAATGGAATATAATCAACTTATTCATGTATTATTTTCGTCTCTTCAGACTTGACGCTACATTTAATGCAGAATAAAATATTTTCTTTTCCATACCCCTGGTACATCATTCTCCCTTTTAAGCTTACTAACAAAGGAATGGCCAAGTAAGATTAAAAAACACAGAGACAGAAGTTCAAATTTAACTAACTATCAGAAAATCCTATAGGATCAAAAAAACATGAAGCAACTAAGAAAAGGTTGTCAAACAAAATTTTGGAGATAGAAAAATATTGTTCAATTGATTGTACTTGGAACATATATAGATGGGAAATCTATATGCGAGCCATGCGACTGATTCTAACAATTGAGAATAATTATATCCAAAAATATGGAAGTAAATATCATACAATTATGCAATAGTTCCAACAGGATGATGACTTCTGACAATTGCTCTGCTGCAATTTTTATTCACATCCCTCTCAAACTAATAGTGAGAGTCATGAAGTTGCTTGTTTGAGACAATTAAAATCAGCCAATGGCTCCTTAAACTCCTATATAAAACACCATAGTGAATTGGGCAGGAGATTATTAATACCCTCCCTCAAGTTGAAAGAGTTGCGAGTAATGTAAATTTGCATCGAACAAACTAAGAATGATTGGAAATTGCAAGTGCTTACAGATTAACTAAAGTCAAATTAGACACTATGACTGACCCAAAGATGATTTGCACAGATTCAGGATTACAGATGTCTATAACACATCCACCAATACAAGAGATCTAAATAAACGTGTAATGCTATATTAAAAACCATCTAGCCTTGTAGATGATTCCAAAGGTCCAGGATTACAGGATGGCTATAACACATCCACCAAGGCAACGGAATTGCAATTTTCACGAGATTATAATATGACTAAATATGAATACAATAATTTCACATTATTGACCCTAGATCAAAATGACATCCCAGTCTATAAATGTTCTAAGCATCCCTACAGGAATACAGATTGACTAACAGAGATTAACTAACGATACGGCTGAAAACATGCAATTCTTTAATTCAAGAGGAAAAATGATGAGATAGCTCGAAGACAGTTATTCCTTGGTCAACAAAGGCAGTAATAAGCAATAACAAGAGAAAACGGTAGGAAAGAGACGACGAAACAGGTGAGAACCAATAAAAATATAATTTAAGTCGAACATTGACAAGAAACTTTAACAAAATAAGGAAATAAACATAAGCTGAGCCCAAGCAAAGAGAAGAACACAAAGCGACCTCTTTTTTGTTGTGCTCGTCGACGGCGAAGCGGGCGAGCTCCTCAATCCCTGCGCTGTCCTGCGCCCCCTCCGTCTCTCTCACGTCTCCAACCATGGACGCGATCGCCAGCGAGAAGAGCGGGGAAACGAAGATCAAAATGAGGGCGAGAAGAAGAGGGCTTCGCCGAGTAGGAAGAGAAGGAGACGCCATGTTTCGAAGCAAGGTCATAAGAACGACAACTATTTTCCTGACTCATTTCTTTCCCTAAATAAGGAGACGCCATGTTTCACAGGCGTCGCACACGTTGATGCAGTCGTGGCCGTCAGATCGACAGATCTGAAGTGGACGTAAAATATCTCGAAAGTCGTTTGAATGAGAGTTATTATTAATATTTTTAATTTAATTATTTATTTTAAAATATCAATAATAATCTTTTTTTAATTTAAATTACAATTAATTCTTAAATAATATAGTATCATCATGTAACTTAGAAATACGATAGCTTAACGTTTTTGAAGTTAATATAAAAAACCTTTTTTTATTACCTTTTGATTTTAAAACTAAATTAATTCATTATACATTAAAACTTAATTAAAATTAAGTAATTAATTTAATTTAAATATTTATAAATTTAAAAAAGATAATTTATTTTAAATTTTAAAAAATAAATTAATGTATTATATTTATTAATTTAATTAATTATTTTATTAAAATAATTATTTTAATAAATTACAAGTATATATATTTTAAATTTAAAAAAATTAATGAATTATATTTATTAATTTAATGAATTATTTTATTTAAATAATTATTTTAATAAATTATTTTATTAAAATAAAATCAAAAAATTATATTTATAAATTTAATAAATTATTTTATTAAAATATATATAAAATTATTTTAAATTTTAAAAAATAAAATTAATAAATTATTTTATCAGTTAATCACATAACAAAGATTATAAGGTATAACATATAACCTAATATTATTTGATTTAACTTATTTATTTAAAGAAAATAAAATATAATCAGTTTAATATTTACTATATTATTCTTGATTCAATTTATTTTTAAGATAAATTAAATTAATATTAAAAAATTAACGATGATAGCAAATTTATAATATATTTTTATAAAATAAATATAATTTATTTACAATTTTTTAAATTTAAAATAAATTTTTATATTTTTAATAAAATAATTCATTAAAATAATTGTTTTAATAAATTATTTGTTAAATTAACAAGTATAATTCGTTAATCTTATTTTTTAAAATTTAAAATAAATTTATATACATTAATAAAATAATTCATTAAAATAATTATTTTAATAAAAATAATTCATTAATTTTATTTTTAAAATTTTAAAATAAATTTATATATATATTAATAAAATAATTTATTAAATAATTATTTTAATAAATAATTTATTAAATTAATAAATATAATTTATTAAATTAATAAATATAATTTATTAATTTTATTTTTTTAAATTTAAAATAAATTATCTCTTTTAAATTTATAAATATTTAAATTAAAATTTATTAAATTAATAACTCAATTTTATACGTTTCAATTAACTCGTTTTTGAATCGGAGGGTAATCGTAGAAAAAAAATTCGTTAATCTTTAAAATTATAGAAAATCTTAAACCGCTAAAGTAATCACATTCCCGGATTATAAATCATTTGTTAATGTGATAATGATACTATATTACTTAATAATCAATCATAATCTGAATCAAATAAAATTATCATTGAACTAATAACTAAGATTATCATAATCCATAATCAAACATCCCTAAATATTATAGCATTTCCCTAAGCTAATGGGAACGTTGATCAGAAACTTAAAGGCATCGGTGAAAGCATAGTGGACATCTGGCATGGTTCGCCTCTTGCCACAAGAATGGGAGCAGGTTCTTGGACGACATTAAAAGAATGGGCGCCGAAAAATCAAGGCGTATTATCTCGGCATCTCTAGCTTGATATATTATATATGGGAGGCATGTAATCGAAGGTGTTATCAAGGTATTATCTCAAATTTTGATTAGATTTTTTGCAAGGTGCAGGTCCATGTGTATCAGTTTGTAGATCTAAAGTCACGGTAGTATCCAAGTTGCCGGTGGCTCTATTCCTGAGATGAGATTGGTTTTGTAGTCTGTGGTGCTTTGTATGACCCGTAGATGAACATGTAAGTGTTGTGATGTAGGGACATGTGGGGCTATAGTGTCTTGGTGTTGGTGGTGTCATGAGTTTGATGTAGTTTCTTGTGTAATTGGTTATGTGTGTACCTAACGGTTAGTGTTGTTTAGACTATGATGCTGATCTTTTGATTGTATATTTAAGAGGTCTAACCTCTTTTTTATTTTATCTATATATCAACCATTTTTCAAAAAAAAAAGAAGTTATGCTAAAATAATAATGAATTTAAAATTTTTATTACTAATTTAACCATCAAATTTATGTTTGATCAATATTTTTTAAATTATAGATAAAATAACGATGGATTTAAAATTATTGCTATTTTAGCGATTGAATTTAAATTTAATCGTTAAATATTAAATAATAGTCATGATAATTTAGCGATCAAATATAAATTCAATCACTAATTTAGCGATCAAATTAATATCGATTGTTAATTTTAGATATCGATAAATTATATTTGATCGTTAATTATAACGTAAATTGATTGCTAAAATTAATGATGAAAAAGTTAACAACCGATCATTTCTATTTCTATGGTCGTTGAATTATTTAACGATTGAATAATTGGTCTTGGCCAATTTTTTCTTTCAGTGAAACATTGTTAGGGGAGATTTAGATATTATGGAATACTAATAAAATTGAATTAGGAATGATAGTGATGATTATAATCAAAGGGATTATAATATAACAACAATTGGGAAAAGTGAAGGCTTCACTCACTCAGTTAAAATATCTCTTTCAAGAGATCCATATTTAATAATAAAATTTTTAATTAATCATTTTATTATTATTTAAATACTTTATCCCCTTGCTCAACCACACATGCTTCTTTTACAAGTGATTGAGCTTTAATAATTAAAATAATCTGATTATTTAACTTTATTTATTTATCTCAGTGTCTTGTGTAGTATAATAATGAATGTAATGACTTATTATATAAGATAACATTTTGGGAAAATATTAATTTTTAATAACGATAAAATATTTTGTTGAATCTTGAGCGTGTAAAAGAGAGTAAGAGTCCAGCCCCTTTACCTGTCCGACGGAGTGGTCTTTTAAGAGAGGGATGAGCGTGCGCACGTGTCACGTCATCATTAAGGAACGTCTTATCACGATTAATGAGATTTCAGGAACAATTGAGTTCCCTGTCCCATCGCCGTAAAAATATCATCTCGTCGACATTTGTGTACAGGCAGCATTAATTAAATGGGGCGTGGGCTTGTCAGAAATCATGATGAGGTGGGCCCAGGCTTTGCCGGGCGACTCGACGAGGATGTGGTCAAATGGGGATTCGGCTTATGAACATGGCCGACTGGGTATCCGGCTGTGATACGACCGAATGAGGATTCGGCACAAGAGTATGGCCGAATGAGGGATTCGGCTTAGGAGCATGGCCGAATGGGTATTCGGCTATGATACGGTCGAATGAGGTATTCGGCGAAGGCTACGGCCGAATGAGGATTCGGCGAAGGCTACGGCTAGGATTCGGCGAGGGCTACGGCCGAATGAGGATTCGGCGAGGCCCGTGGCCGAAGGAGGATTCGGCAAGGGATGTGGCCGAATGGGGATTCGGCAAGGGCTTACCAGACCCATGGAGATCTGTACAGGGCTTATCGGGTCTATGGGCGAGGTTCAGGTCAGACCTGGATCAGACTCGAGCCCCTGCTGACGTCATCGTGGTTATCTGTCGTAACACAAGCCTCCCCACTTGTCTAGTCGAAGGAGCGGACCAGTCGACTGACTAGACCGAGTGTTACAGCTGAGCTGCCGTGGCCGAATGGGCAGTGCTGAATGCTGTGGCCGAATGAGCAAAGCTGAGCTGCCGTGGCCGAATGGGCAGAGCTGAGCTGCTGTGGCCGAATGAGCAGAGCTGAGCTGCTGTGTGGCAGGGCTGAGCTGCCGAATTGAAGGAGCAGGGCTGTGCTGCCGAACTGAAGGAGCAGGGCTGAGCTGCTGAGTGGCAGGGCTGAGCTGCCGAATGGCCGAATGGGCAGAGCTGAGCTGCTGTGGCCGAATGAGCAGAGCTGAGCTGCTGTGTGGCAGGGCTGAGCTGCCGAATGGCCGAATGGGCAGAGCTGAGCTGCTGTGGCCGAATGAGCAGAGCTGAGCTGCTGTGTGGCAGGGCTGAGCTGCCGACGATTGAAGGAGCAGGGTTGTGCTGCTGAAGGAGCAAGGTTGTGCTGCCGAACTGAAGGAGCAGGGCTGAGTGTCCGTGCTTGCGGACGAGGCGTAGGCCGAATGGGCAGAGCTGAGCTGCTATGGCCGAATGACAGAGCTAGAGTCGGCTGTGTCGGCTCGCTGCAGGCCGGAAAGAAGGAGCAGAGCTGTGCTGCTGAAGGAGCAGGGCTGTGCTGCTGCAGGAGCAGGAAAGCTGTGCTGCCGAATTCGGAAGGAGCAGGGACTGTGCTGCTGAAGGAGTAGGGCTGTGCTGCCGAAGGAAGGAGCAGGGCTGAGCTGCTGTGTGGCAGGGCTGAGCTGCTGTGTGGCAGGGCTGCTCCTCTAGGAGCGAGGGCTGTGCTGCCGGTGACGGAAGGAGCAGGGCTGTGCTGCCGAACTGAAGGAGCAGGGCTGAGCTGCACCGTGGCCGAAAGGGCAGAGCTGAGCTGTTGTGGCCGAATGAGCAAACTCTCAGGGTGTGTGTGGCAGGGCTGAGCTGCCGAATTGAAGGAGTAGGGCTGTGCTGCTGAAGGAGCAGGGCTGTGCTGCTGAAGGAGCGGGCTGTGTGCCGAACTGAAGGAGCAGGGCTGAGCAAAGCTGAAGGAGCAGGGAATCTGGCGAACTGAAGGAGCAGGGCTGAGCTGCTGAGTGGCAGGGCTGACTGCCTGAATGGCCGAATGGGCAGAGCTGAGCTGCTGTGGCCGAATGAGCAGAGCTGAGTACTGTATGGCAGGGCTGAGCTGCCGAATGGCCGAATGACTGAGCAGAGGAAGTCCGATTGGATGGCTGAGAAGCCCGGACGAATGGCTGAAAGCCTAGATGAAGGGCTGAGAAGCCTGGGATGAATGGCTGAGAAGCCTGAATGAAGGGCTGAGGAGCCTGGGATGAATGGCTGAAAGCCTAGATGAAAACCGCTTAACAAGAGAACCGCGTGAGTTGACCCCACGCCGGTAGTACGACTCGGTTGCCAAGGCGAGCTCGACCCCGGCTGCAGGAGCGCGGGGGAGTTTGAGAATTGTAGTAGATGGCGGTGACGGACGCTGTAGCGGGTCCGATTCCGCGATTCGGCTCGACCCCGGCTGTGCGAAGCGCGGGGGAGTTAAGCATGAAAAGATAGCAAGTGTTATGAAATTTACCAGACTTTGATGTGGCGGGCGCTAGTGGTCCGTGACCACCGGGAGTAAGCTCGACCCTGACTATGAGGGGAGGTTGAGCCCTGACAAGGACATTTGCTGATGGAGCTAGTGGTCCGAGACCACCAGAATTGAGCTCGACCTTGGCTATGTCTGAGCCGAAGGGAGGTTGAACCCTGAAAAGGGCAATTGCTGATGGAGTAGGTCCGAGACCTGAATTGAGCTCGACCTTGGCTATGTCCGAGCCGAAGGGAGGTTGAACCCTGAAAAGGGCAATTGCTGATGGAGTAGGTCCAAGACCTAATTATGTCGGTGGAGACAGCTCGATCCCGACTATATCCGAGTCGGGAGAGTGATGTCGAATGGCTGAAAAGCCTTAGCGTGGAGAGGACCTGCGGAAGTATCCCCGTTATTCAAGTGTAGGGAAGTAAAGTACGTACCATGGTACTTAGTGTTCTTGACCGCTAAATGCGGTAAAGCTGGAGATGCGTAGCATTCCATGGCCTGGTTAAGTCTTTGCCCTCTGCATCGGTCTGAGATGCGTAGCGTCGATGTAGGACCGGGTCTGGGCCTGAGCCTGGTGGGCCGGGGCCTGGTAGGCCTAATGGGCCTGATGGGCCTGAGGGGCCGGAGCTCGATAACTTGGAGCTTGAAGAACCGGATCTTGGTGGGCCGGGGCCTGGTGGGCCTGATGGGTCTTGATCTTGATGGGACTGGGCCTGATGATGTTGGGGCTTGAAGGACTTGAGGATTCTGGACTCGAGAATAGTGGGCCTCCGTGGGCCCATAGCGGGCCTCTGTGGACCCGGACAACTGGCGCACCGGTGGTGCGAGCCTCGTCGGCGAGAGATGGAGGTCTCGAAGGGCCAGCTTGTACCTGAGGTTGTTGTCCAGAAACTGCTAGGACGGCCGTGGCGACCGCCCTGTTGAAATCTTCCTCCGTCATGGCGTGAGGCGAGGCTGAGGAGGTTCGTCCGTCGGCATCTCAAATCCGGGCAGAAATGTGTTCCCACAGACGGCGCCAAATTATGTTCCGGTTGAGAACTGCTCCTGGACACGTCACCGGACCTTAGCTCGCCGTGGGCTGGAACAGCAGAAAAAGAGGAGGAGAGCGGTGCGAGCTTCAGGGGCTTCAGGACCTCCGCTGGAGCTGTGTCGAAGCAGGAAGGAGGGTCCAGTGCGCCGCTGGCTCTTCGACACCTGAAAACACAGGGAACGTCAGTAGGACGGCCAGGGGTGCCCCGGCGCGACCACTCCGACGCTCAAGTTAGCAATGGCGAGAGGAAGAAGAAGATGAACAGTGAAATAAGACCTTGAGCGTGTTAAAGATAGTAAGAGTCCAGCCCCTTTACCTGTCCGACGGAGTGGTCTTTTAAGAGAGGGGATGAGCGTGCGCACGTGTCACGTCATCATTAAGGAACGTCTTATCACGATTAATGAGATTTCAGGAACAATTGAGTTCCCTGTCCCATCGCCGTAAAAGTATCATCTCGTCGACATTTATGTACAGGCAGCATTAATTAAATGGGGCGTGGGCTTGTCAGAAATCATGATGAGGTGGGCCCAGGCTTTGCCGGGCGACTCGACGAGGATGTGGTCAAATGGGGATTCGGCTTATGAACATGGCCGACTGGGTATCCGGCTGTGATACGGCCGAATGAGGATTCGACACAAGAGTATGGCCGAATGAGGGATTCGGCTTAGGAGCATGGCCGAATGGGTATTCGGCTATGATACGGCCGAATGAGGATTCGGCGAAGGCTACGGTCGAACGAGGATTCGGCAAAGGCTACGGCCGAATGAGGATTCGGCGAGGCCCGTGGCCGAAGGAGGATTCGGCAAGGGATGTGGCCGAATGGGGATTCGGCTATACCCTTGGCATTTTAAGAAGATTAAATTGCAGCCTTAAAATTTTATTTTTACTCAACCACTCACACTGTAAAAAAGCATTCATCATCATAATAACGGTAAAGCACGTGGCGTCATGTAATTGGAGAGAAAGTTATATATAACATTTTTTTTCATGACACGATAAAAATGATAAGATATTTGCACCTTTTAGTAAATTACAAAAGTTAATAAGATTCTCACTTTTCATTTAAGTTTTAAGTGCCTTCTTTAGTAAATTGTTGTTTAAAATTCACATGGTTCGATCGAGTCAACAAAAAAAATTGTCCTCCATTGCCAAAAATGTCTATCACACCAACAAGTCAACCACTCCTATTTGGTGTCGCTTTCAAAACACGATCGACGAGCGCATTTCCACTATATTTTGTCGGGTCAATTTAAGTAGCCGAAATCTAAAATCTTGCTCGATGAAAAAGATAACGTTGCCTTGCCGGTTCCTTTGGCATCTTGCCCAATCGTCTCGTTGAATTTCGTCTTTTTCAGCTACTCATCATATTTAATCATACAAGTGCGCTAATTTAATTTAATAGTTTAAAAATTAGTAAGACAAAATAGTAGTGGAGAGTACAATCGAGCTCAACAACCATATTTATTTGTATTATTTTTAAATATTTTTTATTTATATGGAAAAATTTTCATTCATCATATGAATTTGTATAAACTAATGCATTAAGTAGACTTGACGGTACGTCGAATTTTAAAATATTTATAATAAAATAATTGATTCACAAATATTGACCAATGGCCTCATGACACGTTACCAACTCTGTCGTCGGATCCCATTTGGAGCCATGAAGAAGAAGGCTGCCGCAGTCGCCGAGTGGTGCTATGCTGGAGGAGGCGAACTGGCGCCGGCGGCGGTTGGGAAGGAGGAAGGGGGGCGAGGAGGAGGTATGCTCGTCGGCGTCGCGTGGAAAGCTCTACGAAGCGTATAATGAGCTGCACGGGCTGGCTCATGAGTTCGAGACGACGCCCCTCGACGCGCCGGCGGTTCTAGTGGTGGGGCAGCAGACGGATGGGAAGAGCGCCCTCGTGGGCTTCCAGTTCAACCACGTTGGCGGCGGCACCAAAACCCGCCGCCCTATCACGCTCCATATGAAGTACAACCCTTCTTGCGTTGTACCCGTGTGCTGCCTCGTCTCCGATAATGCTTACCCCTCCGTCAGTAGTCGTATGTCTCTCCCGGAGATCCAGGTGCTTCCCATAGTAGTCGGTCCATCCGTCCATATTCTCCCTATTTTTCTTACATCTTGAGAATGCGTTGATGTTTCGATTTTTCTTGCGAGCTTTTGTAATCATGAAAAACTGATTTTTATTTTAGATATGTATATATTTTTTTTCCATAAGGTCGTAGCATTATGTACTTGTTCTAGTGCTTCTGGACCTAAAATTTGGGTTCGGATACTAGTAAGAATTCTCATGTTTGCTTTGGAGGTAACTTTTATTCATCTATTTATCGTATAATTAGTTGTTTTTTAGTAGTATTAATTATTAAATTGTGCCCAGGGTGATGCAAATTTACTGTTAGAAACAGACGCATGGAATTCAGATAGACCTACTAGTGAGAGTATATCTCGTAGGAAAAATGGCTAGATTTTCAATAACCTGTTTTTTTTTCTATAAAAGAAGACAGGTATGAGACCCCTCAAATACTTCACACATTTGGATGAAGATGGATTTTAAATTCAAGATCTAGGCAAAGTCTTTAATAACTAAGCTAGCCGGCACCCTCTGCATATTTTGTTTCATGGACATCTTTTGTTTCCTCTTAGGCCTTCATTGAAACAGAAAACATGAAGCTGGAGAGTGATCCTTGTCAGTTCTCAAAGAAAGAAATCATTATAAGGGTAGAGTACAAGAACTGCCCAAATCTTACTATTATTCATACGCAAGTATACTTTTTTTTCTTCTTATTTTACTCACTCAACAGTTTTAATTCATAAAGATACTCACTCAGTTGAGTTTTCAATTTACTTAGTGTGTATGTTTAACATAAATTGATTCTGATTATGATATGATGTCAATGAGACACCTCCCTTTCCCAAATGTTGCTGTTCCTTACACAGATAAAAGTTGTTGACTGGTATAATTTGGCAAGAAATTGTCCGATAATTGTTTTCAGCAATAACAAATTCCAAAATTTGCTGATTGATTCCCTTTGTGGTAGATATATTTTTTTCTTTTTTAACAAAGGATTTGTGAAGTTGTATCTGTTTAGAAACTTAGATCCTTCCTTTTCCTGGTTTATGAGTTTCTATTCCAATTCCATCATCGGGTATCTGACCCTGAATGGAGTTTTAATGAGCTTTGAGCATGATTAGCTACAAAAACACTTAGCTAATAGTTCCTTCAAAAAGGTCCATGATGTTTGGGATTTTGTAGGCTTAAGATTTCTTCTGGCTGGTAATGTTGGTTAACTTTCTTTTGCTACCTTTGATGTGAAAAATATTTGCAGGGACAAGCTCATGCAGTAGAATCACTTGTGCGAGCTAAAATGAAGCATAAAGAGTTCATCATCTTGTGCCTTGAAGATTGTAGTGATTGGAGTAATGCCACAACACGTAGAATAGTGATGCATGTTTGTACCATCATCTTTTAGTAGCTTGTTCTCACTTTGTTTTACTTGTGTGATTCTGTACAAAAGTAGGGCGCAATTATCTATCACTTTGCAGGTAATATGAAGTTTGGTATGGATTAAATGCATCTAAGTAAATATGTTCTCTTGTTTCTTTGATATGCAGGTTGATCCTGAGCTTTCGAGGACAGTAATAGTATCCACGAAGCTGGACACCAAAATTCGATGTTGAAGTTTTTCTTAGACCACCCACTTGTACATTGGATGGTTGTTTGTTGGGTGGTTCACCCTTCTTCACTTCTGTTCCCTCTGGGAGAGTTGGCTCTCAGAATGATGCTGTTTATCGTTCCAATGAGGAGTTCAAGAAAGTTCTGTTTCCTTTATACATCCTAATTCACTGATGTTTAAGTTGAATATTTTTACTCCTTCCTATGATCTTATAGTCTATCTTCTCCTGATTTAGTATGTTTATTAACTGGTTCGATGTGTTATTCTTGCATGTTTATTAACTTAGATTTACATGTATTTATGCCACTTCATTCCTGTGTTTCTTTTGTTGGTTAGCACGACTAAACTAAAAAAAATAATCAGGAATGTTTGTGGAACCAAGCCTCATTTCTTCTTTAGAAGGAAAGCTTGTCAGATCATTGTCCAAAGAGGAAAGAAGTAGAATATGTGTGAGTAGCCTTAGGTCATTTTTGGAAGAGCCATTGAAGAAAAGGTACTAATATTGTTCAGTCTTTTTTTTTTCTAAAGTTGACTTGTTTTTGGATTACCTAAGGTTGTTATTTCACTGTCTGTCTTAAATTATGCCCAAAGGTACTTGGATAGTGTTCCTCTGATTATCCCACTTTTGGAGAAGCAACTTCGTAGTACTACAAGGAAGTTACAAGACATCAACCAAGAACTCAGGTGACTGCTTATGGATTAATTTCTCTTTAGACTTCTGCTTGACAATAACACACTGTAGTACTGATTATGAGTTTCAACAGAAAGGAGGAGAATATATAACTGGCCATGAAGTATTTCTGAGACTGTGTTGAGAAAGCCTTTAACAATTTTGCTGAGTCGACTGAACGATCATGCCGTGATAAGTAATTTTGCTCGTACTTTCCAAAATATTTACTTAGTCACCAAATATCCTTGCTATGCCCTTAATTAGTCCATGAAACATACTCAAAATGTCCTGCCTTGTTGGACAAGTAGACGACTGAGCAAATACTTGCATTGTTTGTATACATGTCCATGTTGTGTCTTTTGCTGAGAGACTCATGCAACTCTCTTGTTCTGTATGCATTAAGATGTATGGAAGACTTGGCAAGCACAACTCACCTGGTCTCTTCATAACAAGGTTAGTATATTCTTTCTTAGAACATTAACACAATAAGTGGATTCTACTATTCCATATTCAGAATGTTCAAATTACAGAATCGTGCCGGATTACGCCATTTCTTGGATTCATTTGCTGGCTCCGAGCAGTTAAATACTAGCCCTACTACATCAGGTGCTCAGCAGGAATCCCATATGGGGCTGAATGACAGAAAAATTGATAGACTGACCACAGGTTATGACTCAATTTCCTCCAGTTCGACAGCAGAGATAGGGCTTGCTGATCTTTTAGATTGCACATTGTGGAACCGAAGACTGGCTCCTTCATCTGAAAGAATTGTTTATGCCTTGGTATATCAAATTTTCCATTGGATCAAACCACAGAATTAAAGGTCTGTCTGTATGTATCTTGTTTGTTTGTGATGAGTATTTCTTCTTCAACTTAGCTTTCCTGATTCACCATCTTGTCTTATGTTGCTTTTGGAGAAAATAAGATCTAGTCTGATAACTCTCCAATCATACTCTTCATCTTGGGTTATGGAATGTTGAAGCTCTTTGATACAGGTCGAAGTTGAGATTTGCTGCCTCACAAAAGATTTCTTCCATGAATAAACTTGCTACTGAAACTCCCTTGCCTTGATCATTTTGATGAAAGTAGCACAGAAAAATAAATAATAGCAATGAAAATTTTGATATTTCACAATAGCCAACAAAATTTTATGCCAAATTCATGGTCACATCATTCAAGTTTGGCCTCAATAAGCCTTAATCTATTTGAAGTGTATAATAGTAGTTAAGAAGATATTCTATCGAATCCATTGTGTTCTCCACATGCTCAAATCTCCTGAGACATAATTGTAGTCAGTTAATAAAAATAGATATGGAATAAATTAGTAAAAATTTAAAAAATAATAATAAAACTAATGAATTACTAAATTAAAATGTTTTTTTCTTTCCCTAGAACCATGACTCTCCTATCATAGTATATTAACTTCATAAATGTTTAAAAGTGAATGTAAAAACAAACATAAACAAATGTAAAGTGGATCTTAAACAAATGCAAAATGGATTTAAAAAAAATAATGAAATGACTATATTTCTACATAAACACAAATATTGGGCATACCTTTAAATATGCTTTTAAAGTTCCAAAGCAAATTTGGATCGTAATAACAAATATGATCATAAATAACAACATACCACGTCAAAAATATTAAAATCACATCCTAGAAAAAAATTTGGATTTCAAGTAGAAAGGTAATTAAAGAGGTAAGAACTTACCCTATTGCATCATAATAGTCATCCTCTCTTGAACAAGTACTAATGTTTATAAATTTTTTGCTAGAGCTTGAAGCATTTATAGAAGGAAACTCGTAACGTCTATGAAATGATTTAGCAATTTTTGTCAAAAATTTACATATAGCAAGAATAAGTGTTGCGTTTCAATAGAACTTAAATTCTTTTCACATGTGTCCTTTGGCAAGTGTCCATGACAAGACAAGTATTTTTCATATGAGAACAAAAGAAACAAAGATATAAGTTATCAAGCGTTTTAAGATCATGATTGTCCACATTGGATTTTGTTACATAATTTCTTTGTAAAGATCCTTTTTAGCACTAAGGTATATCTACATAAACACAATAACTATACTTGTGGGTTGAATTTGGTGAGATCCAAGCCAAACAAATATACATCCAGTTAGAAAATGAGGTAGCTAAGGTGCCAAAGAATGCAGTCAACCTGCTACATGGTCAGCACCAACAACGAATGATGTGTGGTGATGCTTTGGCTGCAGCTGCATGTTTAGAGACAAACAATGAAATGCGAGAGGTATTCATTCCTCACCTACAGAATCCTGACATTTCCATCCAGCCCTTTCGACATTGTCCCCATCTTCTTCAGTTTCCTCGCTGTCTTCCTTGTGCATATCTTTACTCGGCCGTTGCTTCTTGACAGCCGGTAAAGTTGTAGGAGTAAAACTGGACACTTTTCTATGTTTCGTGGGAGGCAACTGTGAAGTTGGATTGGGCTTACTTCGTTTTGTAGTCTTACCAAGACCACCTCTTGCAAGATGAGTTTCTCGATCACTGAGTTCGTCCATGGCATGCTCAGCAGCAGGTGCAACTTTGCTATGTTCTTCAGAATTATGGCCAGGATGCTCCCTTTTGAAATGGAGGTTCAGTTTATACTCGTGGATGTAAGCTTTATCGCAAGCTTCATATGGACAGGCAAAAGGTCGCAGCACAGAAGCAGGAGTGGAACCATATCCAGATGCAGTTGCCTTGGAAGTAGCAAGCAGCTTCTCAACAGACCGGGTATGCTTCGGTGTCTCATTCATGTCATACTACAGGGATATGAAAACAAAATGATTAGGCATAAGTTCAAGTCATAAATAAAGAGTTGAAGCATTAACATGTTTTCAAAGCATCACTTATTCAATTCAGATTTAGTTAACTCAGATATTGTTTTAGAAGTATAAATTTTCAAGTGCATATACTACTTGATCAGCCCCATTTTTAGGATCATGGCATCTTTCTCAATTGTTGCAGTTGTGATACTAGTTCTCTATGATTGATTTTTAGGATCTGTTCTAATACATACCATAGTGAAATCAAACTGCTAAATGTTGAAACATAGGACAATTTTGCGAAGAAGTCACACATCTCTATCAAAAGTGATTGCTCCAACAACAATCTGAAGTGGCTACAAAACGAGGGGGAAAAAACAACTTCCAAGTTGTTCATTCTGAACCTTGTCAACATATTTTCAAAGTATACTGTCTGTGATGACTTCATATATCCATCTACTCTATCTCAAGCTACTCTCAATCCCATAATTTACTCCTTTCCCCTAAAATCTTTTATTGCAAAATCATTTGATAGTTTCTCTTAATATTTTCAATGCCTGGCATTCTACAGTTTGCAAATATATCATTTGAAATTTGAATTTGAACATGATTCATCTCTACAATGTTTGCATGTGGTTCATCATCTATCAGATTAACCTTACCAATACCAGGTATATAATTCATCATAGATTTTCTACGTGAGATTTCAAAAGTTACATCAGAATCTGAAATGTACATATCTATTGGATTATAAAGTCTAGGAATCCATGCATATTGAACAACATCAATTGTAGTGAGGTTGAGTGAAAAGTTACATGAGAATCTGAAATTTACATCTCTATTGGGTTATCAACCTGAAGAATCACCCAATATTGAACAACATCCATTGTAGCATGCAAAATCTTTATTTTGCCTTACTCTGATTTTGGTATCAGATTCTCTATTCCTGGCAGTAATTGTTCAATGCCACTTCTTCACATAATTTGAACAACCATAATGAACCCCCATTGATTGATCATTTTACTTGGATTTAGATTTGGTTTGATATCATCCTCATTTTGTTCACCTTCCTCAAATTTGTACTCAAGACAGAAGTCATCCTCAATTCCCTCTTCCATGTCTTCATTGAGACGGAGATCATGAGATCGGACACACTTTAGTTTAGTAGATCTGAAAGAATTAGTTGTAATAGTCATGTTAGCATCCCAACTACCAAGGAAGGATGAGAACAATATCTCGACACCCAAATTTCAACATTGAACATGGTCTCCGCCACTCAACTAAATAGTTTGTTGATAGATTTTAATGATGTAATCTGCAGTAAATGTGCCTTTGACATCTTTAGATTAAACAAGGGATGCATCAAATATATCTAAAAGGCAACATCATGGCCCAAGTTTGATGTAAAACTACGAGCGTTTGCCTATCCAACAACTTTAATTTTCCTTCAGCACTAACTTCACTGTTGTACTATCAAATGCCAATGTAACTTTTACGATCGATAAAATTCAATTTGCACCATCTAAAAACTAAAGTCGCTAATGTTTAATTCGACAATCTTTAGGTTTCCATCACCCACTGTTGAACTCACTCTTGCCTTGGAAAATCCAAGGCTTCGATACCGATTGATCGGGTTGTGATACAACTCAGATGGGAATGACTAGGGTAGCAATACTTTGAATATGAAGAAGAGAAAGACCATGGAAAATGTTAAAACAATAAACCACAAGATAGATTTTTTGTTGTTTATCAATCTTGTCGATGTCCATGAATAGACAAGGAGAATTCTTATTATGCAATCATCCAATATAAATCATATATTTTCACCTCCTAAAATAATAGAATTGACTTGATTCCTTTTATCAAACAAGAAATTTAGGGTAACAAAAAATGTAGTACCATTTTTTGAACATGCAATTTTAGAATCACATGCCATTTTTAAAGTAAATTCACAGCTTCTAGTAGATCCAATTGGGAATGGAAAGCTGAGACGATAGAACACCTTTTAGGGGTTGGCATTGAACATCTATTAGGGCCGACACCAAGTCGACTGAACACCTAATGTGGCACCAAGTCGAATTGGATGAACACCTGATAAGGTCAACATGATACCAAGTCAGGTTGGTTGAACACATGATGGCATCCAGTTCAGTTCAATTGAAAACCTAATAGAATTGTCGTGGCACTAAGCCAGGAGGCTAAACACCTAAAATGGACAACATTAATCAAGTTCCAAACCTTCAAGATTCATCTTACAAACATCTTAGAGAAGCCTCATAAAATATGGCATTAACATACTGGTGAATCATCAAGAATAAAAGGAATATTTAGTTTGCCAAGTCTCACATAAACTAACGATTATACTTGAAGCATCTTGTAAACTTTGAGAATCATAAACAGGCAGACTTCTAGAAGTCCACTTTCTCTACTTTATAAACTAGTAAATAAAAAGTAACAAGGGGTAGGATGGCTAAGAAAGTGAAAATGTGAAGAAAAAAAACCATCGTCAATCATGACAGCTTTGTTGAACAAGCTTAGGCACAAAATAACAAAAATGCAATTAGTCAATGTAATAGAGAAAAAAGATTGTCTAAAGAGTTCAGACTTCTTTATCCAAACATCCAAGGTAATGCTAATTAATATGATATAAAGTTAATTCTTTGCATATTGAGAGAATCAATCAAGAAAGGTTAAGCATAGGAATGAAGGATCAACATCAGATTTGGACTAATTTAGGACTTGCTACCTTATCATTATGTGTCTTCATGTGGGTTCTTAGTTTTCTTTAGTTTATATCACTTTCCACACTCTAGGTAAGGGCAAACATGATAGTTATCTGCTAAATGTGTTTTCATATCGCTCTTAAGTTAAAATCCAATGAGAAAGCCTGCATTCAAATCACTAGAACATGTTAGAACCCGTAAAAATAGTAGAGCACTATAAAGAAAATATACTGAACACAATAGGAGGTTATAACTAAGTTTCAAAGGTCAAACTTCACATAGTCAATCCTACTTACATATGCTAGAGATAGAGGATAGGGCAATTACCTTGCCACAGCCTTCATGAGGGCATATCAAATCCCTTTCTCCAGTATGAATAAGATAATGCCTCTTTAACTTCGAACTGTCTAAAAATTTCTGCAATAGACAGGGTAACCTCAGGAGGAGAGGAACATGAGAAAATACATCTACCATGAATTAGTTATAACACCTGATATATGAATAGCCAACAGATAAGAGGACTACACATGGGCAGATAAGATCAAAGAAACAACACATGAACAGACAAGATCAAGGAAACAACTAATATAACATAACACACAGCAAGATAACTATAATGCTTCTAGGGTATATAGTGGCTTGTATCGCCATGAGTTAGATAAGTACCCAATACAAATAAACATTCGGCAAAAATATTAACTAACTAACTAACTGGTTAATTAATTTGCAGCGCTGAAGCTATGAATGAAAGGGAAAGCAGTTTGTTGGTTTAATCAGTGAAACAAGCACACTATGCATAAATATGCGACATGTAACCAAATTACCACGGCAAAAAGGAACCACGAAGTAAAAAGGATAAGTTTGTGCAATAAATCTAATAGATTTGAGAAAAGGTAATTTTAGTCTTCCACGCCATACACCATGTAGCATAACTTATTTTAAACAAAAATGTCGATAAGAATGAGATAGAACACCTTCCCACGTCCTTCGTATTGGCAAATATGTTGCTTCTCTCCATGGACATGAGCATGCTTTCTTAAAGTGCCTGCATCCATGAAAGTTTTTCCACAGCCTTCATAGCTACACAGGAATAGAACTTCTGTAGCTGGTTCAGGCTTCTGTTCTTCTATTTCTCTGGACTTCTCATTCAATGCTTTCAATATGTCCTCTGATGAGGAATCATCAAGACGGTCAAATTTTAGAGGAATCGGGAAACAAACAATGGGCAATTATAAACTAAAAACAATCGAGAATGAGGACACACCCGTAACCCACTTGAAAAGGTAGCATTTTCCTCCAGTCGCAACCAAATCCTGCGGAACCCTGAGACAAACAATTTCTTCGCATCAGCCAATTCAAAAGGAAAAAAAAATAGCTCCAACACAGAAGCCATATAACATAAGCAAGAAAATTAAGTCTTTGGCGCGGCGGGATCAAACAAAAAAAAAAGCAGGGGTTCCCAAGGAGTTAGAAGGGCGGGGTAAGAGCGCACCATTCCTTGAACCACCGGACAGAGGCCGGGCGGCAACGCCTGTGGTCTAGTCTCCTCCCCGCCGCCGGATGATTTAACGCAAAATCCATCTCTCGCGTTCTACTGTCGTTAGCGAGCGATCAAAAGAAAGTAGGGTTCAGAAAGGAGCGCAGGGAAAGAGGCAGACAGGCGTGCCGGACTGTGCCCCGAGACGGCGGTAAGCTACGAATTTCTCCACCAAAAAAACAAACGAAAAAAAAAACGGGAACAAAGAAAATTTACTATTTATTTAATTAAAAACGGAAATTTTATCTTAAAAAGATCTTAAATAAAAATTTATTTATATCCATTCAATATTAAATAAATAAATTTTAATAACTTATTAAATTAAATAAATAAATTTAAATTTAAATATATTTAATTTATTAATATTTATGAATAAATAAAAAATTTATAAATGATGTTCATCAATAAATTCATTTTAAAATAAAACTTCAATAATTATTTCAATAATTAATTTATTTTTAGGTATTATTCGATCAGATTTTTTTCAGATGTTAAAGCAGTTTTCCTTTAAAAAAAATTCAAAATTATTAAATTTTATATCCTAAATTAATATAGAACTGATATTTATGATTTGTCAAAATAAATTTAAAATGTCTGTATTTTGACTTTGTTCGAATTATTCATAAATAATCATGGAGTCGAATCAGTCGATCGTATGAAGTAACTGGAATAACGTATTCTACTTTTTTTACAAAAGAATTACTATTTAATGGCACCATAATTATTTTGTGATGCATCATAAATAATTATTTAATGGCAAAGTAATTAACGAAAGTTGAGATCTTACACTTAAAGTAACATCTTCAATAACCAAAATCACCATTTGGATAATAATTAATATAATTAATTCAGCAAGCCATATGAAAAGTGATGGTGTGTTTTGTTTAAACGTAGGATAACATATGAAAATTTTATTGAGTTTTTGCGAGTTTTTAGGGATTTAGAAAGGTTGACCTTTAAGTGTCGAAGGGTCAAATAAATTGAGATGAACCTCAACACACCCTTAACTCAAATTTTAGCTAGATTTGAACATTAAGACATTCAATAGTCATATTTCGTATATTTGTCGATACGAGTTGTTTTTGGATTGACAAGTGTTTGGAAAAGAATAACGACTTATTTGGCGGTAGGATTGCTCGTATGAAAATTATTTATAACCTAGCTCATAGCTCATTATTTATTACGAGAAATATAGTGTTATATTATAAATTTTATAAGGCTTGTAAAAATAGTTTAGTAGATTTAAGGAGGCATAGGTAGTCTCTAAATTATATTATAGCAATTTGTTAATGTGTGCTCGCTCTAATTAAATTTTGTTTTATATATTCATCACTTAATTACATTGTTTACCTATGGGTACTTACAATTTAATCATGTATTTAAGTTGATTTTTTATAGGAAATATAAATATTAATTACTAAAATAAATTGATATGTATATGAATAATATCACGAAATTATTTTCTTTCTAATTTATTCTCATAAATCAATTTTCATGATTTATAAGAATAACTTTTCAATATATATTTTTCGGTGATATATACTCAACTCAATCCAAAAATCCCCAACTCAAATTCAATCCGAATTAAAAAAATTTTCTGAGTCGACTCGGATTGAATTGATAGATCAAATTCATTTTTAACACCACCACTAGGTCTAACTTATAATTTTGTGAATTTAAATTTGATTAATAAATAGGTTAAATTATATAAATATTTAATTAATTATTTAGTAATAATTTATAAATATGTAGTAATAATAACAAATACATCATAATATTAATTAAAGAGATTGTAATATCAAACATGAATTTATTTTCTCACAGTCTTCTCTTTTCTTTTCCCTTGACCAATAAGTAAACACAGCACTGCTTAATGGCTATTAATCGGGTAATTATTTAGTGTGCATTGACTAGCTGCCATGACTATTCACCTCTTTTTCTCAAGGCCTAGCTATCATGAATATTCGCCGTCCATTCTATAAAATCCCCCATCATTTCCCCGCTTGGACGGTCACGATCAATTTGCCTAACGATCTCATCTCTTAATGGCCCCATTCTCCAACCCTATTAATCACCCACCCTGTCTGGGCTATTTGGATATCTTCTTCACCGCAATTCCCCTCGTTGCGACGAAGATCGAAGAGGAAGAACGCAGGATCGCGCTAGAAGTCGAAGGCGAATTCCCTTTTTTGGTACGGATTTCGAACCCTAACGCTGATTCCCGATTTCTGGATAGCCTCCAAAGCGGAGGAATGATCGCTGCGCCGCCATTGGAGTGATCGAGGAACCTAATCCGTTGACCATGTCCTCTTCGTCTGCCGCCGTCAATCCTCAGTCAGCCAGCCTCAAGACCTACTTCAAGACCCCGGAGGGAAGATACAAATTGCAGTACGAGAAGACCCACCCGGCCGCCGTTCTGCACTACTCCCATGGCAAGGCCGTCTCCCAGGTGCCTCGGCTTGGTTTCGTCTTATTACTGTTTGGAAGTTTGTGAGAATCATAATTACTGATAGCGCTTTTCCATCTGCAGTTGTCTATCGCTTATCTCAAGGAGAAGCCAGCGAACCAGGCGTCGGCTGCACCGTCGACTCCGAGCGCTAGCGGTGTGAGGTCGGCAGCGGCTAGGCTACTTGGTGCAGGAAATGGAAGCCGGGCGCTCGGCTTTGTCGGTGGTAATGGGGCGAATCGGGTGGTCTCAGGGAGCAGCAAGATTGGAGGGTCTGTTGGGACCTCCGTAGGATCAAGTGGCTCACAGCTGGTGGCTAATTATGATGGAAAGGGCACTTATCTTATCTTCAACATGGCTGACACTCTTTTCATTAGCGATCTCAATTCTCAAGACAAGGTTCTCATCTCGTTTCTTAGATTGCTTTCATTTATTTCACTCAACTTGTAGTGTAATATTTGAGTATTCTACGACTTAACCCGTGTCAGGATCCCATCAAGGCCATAAATTTCAGCAACGCGAATCCAGTTTGCCATGCCTTTGATTCAGAGGTGAAGGATGGGCATGATTTGCTTATTGGTTTGCACTCTGGAGATGGTCAGCTCACTTGTTTCCTGTCCAATTTGAAATTGGGATTTTCTTGTTAAATTGGTGATTATTGATCATCTGCCTACTGTCCATATTCTTGTTGTTCTAGTATATTCAGTGTCATTGAGGCAACAACTACAGGATCCAGGAAGGAAGCTTGTTGCAGCTCATCATTATAACAAAGATGGCGCCAATGGCAATAGGCATGCATTGCTCACTGAACCATGTTTAGAATGCTTATGATTGGCCTTATGGAAACCCTTTGACTATTTACATTGTTGTCATTTTGTATGCTTGGATTTGCATGCCTACTTTTTGGGGGTTGCCATGGTGTTCTATATAGTTCTAATTATCACTTAAACACATGAACTACCTTTATGTACTTACAAAGCTCTCCATGACTTAACATTTTGCAAGATATCTCATCCTTGTCTCTGTGAGAGTGTGAGATGTGACCATACTTTCATTGGACATGTATGGATTTGTCAACACACGTTGGGAAATGACTTGTACCTTGCATTTGAATAGAGTACCTTCCAATAAGAGTACCTTGCATTTGAATAAAAGTGTTGAGCAAACAATGGTCCCAAATGGTCAGACTTGACCAGGTGATTTTGATGTGTTTAGCAAAGGGATTAAGTTAGTTTTGACTTGAGTTTCTGATGTGTACATTAAGTGCTCAGGGACTTGAAATAGTGCACATAAGAGCTTGTGAACTTGGCGCCGTGATGGTCAAATTGATTTGGGTTCGGTGACTTGAAGGTCTAACATGGAGGTCAACTCAAAAGATGAGGGGAAAAGAATGACATGTGGAGCAAGCTCATGGAGCTTTGTGCGTCTAAGAGACTTGAGGCCTGACATGTGGTGTACTTTGAGTGGACTTGGAAGGCAAAGGGATAAGGATGGCATGTGGAGCAAGATTTTGGAGCTTGATGCGTTTGAGGTACTGAAGGCTTGATGTGAGGTGTACTCTAGTGTGACTTAAAGTGAGGTGGAGTCATAGGCGAGGGGAGAAGGATGTCACGTTGAGCAAGTTCACATGGCTTGGTGCATTCAAGGGACCATAGACCTTACACGAGGCATACTTGAGAATGAGCAACATTGATAAGGTTGAAGAGCCAGAGACCTGACACGTGGTATACTTGAGAACAAGCAACATTGATAAGGTTGAAGAGTTGGAGACATGAAAGTTATGAAAGATTTTTGAGTGATGTGTAATCTTGGGGCTTTAGGGTGACATCATCTAGAATGATGTGTTTAGCTAGGTAGAGGTAGATTACCTAACGGTTTGGTGTAAGCTTCTGACCAAGGGGCAATAAGTCTTGGGTTGTAGTCTATGGCTTGGCTCAGTCATGGATCTTTACGTAGGTTTACAAAGAGATAAGTCTAGTGAAGGAGGGATCATTGACAAGATTCAATTAACTGGAATGACTCAATCAATTGACTGAACTTAAGGTTTCGGTGAACAAAAAAGTTCTATTCGAGCAAGAGTCAATAGGAAATTAGCCTAGTTGATTGGAGGAGCAATCAATGGGACACTTTTTTAATTCACACCTATACAATGTTGCTCAAGTGTCACTTGTGCCAGGGCAATTGGTAGACATACAAAATGTGTCCATTGGTCTAATATATATATATATAAGACTTGGAGAGTTTTTTACTGTGCAAGGGTGCTTGAAAATATTATGAGTTGTCTTGTGACCAAGTGCTTAAACTCTTTAAGGGCTTGCAATCCAAGTTGAGGACTTCAATTAACAAGTAATCTGCTCTCCTTAAACCTAGCATTTCATTTCCATTTGAGAGTAAATCATCATTACAATCATTCTAAAGGTTGGAATAGTAAGAAGCATGCTCCATCACCTCTTATGAAGGAGCCTCTTAAAATGGATTTAGGAGAGTGGCTCACTAGACAAATCAATAAGCCATGGAATATGAGCAGAGTCTTTGAGCCATGAAAAATTGTCATGTTATCATTGTATTACTTATTCCTGTTGTTTCCAATATGACTAATACTTGACACGATAGTTAGACTCAGACACGGGTACTCATGTGCAAATAACAATTTATTTGTATTTGTATGAGAAGTTGTGTTTTAGGGTTTCGGTTATTTACCTCCTACTACTCTAGCTGGTTGCATGTTGGTATCACTTGATGCTACAAAAAGGACTTCCAATAAATAAACACCATATAGGAAATTCTGTGATTTGCTAGCCAAATACATGTTTATTTTTTTATTTTGCTTTGTGCATTGCTTTTTGGATATTCTAAAAGTAGTTTGATATATGGTGGCCTGACATTTCTTCTGCAAAAGGTGGATCCGCCACCTTAGCAGCCTCACACGGTCGGCCCCACGACCATCTGTGAGAAGGTAAATCGAGAAAGTGCAGTTGGTTACGACGCAGGAGGGTATTGCCTGGCTTCGTCAGGATTCGAACCCTTGCCCTCTTCTACAAGTCTGCTGCGTCGTAACCAACTCACCTATGCCCCGGGGGCGGTGGCCTGACATTTCAATAACATAACTTGTATGAAAGTTCCATTGATGATTGAGTTATTTTTCATGTTATTTGTAATTTATCTCCATGTTAATTCATTGACAAAAAGGCCTTTTATGTTGGGATATTTTCAGTCAGTGTCTTCTGGAACTAGATGTTGGAGGGGTTCTATTATACTTAGATGGACAGGAAGGATGATTCACCATGATGGTTGCATAACTATTCTTAGTAACCATATTAGTCTTCTTCTCTGTCAAGTAATGATGAAAGGAAAGTTTAACTCAAACTTTTATTTAATAAAACCTGGTTTGATAAGTTAGACTTTAGAATAAGGAAAGTTTTGCAGTCTTCCAGGTTGATTGTGCAAACCAGATTAATACTATATGTACATTTTTAACTTTGACTTTAGTTATGTCATCTGTGTTTGTTTCCAGTTGTTTTTTTAACTCTAAAGATCTGCATACTGATGCTTCTATCCACATTCAATAGACAACAAATTACGTGAGACTCAAATCGATAACAAGATTTTTAAGCAGGTTAATCTTGGGAAGTTGTTTTTTTGAAGAGTTTCTTCTGCAACGATTGACATTTATCTAAAATTGTAAAAGAAAGCATACTATCCACACTCTACCTTATATGCATGTGTGTGCATGTTATATATGCAATATTGAGGTCTTTTGGTTGCTTCTGATTAACAGCCGCACATTATCTATTAATGAGCATCCACTGATTTTGCAGTAGATGCACTTGTATTGCATGGGTCCCAGAAGGCGATGGCACATTTGTTATTGGTTATGCTGATGGAAATGTATATGTATATGAAAAAGTTAGTCTTTCACAAATTCTTTGATAGTACTCTGAATTTTATCAAATTCTTTTTTCCACTTAAGTTCTAGTTGTAGCTGAAATTGGCACTTTTTCTCTTTAGTGCAAAGATGGGACTGTTGATTGTTCTTTTCCTGTCATTAAAGATCAAACTCAATTTATAGTTTCACGTGCACGGTCAAGTAAGGTAATTTTTTTCTACAATTTTTAGATGATGTACTTTCTTTGTATTTCATTTATGTGCATCATGGTTTTGTTTTCAGCATATTTGTTTGCCTACACTTTCTGTATACTGTTGTGATCAAAATCTCATTCAACAGTGCAGCTGTATTACATGCATTATTTAGCACATCTATGTGTTAGGTGTCGAATACTCTCTCTCCATTTATTATACCTTGGTCATTATATGACAAAGCAATGGTTATCTTGTGACTGAGATTCTCTTGATGTCATGTGTTTCACCATAATATCAGTGATTTTATCTTTAGGTTTTCTGCCTTCTTATTACAATTGCATTTTTATTTATTCTATAAGAAAAAACAAATAAGTTGTTGGATATGCAGTGTTCATATTCCATTGAATGGCACTGCATGGATTTCTTTGGAAATTATTTAAGTGTCTACGTGGTTATGAACTTTTCTAAGTGCATGCTTTGTCAAGATCCTTTCTTGGAAACTAAGAGGCTAATTAAGTAGTTTTTCCAGATGTGATTGTAAAAGTTAATATTGCATGGTTCTAAAAAGTATGGATAAGAGCTTCATAAGTTAGAAATTACATGTGACATAGTGTGCATTGTGCAAAATTGAGAATAACCTTAAATGTTGTACTAGATTCTTTTATTAACCCTATTTTTTATTTAAATTGTTAAATTTATATTTACAATTTGTTAATATTTGTGTAACTATTAAATTAGAAATTAATCATAGATCTACTAAATTAATTTATGTAAATTATTAGTTTTTAAAATTTCGCCTACAATTGCAGTTTGCTAATATTTACCTAATTAATAGAATTTAAAATTAACTATCATTCTCTGAAAATTAATTTATATTATCTATTTATTTAATTTATACTTTAGCAATAGTTTTTCATACAAAATGATCTTTTAATTTTTGATAATAGGATGACATAGTTTGATTTGAAGTTTCGTTTATTTTTACAAAACTTTAAAAAATGAACTCTCATTTTTTTTATTGGAATAATTTAGACTGAATTTAAAATGTATACAAAAAATTAATTCATTATGAAATAGAAAATATAATTTTCTATTTATAGATTTAATTTGATTACAATATTCAAAGTTGAATATGAAATTAGTTTATATTTTTGAAATATGGAAACCAATGCATCTATCTTATGCAAGATAGTCATTTTGATATTAAAATTCTTTTGAATTCATCTCAACATGTTTTAAAGTGTTTTGCCAGAATGACAAAGTAATGAATCCATATCATTCCAACCAGAGATCAAAACTTTAATATGGAACAATAAATTTTTAAAAAATAAATTAGAAAATGAGATTCAATTGACACCATTAACGACATCTTACTCTACAATTGTGCACCTAGTATTGGTACGATATAGTAGTGAAATTGTATTGTTTCTACCAAAGGTCAAAACTTCAATATCAAATAATATTTAAACCTTGATCTTATGTAAATGAAAAATGAGATTCAAGTGGGATTATTAATGTAGCTTAGTGCACTCTTATCCCAGGCTAACATCTATGTAGTAAAGTTTGTTGTGGGTTTGTCTTTCCAGCTGTCAACCATAAAACAACTTAGAGCTAAACAGTTATGTGTTTAGAGTAACAATCCATTGTAAGTCAAGATGTTTAGTTGTTTTTGTAAAATGCTTATTTCACGCATCAGACATGTTTATTTGTTAGTTTAAGTTTAGAAAAAATGATTTAAAGTTGATGAACAAATGTTTGTTCTACTTGTCTTTGTTTATTTCTTTTTGTATAATTTCTATAACGTTCCAAATTCTATGTATATTATAAACACTAGATGTCTAGCCTATTATATGAACTAGAAATATTCAATAAATAAAAAGAATAAAATTGATAAGCACTCAATGACAATTATGAACATGTAATTCTTCTCAAGCAATTGAGAGACTATGAAGATTTGATAATCAAAATTGATCTTTGAAGATTTGATGACTAGGATTTACAAAGGTACAATTTGATATGAACTGCAAATAGGTAAAACTGTCTTCCTTCCCTGAAATTTAAAGGTACAGCAAGACATTGAAGCTTATGAAGATGAAGCAGCAAAACAATGTGAAAGTAAAGTTTACAAAGAAAAAAAAGATGAACTAGGGTTCCAATATCTATTCTTGTGACAAGGAATTGGTATCAGAAGGGAGACCCAGCAAAGCTTTTATTAATCCAATAGGAGCGATGTTGGAGAGCAGTTTTGAGTAAATTCTAATTATCTGGAAGATAAAATTAACATTGTGCGATAAATATGTTGGAGACAAAAGTCAAATTAGTGCTCTAACATCTATTCTTAGAAGGGGAAAATATGAGATATCAGGAGAGACAAAGTAAGATAGTAAAATGTGACATTGACTATAAGAGAGCTGTTAGAAAGGAAAGCGCAAACAATAACTAATCTATCTTAAAGGCTTCCACAATACATAATAAGACATTAAAGGTGCAATTTGATGTTGAAATAAAGAACCTAACTGTAAGCCAACTGGAGATGGAGAGGAGGGAGAATGATTTGAGATGCAAATGGTGAAGAATGCATGTTCTAGAACAATTGTTCTTTTAAATGCAACTATCTTTTTCCTTATGGGTGTCCAATCGGTACAACGCAAACCAAGTTGAATGAAGTTAGATCAAATTAATTTTTTTACATATTGATTGTCTAGCAAACAGACCAAACCAAATAATTACGTAAATTGAATTGAAACCAACTGAAATTCTGGTTTTTTGTTTGATTCTAGTTGAACTGAATTTGCATATAAACATTATAATATTTTATTTTTATTATTAAATTATTAAGTAAATTATATCTTATAAAATATAATAGGATTAAATTATCATAGTTTAGATTTTTGATCTAAACTTTATAAACATTGAATTATTTGCAATGAATATGGAAAACAAATGTAAATTTTATTATTTTTAGGCAATCAGTTTTTCAATTTGGTTTAGTTTACAACCACAATTGCATTGAACTATTTTATACATGATCAATTCAGACAGAAACAAACCAACTGAATTCTTCAAAAGATGGAACCCAATCAAATTTTAATTCAATTCGGCTTGTATTTTTGGTTTGAACTAAATAATGAACTGGGGTTCCTTTCCTTCCTTTTTGTATGAGTTTTGCACCTTCTCTTTTTTATCACATGCTGCTACTCTGTTTTACAACTACACCCGAACAAAGTCTTGACTTGGGCCTATATTGGCTTCCACTTAGTCTAGGGCTTAGATTTAGTAGCTTGATTACTCAACTAGTCCAAGTTCCTATGAAGAACAAAGAGGAACTTAGGAGGCTTTGTGGTTTACGAGAGTTGTGTCACAAATATAAGAGCTGTGAAGGGAAGTGGTGTTTATGGTTCAGGTTGTCATGGTCATTAAAGAATATGAGGAGGTGGTGCAATTGATAGAGGTAATATGTGTAAGAAGGACAAAATTTGTGTGTGGATTTGTTTGAGTACCTAGCAACTCTAACACCGTTAACTCTTCTCCTCAAGCTGGAGCATAGACATCATCATATCAAATTTGTATATAAACTACATTAGTTCTCACAAAACAATACAATTAAGATATGACAATGATTAAGACAAAAAAAAAATCACCCATAGGCAATAGTGAATTTTAACTGAGTTTGCAAGCTTCAATTTCTTGACCTCTGATCAGTCAACACAACAACAGAGGGAGTCTGTATAGAGATATTCCAGGAATTACTTAGGAGAAAAAAGCATGCAGACATAATAGACAGGAAGAGGAGGAAATTAAATAGGAAAACCCAAGAAGATCTGGAGGGACAAGGAGAGGAAAAAGATGATGATTTCTGTAGTAGAGGAAGGCTTGCAATTTGAGTATTTGGAGAAGAAGATGATGATTTCCTTGATAGAGGAAGGGATGATTCAAATCTGGGCTATTGAGCTGTTGCACTATGTAGAGTTGGTTTGCTCCTGACTCAAGAGGCAATTTGTGTGTGCTCAACATTGGCCGAGGGGTGACATTAGATGATTGGTTGTTGGTGATGCTCTAGTTGTCTACGAAGGCCATGAGTGCCAGTGCCTTCAGAAGTTGTTACCGATAGTGATAGAGCAATGACAGCAGTCTCAAACAGTAGAAAATCACCTTGGTTGCTCGTGTCAAAAAAGACACAGGTAGTGTACTTGCAGGAGGCAAAACAGTTCATGCACACATGGAGATTTTGAATCATCTTATGTGAGTCAGGACTGGGAATGAGCTGTGAGTCGGTGGGGAGAGAGACCACACACAAGAAAGAGTGTAACAGATGGTTCACAGTGATGGCCGTGGTAAGACCTCCCTGTAGGTGATCACTCTTTTAAATCTAACCCTAATAAGGAGGATCTGTTACCGTGTAAAATTTGAGAAAATTGAATATTATATTCTTTGGAGAGACACATAGCACATGTATATATAAACTCAAGTCGTACTCCTAAACCTAAAATACATGCACACATGGAGATTTTGAATCATCTTATGTGAGTCAGGACTGGGAATGAGCTGTGAGTCGGTGGGGAGAGAGACCACACACAAGAAAGAGTGTAACAGATGGTTCACAGTAGGCGATCACTCTTATTAAATCTAACCCTAATAAGGAGGATCTGTTACTGTGTAAAATTTGAGAAAATTGAATATTATATTCTTTGGAGAGACACATAGCACATGTATATATAAACTCAAGTCGTACTCCTAAACCTAAAATACCAATGTGAACTAAACCCACTACAATAATAGCATAACAACTCTTAACACACTTAACAGAATTGATACTGAGTGCTAGGAGGAGGTCTTGTAATTGTCTATACACTTTTAGGGCCACTGGAAGGCACTATGAACAAAGTTGCTTTGATGGAAGAGGACAAAGCCATACCTCTTGGATGGTCATTGGCTTGCCATCAATGATCAGATAGTTACATTGATGCTATAGGCGAAGGCATTGTTGAAGCCTTCAGGTATCTCAATTAAGGTTGTGGACAAGATCAAGGTTGGTGAGGTGAGGGGTCTCAAAGAGGTTGGTGGATTTGTAGATTGTGAAATCCAACAATGAAAAACACATTGAGTTGTCTCAAAGTGGAAGAAAATGAGGTGACATATGGTGGTAGGAGAGCAAGATGATGAGGTGTAGATTTTGACTTTGTTGGGGATGCTTCAATCTCAATTGGCTTGCAACAGTTGAATCACAAAAAATTTCCTAAGGTGGACACCAGTATTCTCTGAGGAGTTGTCATCCAAGATGTGAATAGGGATGACAACAAGGTGTGGCGAGATAGTGATTTAACTTCACACTCTTTCATCTATTCTCAGGTTGGTTAGGCATATATGGGAGCAAGAGAGAGCACGCCAACATAAAATATGCAAAATATAAAAAATAAATAATTAGAAATATATACTTCTATTAGATTTTATGTGGAGCAAGGCAAATTTGTGCAGCGCAAAATAACATTTCCCCATCCCTGCTCATCTATATAGTGGGGCAGTCAAGGCAACTTCAATTGGACGAGTTGATATGGGTCCCATTGAGGCAAGTTAAATTTCTTTCCTTAGATATGAAGAAAAGAAGGGGTATGGAGGGGAGATTATGTCATCACATAAATTCGCAGTCTCATAAAGGAATTAGGAAAACATACTTCAAAAATAGGAGAAAGTCCATTTCCATACCAAGTTGAGTGAATACATTTGGAGAGAAAAAAAAAATCAAAAGAGGGCTTGTTATTTTCAATATCATCAAATGGGTGCCCCTATTTGATTAGTCAAAGTGGCATTCTATTCAACTTATATGCCCACATATACTTTAATGAAAGTATTCACATTCACTAATTTGAAGCAAAGAGCGATTTGAATTTCTTTGTAACTTCAGACATGCTACAAGAGAATATTCACATTTTAATTAAGCAAGATTATATTTCAATCTACATTTGAAATTCTCAAACTAATAAAATAATATAATTTTAATGAAATTGTTTATTTTTGGTCATTTGAGGCAAAAATTTTCCTAATCCACCTGTGAATAATCATTTGAAAATGAACATTTACATACATTTTTGTTGAAATTGGGACAGTTTTCCTTTAATTGGAAAAAGTGAACAATTCAATGAAACAAATGAAATAGTTCATTTTCAATAAATTTGAATGAGGAGGTGCATAATGGACATAACTATAGGTGATGTGGTGCCCTTACAATGATTTTGAAAATAAGGGTGCTTTTTTATTTTTTCCCCCATTAAGTTTTATGCACCCTTTGCAGGTTATGATACAATAACTAGTGACTAAATAACTAATGTGGGATTAAACCTATTAATTGTAGTCCATGCATTTAACTTTTAACTTTAGCACTGATACCTTATGTTTTTGTATACCCACTTTGTACCTATGTTGGATGCTGATACTTAGACAGATACTTTGGGTTGACATCTGATACCTTTGTTGATGACATGTAAAAGTTTCTAGAAACAATGTTTCTCATGCACTTAAATCTATAGACATACCGAAGTAGTAATGCCTTGCCATACACTCAAATCTATACACGTTGCATACTCATTCATGACTTTGGTAATATGGTCTGATACAGTGCTCAAACTGTAAAGCTTTTTGCAACATGGTTTTCTTTTTACAGTTTGAAGATTTTATTCAGCATGTTTTGATTGGTATTCCTTGATAGCCAAGATTTGCAGATGATGTTTTTGGCAACCATTTGTCCTTTCAAATGCAATGCTAACATCAGTTATTCTTCTTGCAGAGCAATCCTGTTGCTAGATGGCGAATTTGTCAGAGTTCAATTAATAATTTATCTTTTTCATCTGATGGAACATGTTTAGCTACTGTTAGTAGAGATGGTATGCATTTAATTATCCTTTCTAAATTCCTTTAAAGTTATTCTAAATTTCATCTTTAACACTTCCATATTAACCTAAAACATTGTAATTGTGCAGGCTATTTAAGGGTTTTTGATTTTGCAAAAGAGCAACTAAAATTTGGTGGGAAGAGCTATTATGGTGCCTTGTTATGTTGTGCTTGGAGGTATCTATGATGTGTCAATGCAATTGATTAAATATTTTGTCAAAATTTCTCTGCAATCTTTTTAGCCATATTTATAGGGCATATTGTTGGATTTCTACATGCGTAATTGAAAATTTTGATTTCATAAATCATGACAACGGAAGCGTAATAAACAATTTTATCACTAACTACGCAAAAACTCATCCAAGGAATCATACGTATGCAAACATAATCGTAAATAAGATATAAACAACTTCATACCTTTTGAATGACATGGAGCGGAAACGGCTTCAACTAGCAACCTTGAGTAAAGCTGCCTCTACTTGAATCCATGCCAAGATCTCTTCGAGATGACTTCTCTAAGTCACGTGTTGTATCTCCGCTACGATAGTAGTCAAAGGGAGGAGACAAGTGATTCGAGAGAGGACCTACGGTCTAATTCTGTATCCGGCGGCTTGAAGCATCCCGACGATATAAATCAGATTGAACGGAGGGGATCACGCCTCCGTTCGAAGGTCGTATGGTTTGTTGTCAAGAAGGGGCCAGTGAACCAATATGGTGTGAATGTTCCAATGGCAATAATTATCCCGAAACAAAACTAAATCGAAAGGAAGAAGTGATACCTTTCGGTGGAGAAATAATCGTTGCTTGTCCTTGTGTTCCTCGCTTCCACTGCCTGTTTGCAATTTCCTTTGGCTCCGGAATGTATCCTTGGGAGGTATCGATCCTTAGAGGATTAGAAGCCGGTGGTGAGCTTTGGAAGAGGCTCTTTGGTCGGTGGCAACAAGAAGAAGAAGCCTCCTTGTTGGGCGGCGGCAAGAGCAAAAAGAGGGAGGAGTTTTGTTGGATTTAAAACCTAACAATTAGGTTTTTAATCTCTTGTTAATAATTCTTCATAAGAGATATATTTATAGATATTTAACAGAAAAATTTGATTAAAAAATATTAACAGAATCTGTTAAACCAAACTTCTGTCTTTTAGCCTTAAGTTTGATTTACAACCAAACCGGATTAGTTCAAAACCAAACCACATTTAATTAAAATCAAACCAATTTAGTTTATAATTAAACCAAAGAGTGTCCACTTTGTCTTCAAAAGATGTGGCACATTCGTGCTTCCTTTCCGATAAAATATTTTTCATATTTGCTTTTCGTCTAGTCCAACTAAACTCAATCTCTCTCGATCTGAGAATCCAATTCTAAAATTCGTTTTATATCTCTTAGAGAAATTCGTAGTGCGTGTGACCTTATAGGTTCCTGGTTTATATTGGTTGTCCATAATTAACCATTAATTACGGATCGATCATGAGTGACACCTAGTAGTACATTATGACCTCCAATTAATTGAAAAATCACAGTTGATTCCAGAACCACTTCTGAACTTTTTAGCAGCTACGATTGAATGTGACTCTATTCCTTTCACTATCTTGTACCCGCTTAATTCATGACATGGTCTATGCGTCAGTCCCCACTAGGCTGACTACGTCACATCTAGTCCAAGTTATAGTTCCTTATCCTATGGATTTAAGTTACTTAAAATAACTATCCAAGAGGATCATCCTCTTAATGTGTTGTTGCTTTGGCCAAAAACATACGAGTAACAATCCTGACAAATGGTAATAAGCTATGCGTCTCCTAATTAAAGGAGTGATAAATCCTCTACTGGCTACTCAAACACCTTCTGGTACTTCGACTTATACCCAATTATCTCGGGTCCACATCTTGTAGAGATGCTTAAAATGTCAAAGTATAAGTCTTCATGACAAAGATGACTTGAATACCTTAAGTCGGAGGAAACTTGTACTCGAGTTGCAATGAAATCTTCATAGACATTCATAAAATCACATGAAATCTCATGTCAAATCACTTCTAATGAATTAGTTACCCTTAATCAACATCCATATGTTAACTCTCAACATCTTAATATTTACAGCCAGTGAGGATTGAATGATTGACAAACCCTAGGAGTCTAACATATGCTAGTCTCATGGAATTGATGATGTTCAATCTCATTAATTTATCGAATAGGGAATATTTCTATACGTACATAATTGCACATGTAAAGATATACACTAATTGTATCTAATCACAATTTATTTCCTGCTATGCATTATATTGTGAACATCAATAATTGAGTTTAAGATCAAATCAAATACATAGATAATGTATACTCAAATAATGATTTTATTTATCTAATAAATAATACAATATCTAAGACGATTGCCTTATGACACCTCTCAAATATAACACGTGCTATGCAAAATTTCATATGACTTCCTCTCCCATTAAAGCCAGTGATTTTAACAAATGTGTTAATCAAACTACTTATGTAGCTTATATAACATCTAAACCTCTGATCTTCTTCCTGCCTATTTTCTCCATCTGCAGCACTATTTATTTCTTAGTCATTTTGTTTGATGGTCTTGTGCCAACTATCTAGCCTGTCACCTCAGTACGTTGAGCTGTGATTTGTTCTGTCACTCTTTGAGATTGTTTAAGCTTTCTGTAGTGTTCATACTTTATATGTTGCATCTCCCTCATCCTGGAAGTTGTTTCATTATGAAGAAAGTATGAGATTGACTGCTATATACTATTTTAGTTTGGATGGTAAATATATTTTGACTGGTGGAGAAGATGATCTGGTGCAAGTATGGAGTACTGAGGATAGAAAGATAGTAGCCTGGGGTGAGGGCCATAATTCATGGGTAAGTCTGATAAAGTTAGATACCCTATTATTATCTGAATTATAATAGATGATGATTACCAGGTTAGTGGAGTTGCTTTTGATTCGTATTGGTCAGCACAAAATTCAGAAGGAAATGGTGAAAATGTTGTGTATCGTTTTGGCTCCGTTGGTCAGGTAAGTATGGAGTTGGAATAACAACTAAACAAATTAATTCAAAGTTGCAGACTTGTTTTGTGTGCTTGAGCTATTTGGATGTTTGTTTTGGTGGTTTTGGAGGTGTCTTAGGGCTAAAGATCTGTTTTATGTATACAATTTTGCAGGACACCCAACTACTTCTGTGGGACTTGGCCATGGATGAAATTGCCTTGCCACTGCGTGGCCCTCCGGGTGGTTCACCTACCTTTGCCAGCAGAAGTCATTCTGTTCACTGGGATAGTGTTATCCCTGCAGGCTCACTCCAACCTGCTCCAAGCATGCAAGACGTGCCTAAAATTTCACCTCTAGTTGCCCACAGGGTGCATGTTGATCCCCTTTCTGGTGTGATATTCACTAATGAATCTATCGTAACAATTTCGAGGGAGGCACATATCAAGATTTGGATGAGACCTGATCATAGTGACAACAGCCAATCAAACTCTCCTGATACAGTTGTTCCCATTGCTATCCTGAAGGATAGACCTATTGCATCTTCCATTAAGACCAGCGGTTCCAGTTATAAGCAACAAACTTCCGTCATTTTCTCATGATGGTCTTGCCCTGCTTCGAATGGTCGATCGGTGTTCCCTGCGATTACGAAGTTAATTTTGCCAGTGGTTCTTCAAGGTCGTGCAATTTACATCTGATGCCTCAATGGCATCATTTGAAGATTTGAGGTGCCGATCAAGTGGTGTTGCTTCTTTATCGTGTAAGTTTTATTGTCAGCACAAAATGCTGCCATTTGTGTGGCAGCTGAAGCCAACAACGGAATATATGCTTCTGTAGATATATACTCCCAACTCAAGGCCTTAAACAGCCTGACATAATCCCTTGGTGTACCTTTTAACATTGGCCGAACATTTAACTGTTTTCTGGGAACCTTATTCTATTTGGGACAGTAAAAAATATCGACAAAGTAAGTTTTCCACAATTCGTTTTGTCGATGTGGTAAATACTTAGTTTGGAGTTAATGTATCGCATACATTTTAGCTTTTCTGTATTTTTCACAGTCATCGTTCCTGTGTGTAATTTGCTACCCTACAATCTGAGGCATGCTTAGTAGTTCGTTCTGGTTTTAGCTGCTGTTGGATGCACTGGTTTATTGTGATGGGAACACAAAAGAAAGTGTAAGGTAGTGTTTGGTTTGGTTTTTTTTTTTTTTCCATTTTTTAAAATTGTTATTTGCTTTATGTTTTTAATTTAATTTTTTTTTAAAATGAGAAGTTATTTTTTTAAGAAAATAGAAAATGACAAAATATATCATTTTATGTGGGGAATGAAAATTGTGGTTGATAAATAAAAATGTGAAAATGCGGTTGCAGTAACACCACATGTTCTAACCCTGATCGCACAACTTAAGTTTCTCCTCGACGTCGCAATCTCATTGCACAACTCCTTTTCTCCTTCGACGTTGCAACCTTATCGCATAATTCTTTTTCTTCCTCGACGTCGCAATCTCATCGCACAACTCATTTTCTCTTCGACGTTGCAATTTCCCCTACACGCGATTCTTTTCAATTTTCCCTTCTTCGCGCAAGTAAGCCAATGCTGCAGCCTTTCTTGTGGGTCTTTTCTTTCACGCGTGATGTCACAACCCTCTCCTTCCTCCTCAAGTCTGCCGACGCCACTCATCCCTCCTCCTCACGATTTAGTCGGCGTCAAGGTTCCATCACATTCTCCTCTATAGGTTCCCAGACGATCTTGATTTTGTTAGATCCGGAGTAGAGGGACCTAGGTGTGGCAACTCTCAGGTAAGGTTGTGCATAGGTTCTGTTTTTTCAATGAATTTTATCGTGAGGTGTTCATGGTTAGATGATTGCTAGGTTAGGGCTTTTGGATCTTGATACCTTTGCCGAGGGTTTCCATTGGGCAGAAGAGTTGCTGCCAACACACCATCTCAGGTAAGGATCAAGTGAGTTTTTCTGTATTAACTTAGAAGGTTGTGAACTTGAAAATATTATCTTAAATGCTTTATACTACACTTACATTCACTAATGATAGTAATATTATCTCAGGTATACAATGATATAAGTATAGTTAGCATACTAAGTAAGATCAGCACATTAGTTGACATGGTTAAAAATGAATAACATTCTTATTTTTAAAATGGTTGGGATCATATTATTAACTGCTCATTGTTGAATTACCGTATCTAACCGATTCATTGTTAATTACTAATTTTCACACAATTTGACCACTCCTATGGCACAGTAGATCTTGTCAGGAAGATCTATTGTTATTTTTATTAGTTATACCATAATCAGCTGTTATGTGTCTTTCTTTACTTATTAGACTTATGTGATGTATTTGTCTAGATAAATATAGCTTTTGAAAATGTTAATTGAGAACTTGCCTTGTCCCATATCTGTGAGCAAGCAAACAGGTGGATGTTGAAGTTCTATTTGATGAAGAGGAAATATTTATGTCTTTATTTGAAGAAGAAGAGTCTTTTGATGACAAGTACATGAGAGGTGTAGCTTTGCAATAGAAGATATACACTTTCATTTTGTGATGTTTGTAAATGTTGTGCGAGATTGGTGAATAATTTGTATAGTTGATAAATCTTTTATCCTATAGTGTGATACATGTAAAGAGTTTGGAATCATGTAATGCTGTATTAGAAGGTCAGGTTTGACCCCCTTCTAATATGATTTTTTCTTTTTAAGGAATAAATATTCTTTTGGTAAAAAAAAAATATTGCCAACAGAGGTGGATAGTGATAAGATATTTTCTTATATTGCATATTAGAAGGTTAGATTTTATCCCTTTTTGTTGTATGATTTTTTCTTTTTCATAAATAAGATGGTATTTTTATTAAAAAATTTATTTTATTTATAATTTTTCATATTAACAAATCAAATATATATTTTAATTTATTTTAAAAAATAAAAAATAGTATCTCATACCAAATATATTTTCTATTTTTTAAAAATTAGATTAACATAAAAAAAAAAAATAGAAAAAAAAATTTCAAATCAAACGACTTTTAAATTTTCCACTGTTCATCAATTTAGTTTCGATAAATTTATCTTTGATTTAAATTTATATTAAAATATTAAAATCAAATCATCAAGTTTTTTAGTATGTATGTAGGTATATGTACGTGTATTTATGTTCTATCATGCTTTTTATTTATTGTTGATGAGTATGAGCCTTAAATTATAATATTATTTATTGTTAATCTCCATAGGTTTCTAATTTAATTTTTTTCACTTAATGATTTTAAATAGAATAAACTAAAAAAATTTAGTTTTGTTTCTAACCAAACCAGATTTTTTAAATTAGAGTATTTTTATTTTATTTCAATTTTCTTGATCGATAGATGAACTAAATGTTGCTCATTCCCAACGCTAATATTTTAGTTAGATATATTCATGAATGAATAAAGGAAAAATAACTTGAATTGTTTTTCAATATAGGTTAGATCATGAAAATATATATTCTATTTTTTATATTTTCATAATATATATACCTATATATATTTCATTTTTTAAAAACAAATAAAATTTGAAAATGGAAATTTGGGAAGAACCAAAGTCAAAATTTCGTACTGCTTCAATTTAATTTTCTGGCAAAACGTGGCCACGTTCTCCTCCTGCTGGTGCTTTCCACGTCAGATTTGACTAAAAATCAAACATTAAATTCCATTCAATTTTTGGACTCTTCCACAGATGAAGTGCGTGGAATGATGGAGGCTGGAAATTGATTTTTTTTAATAAAATAAAATAAAATAAAATCCATGCCTAAGAATTTGAAAATCTTCATCGAATCTTTCCTTATTCAATTTATAATTTCTAGAAAATAAATAAAATTATTTTTAAAAATAATTTTATATATTCACCTCCAATTTTTTAAATTTCTATCAGTATAAAAAATAATATAACATATTATTATGTTTTACTTTTTAAAAAATATGAATATGTTTGTGATCGAATTACTATTATTATAATAAATTAAAATATGTTTTAAATTTTTATAAAAATACAAATATTATATATATATATTTATTTATTTATTAGAATAATGAATTTAATATACTTGTATGACCTTTTTTATCTTAATGTTTTTAATTACTAAACAATCATAATAATATTATTAATCAGTTAAAATATTATTTTTATTTTTTATACTATTTTAGTACGTCAGAGATCATAAACTATCAATTTATTATTATTTCAATTTTAAAATTATGAATTCTTAAAATACATCTAATTTTCAAATTTATGAAAGTACGTATTTATTTTTTATTTTATCCTTTCTCATCCATTACTATTGATTTTCAAAAAAATAATATCGTTAATTTTTTAAAAATTAATATCACTTTAGTGCTGTATAAATTATAAAATTAACATAATAATAATATTGATTTTTAAAATATAATATTACAGTGATGTTATTTTTTAAAATTCAGTATCATAATGATATAGTAGTAGTGGATGGAAGGGATAAAATGAGGCATAAATTATAAATCTGAAAATTATACGAGCTTTTGAAAATTTGATAATTTTAAAGTCCTTCAGTCAATTTGTTGAACTATCAACGTATTTTACAATCCATTCAACGTGGTGTATCAGATATCCATGTACTTTTCAAGACATTTCTTTGTAATACGTAGACATTTAACTTCTGACAAGAACAGAGATATGCGCATCAATTGAATCCCTCTGTCATCTTTTTTTTTTTTTTTTTTTTTTTGTAAGGAACGATGCATCTTTGAACATTACTGGTCAAGTCTCCTGTGGAACAAATTTAGGTGACGACTCGGAAGAAATCTGAAAGGGACCATCATTTTTTCTTATCAACAATATTCTTTCTCGTCATTTTATCTGCTCAGGTGCTGAATCAGCTTCCTATATGAAATTTTTTGGATCGAATTCAGCCTGCAAAAAATGTGAGAAAACATTGATCAATTGGAATTGTGCGACATGCTTTTTTTGTCCTCTTCGTTCCTTGCCAGACCACAAATGGCAGCAGGGATGACTTCTTGTTAGTCTTCCTTCCCCTCTTCTTCTTCTTCTTTTCTTTTCTTCTTCTTCTTCTTCCTCCTCCTGGGACGCTCCTTCCATTCCAAACCCCCCACATCATCACATCTTCCTTGCTTCTGCCAATCGGAAGCCCTGAATCATACCATCCATTTTGCAGCCTGTGCGTTCGTTCTTCATTGAGAAACTAAAAAGGAGCAATCTTTTTGAGTTTAGCTGCCTAAAAGTCCGATTTTTTTTCTCCCTCATATTTCTTCTCCAATCCATGGATCAATCCTCCGGCCAAGCTCTTCACGGCTCCTCCAAGCCCTCCTCGGTTCTGCCTCACAAGACTCCCAATGTGAAGGCGCACTACCGCATCGGCAAGAAGCTGGGGCAGGGCCAGTTCGGCACCACGTACCTCTGCGTCGACGCGGCCACCGGCAGGGAGTACGCGTGCAAGTCGATCCCCAAGCGCAAGCTGCTGTGCCGCGAGGACTACGAGGACGTGTGGCGCGAGATCCAGATCATGCACCACCTGTCGGAGCACCCCAATGTGGTGCGGATAAAAGGGACCTACGAGGATCCCGTGTTCGTGCACCTGGTGATGGAGCTGTGCGCCGGCGGGGAGCTCTTTGATAGGATCATACAGAGGGGGCATTACAGCGAGAGGAAGGCGGCGCAGCTGATCAAGACCATTGCGGGAGTGGTGGAAGCTTGCCACTCGCTGGGGGTGATGCATCGAGATCTGAAGCCGGAAAACTTCCTCTTTGCTAGCACCGACGAGGATGCTGCTCTCAAGGCCACGGATTTCGGGCTCTCCGTGTTCTACAAACCAGGTTGCTCTTTCATCTTCTCCTCAACTCCTCATCCTTTCCTCCTACTAAAACCAAGTTCACTTATAGGGAAAAACAAAGCTGTTCTTTCTTCATCGATCGATATTTATTCTGACATTTCAAATCAGCAAATGTTATTTTAGGATCTTTGCAATTTCAATGCAGAATTGCTGGGTATAATTTACTGTCCCTAAGGTATTTGGTGAAGTTTACCAATCACATTATGCTAATCTCTTCTTTTTTTCTACTGCATATATATATTTCTGAAGATCATTAGTCCTTTTGAGTTACCAGGAAGTAAATTTGATAACATCCAGTTTCCTGAACCTAAGGACTGTAGAACTGCCAACTGATTGTGAGGGCTGTTCTGCTGCTCCTGCTTTAACCCAGGGAAGGCAAGGATCGAATCAATGTAAGAATGGATAATGATCTTTGATGAGCCCACCTACATCAAATCCTCATTGGATGCTTCACTTTGATTTCATTGCAATTCATAGTTTATCAAGAAAGTTTGTACTAAATAAAGAACTGCTGAATGCTTGCGTTATGACCATCCAATCTTATTTACTTCTCAAATCACTTTAAGTCTACACCAACCATGCTTAGTAGAATTGTTGAGTTCAGGTCCTTAGTTGGAGACCTTGGTCATTTTACCACGCGATAACATTGCCCTTCAAGATTCTCCTGTAAATCATTGAAAGCCTTGTTACATGTGTTATCAGGCATTACTAGAAAAGCATTAGAATAACTGAAAAGTAAGTCTTTGTAAAACTGTATAGCATGCTCTAGAATATTACACTGGTTCACTTCCTTGAGAACTCATCTTTTTCAGCATATGTGTAGGTGATACCTTTTCCGATGTGGTCGGGAGTCCATATTATGTTGCGCCTGAGGTTTTGCGCAAACACTATGGTCCAGAAGCTGATGTCTGGAGTGCTGGTGTCATCTTGTATATTTTGCTAAGCGGAGTACCGCCTTTTTGGGCAGGTATACTCTTCGAATCTCATGTTTGATACAGAATTTTGGATTGCTAGTATGTTATCTATTCTATTGTGAGGTGCCAAGTTATGTTTTATTTCTTCTTGCCATCAGAAACTGAAGCAGGCATTTTTAAGGAGATACTAAAAGGTCACATAGACTTTGAATCAGAGCCATGGCCTTGTATTTCTGATAGTGCTAAAGATTTGATTCGTAATATGCTGAATAAGAATCCGAAGAGGAGATTTACCGCTCATCAAGTTCTTTGTGAGTACTCTTATCAAAAAATGATATAATTTGATTGGTAAAATACTGCAAAAGAAATGTGCCAAACAACTTGAACTATCTTTGACATGAACTTATTTGTGCTAGGTCACCCGTGGATTGTTGATGACAAAGTCGCACCTGATCGACCTCTGGATTCTGCTGTCTTATCTCGCCTGAAGCAGTTCTCAGCAATGAACAAACTTAAGAAGATGGCCTTGAAGGCAATACCTTCCCCCAACTAATACTCTAAACTAGTAACTCTAAATATCATTCTTCAGAAGTTTTAAACTTTACTATTAGTTCTATAAATGTTTTTAGCAATCCAGTTCGCATGGGAGAATTGACTCTTTAAATCCTAGGCCTGAACTTCTAATCCAATCTTCTGAAGCCTAAGTTAACATTAATAGTTTTTTTAAAAAAAATTTGAAAGAACGATAACTCATAGTTGTCCTGGCTCAAACACCGCCTATAGACACCATTACTTGCAGATAAATAAGTCACACCGAGGAGATCGAATAAAGTGGCCAGACAAGTCTGTGCTTGGATCATCTAGAAAGCTTCTAACATTCTATAACATGATCTTTCTTTGTTGGTGAATGCCTAGGAAGTAGGAATTACATTCAATCCAGGATTACTATTAGGTTTAGTATTCATACTACATTATGCACATGACCATGTATTAAGAGTGCCAATAAATCCCTGTATTAGAACGACATCGTTACCCTATGCAATCTGGACATCGTATCGTGGATAATGTGGGGAAAAGTGTCTTGATGAGAAGATGAAACAACCCAAATAAGTGAATGACTCGGTGTCATGTGCACAACAAGTAACAATAATGAGAATCATGTCAATAATTCGTCGGCATAGTAGTTTATGTTTGAAGGTTTTTTGAAGAGATATTACAACAAACAAATAAACAAAAAGGCTGAAAAGTCGCACATTATCGTATGGTTATCAGTAGAAGTGCTTATCGTTTATGTTTAACTAGAATCCTGTATAGCAGCTACATTGGTAACAACATGGTTAGATGGTGTACTTGCATCTCCATCCCTTTTGCTCTTAAACACTGGTCTAGTCGTTATTGCTTCAGCCTTGTGCCTCACTAATTCTGGCTTCGCCATCGAAGAGGGCATCGCACATGCCTAGCTAATTGGTGAACCTAGCGAACGTATACCTTTTCTGGACTGAAGGATCCATGTCGAACGTATACACTTTTCAAAATTGTCTCGACTATTTTCACATCTAAAAGCCATCTGCCTTGTTAGTAATGAAAAATATCATCTTTAATGTGCCTTGTGCTGTTTCTTCCTGAAGCATGTGTTCCTTATCCTATAGGTTATCGCTGAAAGCTTATCAGAAGAAGAGATTGGCGGTCTGAAAGAATTGTTCAATATGATCGATACAGATAATAGCGGGACAATCACATTTGATGAACTGAAAGATGGTTTAAGAAGAGTGGGTTCTGAACTAATGGAATCAGAGATCCAAGCACTTATGAATGCGGTATGCAAAATAATGAGGAAGATTTGTTTGATCTTTATGAAACTTGATATTGGATTGCTTGAACTGGTGGCAGGCAGACATTGATAACAGCGGCACCATAGATTATGGTGAATTTCTTGCTGCAACATTGCACATGAACAAGTTGGAGAGGGATGAAAACCTAGTGTCAGCATTCTCCTTCTTCGATAAAGACGGAAGTGGCTACATCACTGTGGATGAGCTTTCACAAGCTTGTCGAGAATTTGGTCTCGATGATGTTCATCTAGATGACATGATCAAAGAAATTGATCAAAACAACGTTTGTGCCTGTCTAGTGTTGATTTTCTCGATATGATACAATTATCTTCTCCATTAAAATCATGCTCATTACATGTGTTCAATCGCTAACAACTGTTTCGCTGATTGTTTGCAGGATGGACAAATAGATTATAGTGAGTTTGCAGCTATGATGAGAAAAGGAAACGGAGAAATTGGAAGGAGAACAATGAGAAATAGTTTGAGGCTCAACTTGGGTGATGCTTTCAAGATTTCAGAGCAGTAGCAAATGTTAAAGAGTGGCTTTTAGGGAGGTAGAGTTTCTTTGGAAAGTTGTATGATCAGTTAGTGCCATGAATGTTGAGGACATGCCTTCATCATTGCCTACTAGTTACCACTAAGTCACATGAATACTGCCATTAGAGACATTAAGCATGTTATTAGATTAGAGACACTAAGTTACTATATGATATGGGATTGGGATTGCTCTAACACCATTTATTAGATTTTTTTTCTCAAATTATATGTGATTACACAAGTTGAATCCAACTAAGGTTATAAAAGGAGCATTCTTTTTCCTCTGAACTAACAAGAGAAACAACCCCTCTCCTTAACTATCTTCACACTACTTTAAAAATGATGCTAAACTTTGAAGCTCCTACAAGTCGAGAACCTTTGAAGCAATATATGGTAAAATCTACCTTGTCCTCTACACTTGAGTAACCGAAGGCACAACACAAAACCTTGAAACCTAACATCAATCCTCTAGTATTTGTACACACTTATCGTTGTCCGAGTAGCAGCCATTCACCCAGTCTCAATTTCTTGTCAAAGACCTTATAACCAGAAAGCCGACTCGATGACATTACTTGACACACCATAGTGCAACCCAACGGCTACACTACAGCGAAACATGAATTAGTACCTCGAGTTCAATTCAGAAATGATAGAACTTTGATAATGATAACCTATATAATTTACTCCTCCCATTATAGTGGAAGGAGTTAATAGAGCATATATCACGCTGGTAGAGGATGCCTTTCAGATCATGTATATAGATAAACTCATTCAGAAGACATAAAGGTCATTTTCCATCATTCTACACAGTCTCAGTTTCAGCAATTGAGCTGAACTGAAGCTAATATAAAGAAAAATTAAAGGGGGCCGTGTACTATATCTATTCAAATTATACAGGTGAAAAGTTCAAAGGAAGAATCCATTGCGAAAATACATCAGTGACTTATAATAAACATAACATGCAAGACTATCAAAATAATATCAGGATCAAACAAAAAAGATAATAGATGTATTTCTTTGTATATGCTAAGTTTTCCGATTACCATGATTTTTATTTACTTATCGACCTAATGTTCTTCCTCTTTTCTATTTCGAGCAGAACTTTCTTGCTCGTCATTTCCTTTTTGAGCAGAACGCTCATGTTCTTTCCCTTTTTGAGCAGAATGCTGTTGCTCTTCTTTGTTTTTTGACTTGTCTTGTTCGCCTTCCTGCTCCTGATCCTGCTCATCATTTTCCCAGTTGATCTCATCATCACTTTGTGATACTGGTGGGGGGATCCTTGCCTCCTTTACAATCTGCATGATCTCTGTGACGCTCTGGAGGCAACCAGTGGAACTGGTGGGCACATTGTTATCACGCAAGTATCCATAGTTTGCTTGTGCGGCTTCTGTAAGCTCCCTAGGCAAGTTTTTTAAGTACCAAATATGGTTCTTTATTTCCTGCATTGTGATCCTCTGCACAAATACACATGAAAAAAAAAACACACAGAGTGAAGTTGGGTATTGTTTTCTCATTCCTTTTTGCCTATTTGATTTTTTGCTCATGCCCTATATCATACAATCTGCAATTTCACTCTAATTATGGCATGTTTAGTTATCCATCTTTAACAGATTGCGGTGCATGGTCCTATTAACAGCCATGTTTTTTTAGGGTACTTAACCTATTACTTTATGCCAATAAAATTCAACTATAAATTTTTGAAGATTACCCTGGCAGGGTTGGCAACAAAGATCTGTGAGAGAAGGTGCTTGCACTCTGAGGAAATATGAACATGTGGTGGTATCTTGTATCGAACAGCTCTTATTCTCTGCAGTGAAATAATAGTTGGAAATTCAAAAGGATAGAACATCAATTTCGTAATTTAGGAAGCCAGAGGTATCAAAACAAATAAAACAAGCATAATAACAACGAGAAGAGATGAGGCAACAGAAACAAAGAGGTCTAAAGTTTTCACCTCAATGGTCTTTCTGAAGTTCTTCGTATCATTTGGATCTTCAAAGGGGTAAGCTCCCACCAACATTACATATAGTGTAACCCCACAAGACCATACATCAGCCATCTATACTGACAATTACTCAGTCTTAGAACAAGCTGAAGATTTTTTTTTTTTTTTTTAAAAAAAGACAGGAAGATAAGGCATATAAAACTCCAATCAAAAACAGAGAGAGATTTATTTATAATGGAGGTTAATAATTAAGTACTAGGAGTTTGCAGGTATTTCTAGAATATTAAATCACAACACATCAAAAATTCAAAATCACTTTATGTTAAGCACTTACAGGGCATCAAAAAATATATTGCAAAATAAAGCAAACACTTATATGTTCAATGAAATTCATAGAAGTACCAGTTCTATCAGGCTAAGAAATCTAGCCCACACTACTGGTATCAAATTCTAACTCAACATCATTATCAAGCTCAGCCATTCTTCTTCCAACTATTTGAAGATGACTACATCTTGGTTTTATTTCTGCATTGAGCTCTACACATGTTATAAAAGTTCAATTGGTATACAAAAAATGCAACAACAATTCTATTACATAAAATCAGACATGGTTAAACAACAATACCTCTATTGTGATTGGCATGACATTATCCTCAAAGTATAATTAACCTGATCTATTAATCAAACAATCAACCCAATACCTCTAACATGTAAGGATGTGCTCTTGTTATTATAAAAGGAGGTTTCTGTTTGCACCTTTCCATCATATTCTTTCCAAGCCAGAATCTCTGGTGCAATGTATGCTGGAGTTCCCACTGCTGATTTGGGTTGCGAGTGAAGCAGAGTGGACTGCATTATGAATTTATAATTTATACATACATTCTCACTGCACTAAACGTTAATCTAACTGAGATTATATGAGAAAAATGGCATCGAATACGCTCACCTTAGAGTAACCAAAGTCGCATATTTTGAGTTTAGGTGACGGGCTACCATCAAGCAAAGTGTTCTCGAGCTTCAGATCTCGATGACAAACTTGCTGTAAACATCAGAATCATCATTCAGACAAAATTCTCAATTCATCTCATTTATGTTGTTTCCAAAGAATTTTACCAATTGATGGCAGTAGCTGACACCGCATATAAGCTGCTGAAAGAAGTACCTCGCCTAAAGTTTACAATAAATTTTTTAAAGTAATCCTTTATTCGAGAAAGAACTTTTGCACCACAATGGGAAAGAAAAATAAGAATTTAATTGAAAGATAAATGTGATATAGAAACCTCATCCTCGCTGAACCTTCCCGTGTTGCAGATCCGCTCGAAGAGCTCTCCACCGGCGGCGTATTCCATCACGATCACCAAATGAGTAGGCGTGAGCATGACCTATTTCAGAAGAACCATGATGACGTTTTCAATAAAATCAAATACGTACGTAAATCATGAACCCTAATTAGACACCGATGGAGCTTCAAGAACCAACCGACCTCCATGAATTGGATAATATTAGGATGACGAAGCGAACGATGATTAACAATCTCCCTCACAACCTTATCATCGATCTAAAATAAAAAAAAGGAAATTAGAGAAACGAATACGACCAATCACATTCCAAACAAATCGAAATAGGGCTGAATACCGAACCGTTTCCCCTCTGGGTAGGTACTTGGCGGCGACGAGCTCCTTCGTCTCCTTGTTCCTCATCAACTTGGTGACTCCAAAGTTCCCATACCCAATGTCCTTTAGGAGCTCGTATTTCTCCATCACGCCGACACGAAACCCTCAACTTTCACCAAAGGTCGATCTTGATACGATCAAAAACAGGGACTTCACGTCGCGACGAGATACGAAAGATCGATGGCAGAGGAGAAACTCAATTCAGTATTGTAATGCTCACCTTGAATCGTATTATTCTCGTGCGATCGTACGCGGCGCAGATTCTGAAGGTGAATCGCTGCGTCGCGCTCGCCTTCCGGTCGCTCGCCGCTTCTTCGGGATTGGGGATAAGAGGCAACGGAAACCGAGTCTCGATATAGCAGGCGGGGGTACGCAGAGGGAGAACTCCTCATGACAGGTCGGAAATTACATATCTACCCATGTGGTGAAAAAATAATAATAATAATAATAAGGGTTAATTTTAAAATCTTGTTTCAAATTTAGTAAATATTTTTTCCTTTTTTTCAAATATGATAGGATGTTATGATGAACATTATACACTTATCTATCAAAAAATATTGGCATTTCAAAGTACTAAAATATATTGACATTTCAAGTGTGCATCTCAAATATCTTTAAAAAGTTTAAAAATATTAATTTTTTAAAAGAAATGATATCTTATGCAAGGGAAGTAAATTATGATATACTATAAACAACCTCTTTCATGGTAAGTATATCATGTTGCATTTTTATACTGCGTTTTATATCTTATCATTTCATTATTAAAAATCATGATGTTGGTACTTTTAAATGATATTAATTAATAACTTTGAATTGCTAAGCTACCAAAAAATAGAATCTTTAGCTAAAAAATATTGGTTTCGATTAATAATATTGTTGTCAATAATTTATTTACATGTTTGTTGATTTTTCTATCAAATATATATATTTAAAAGGGTATAAATATAATAATTTGAATAGGATAAGACCATTTTAGCTATAGTTGATTTCATCATTTTCAATGATGTTGGCTGGATAAGCTCATCAAATATATTATTACAATTAAATAGTCCCAATATCTTATAAAAGGAAGTAAATCATGATATTGAACGACTTCTTTAGAGGGAAGAATTAATTTTTCAGATACATGCATTCATGGGGATTCGAATCTTGCTTCATTATTAAAAATCTACTACTCGAGTACTAATTCTTTTCTTCTAAAAAAGGTGGAATCCGCCACCTTAGTGGTTCGATCACGGTCGACCCCACGATTTAGGAGGTAAATCGAGAAACTACAATTGGTCACGACGCATACTCGAGTACTAATTCAATAAATATGATGTTGGTACTTTAAATGATATTAATTAATAACTTTGAGTTGCTAAGCTACCAAAACTAGAATCTTTAGCTACCAAAAGAGGAGTTGAAGTTGTTCTCTAGTAAGATGTTCAATTTTTAATGATATGAAAAATAGAGGAACGAAGATGACTTAGAAGTTGATTGTGCACTCAGAAATCTTGCAATTATATAACATGTTATTTCAACTTTTTCCCACCTTCAAGGTCAAGCTTTATCTCAACAAAACTCAATAGGTAGAGTGTAGACAATCAAACATCACATTATGTACATCAATACAAATCTCAAAACCATGTATAGATAAGACTATTTGATATCTACAAAATCACCTTTACATGGGGCTTTTTGGATGGATAATAAAGGCCTCAAGAGCACAGAGCACAGAGCACAGGCTGGTTTTGACATTGCATCTTTCCCAAAAGATAGTGGTTCTTACTTGATCATCTAAAATGCATATTTGTGCTGCTCTGGTTGCTGCTTCATTTACTAGGCTCAGTAAAAGGCTTTCCTGGAGATCTTTCTTTTTGTTCAGCACAATTTGGGTTAGTTCGCCCCAGTCGGCCCGGTCGTCGCTCCTGATATAAACAATATAACAAGCTAAATTGAATTGCCAAAATCTAAATGAAACTTAAGCAATCCAGTTATGATCACTAAGTAACAAACACTTGACCTTCTCACATTTACTATCAGACTAAAAACTCACATCGAGGTATGCAAAATCTTCAACTTGAAGCATGTGTAGGACATGCCCTATTGTTGGTCTCTGCTGAGAATCAGCATCCACACATCTCAATGCAACTAAAAGTGTTTTCTTCAATGCCCTTGATGAAGGTTTCTCAGGCATCTTTGGATCCACAACTTCATCAGTTTTTCGACTACTCACCATGATCTTAATCCACTCTATGAGATTAACCTGCAAAAAGGGCAACCAACCAACTTGCATATCAATTGATGCATTTCTAGGCAAATATAGAAACATACCAAACATAATAGAATATATGAACAAAAACTAACCTCGCCTGGAGGCCTGCTGTAATCGATTGGCCTACGACCACATATAATCTCCATAAGAAGAATCCCAAAGCTATAAACATCATTCTTCTCGTTTAACATACCGGTGCTAGCATATTCAGGTGCCACATAGCTATCAAGAGGGCACAAATTGCACTTCTTAATATGATCTTGTTTGGTAAATGAGATCAATAGCCTAGAGAAATAGAAGTTGACTAACCCAAAAGTTCCCATCACACGGGTTGTGACATGGGTCCTCCCTGTGCCCAATAACTTTGCGAGTCCAAAATCAGAAAGTTTGGCAGTCCATTGCTTATCAAGCAGAATGTTGCTTGATTTAATATCTCGATGAACTACTTTGGGTTCAAGTCCTTCATGCAAATACAGTATTCTATAGATTGCACACTCAACTTTAATCAAGAGGCATCATAAAACCAAGAAAAGAACTTCTTAAAGCTTACTGATAATGAACTTGAAGATTACCCTTTTGCTACTCCAAGCATGATGTCCATTCTGATATTCCATGTAAGAGGGCTCCTTGATCCAACATCACCATGAAGCCACTTTTCAAGGTTCCCATTTTCAATATACTCGTAAACAAGGATCCTTGGTAGTGAAAGAACCAAAAGATTAGAAAACAAGATAACAATAAAAGAGGCAGCTATTTCACCAATATTGAATACCTATGAACACCTTCTGCACAATATCCTAGCAATCTCACCAAGTTCTTGTGACGAACTCGACCAATTGCTTCAACCTCGACCTTGAATTCCGTCTCTGCCTGACCCCTACGATGCAATCGAAAAGTCTAAGATGCAGCGCAAGTGAATGCAAAGCTGCATTCATTGTTCAAAGCATGTACTGGATTGAGCAGTTTTAGACATGTTAAAGATTTGAAAGGGCTTGAAAGAAAGGATTTTAGTATCGTCGAGTAAGGGAATCACTTGTTGTTCACCAAATTCTTCGCTGCGATCTGAGTACCATCCTGCAGGACACCACGATAGACGATCCCGTAGCCGCCTTCTCCGATCACATTTTCGTCGGAGAATCGCCCCGTCGCCGCCAAGATCTCCTGGAGAGTGAACCACTGGCCCCACCCCAAGCGGGACACTCCCGGTACAGCGGCCGGCGAGGCTGCGTTTCGCTCCTTCGTGGGCGAAAAGTGGGGTTTGATCGGCGTCCCCTCCTCTTCCTTCTTCTCGCGGGGCGGAGGCGAGGGATCAGCTTCGGGGGCGCGAGAGGAATCGACGCGGACCTCTTGGATTTCTTTGGCCGGAATGGGGACGGCAGCTCTCCGAGAAGATTCACCCTTCCGTAGGCGGATGAAGCAGAGGGAGAGGAGGAGGGCAGCACCGGCGGCGATGCAGACTCCGATGAGTGCCCAAAGGGGGAGGCCAAAGACGGGCGTGTGCCGGGACAGCTCGAAACCTGACATCTTCGAAGACAGTGGAAGGAGAAGAAATCTCAGCGCAGCACCGACAAGCAGTTGCACAGGCTCGATTCTGCAGAGGAAGATGACGGTGGGAGAGGTTTTGCTCATCGAAAGATTGGATTTTTTTTTAGAGGAAGTGGCGGTAGTTGAAGTGGTGACATCGTGGACCTGGAGTAGATCGATTAACATGAGGAAGACGACGTTCTCTCCGGTACGGAATGAGTCAGAAAGGAGGATCGGTTGTTAAAAATATTATTATTATAATAGAAAATTAAATTTTAAACCGACAAAATTCTACGAAGATCACCCACCAACTATGACAAAAGAAATGATATTTTTCCCAGGAATATAATGCTACGACTTCTTAATTTTCACTTCGAGGATTGACTTAAGAACACTGAATTACCTACTATGAATATTTTTAAATTTACCTTAATAATCAATAAAAAAATTTATAAAATTAAATTGATTATTTAAAAATTAATTAAAAATAATAATATTATTATTGTAATATTTTAGAGCAACGCCGCCGGTATGAAAGGGGAAAGTAGCCGGTATGAAAGGGAGAGGGGTGATGGGATTCATCCTCCAACCGACAGAGGAGAGCACCAGTAGCTCCATCCGCCGTTAACTACTCGGTTCCGACAAATTTATGATAATTCGTTATAAATTCGTAAAGTTTGTCAATTCAGTATATGAATCATAAAATATATATAGATATATATATATATATATATATATATTACACACACAACGATTTTACATTCGGTAAAATCTCAAAAATCATATCATACCTGTTCGCCAACGCTCTAGTTTGATTCACATAATCAAAATTATAGATATAAAATATAATTTAACATAATTTAATTTTATTTATTTATTTAAATGAATAAAACATAATCAATTTAATATTTATTATATTACCTTAATTTAAAAATTAATAATAATAATAATAATAATAAATTGATAATATATCAAAAAATAAATATAATTTATTTATAATTTTATAAAATTTAAAATAAATTTATATTTTTTTAATAAAATAATTTATTAAATTAATAAATATAATTTATTAAAATAATTTTAATAAAATAATTTATTAAATTAATAAACATCATTTATTAATTTCTTAAATTTATATATTTTTTAATAAAATAATTCCTTAAAATAATTATTTTAATAAAATAATTATTAAATTAATAAATATAATTCATTTAATTTAATTTTTAAAATTTAAAATAAATTTATATATTAAAAAATAATTTATTAAAATAATTTATTAAATTAATAAAAATAATTCATTAAAATATTATTTTAATAAAATAATTTATTAAATTAATAAATATCATTTATTAATCTTATTTTTTTTTAATTTAACAAAAATTTATATATATTTTAATTAAATAATGTATTATAATAATTATTCTAATAAATAATCTATTAAATTAATAAAAATAATTAACTAATTTCATTTTTTTAATTTAAAATTTTATTTCTTTTAAATTTATAAATTTTTAAATTCATTAACTCAATTTCAATTAAATTTTAAAATGCATTTCAATTAATTAAAATTTAAAATCAAAGAATAATCATGAAAAAAATTTCGTTAATCTTCAAAACTGTCAAGATAATCATATTCCCGAATTATAACTCATTTGCTGATATAACGATAATATTATATTATTTAGAAATTGATCGTAATCTAAATCAAACAAAATTATCAATAATAACCTTCAACCAAACACCCTACCAGCTACCAAAGAGGAGGTTGAAGAAAAACCACTAGATACAATGCTTTGATGATAATCCAGCCACATCACCAATGATAGAACAGCCTCTTTGACAATGGATGAACAAATGATCTCTGGTTTCCAGCTGACCATCACACATCCTCTCTGTTAATTCTAATATAGATGAGACATTTTAAAACAAAATAAAAAAAATAAAAATATTTTAATGATATTAAAAAATTATGCAGTACTATTGAAAAAAATGGCTAAAGGGCATATTGAAATTCTATCTTATATCAAACTGTTTAATAAAGTAGTTTATCAAATTATTTAATGAAACAGTCCAACATACATCGCAAATTCATCAGAAACAATATTTTATGTACAAGCAATATCAAAATTTAGCAAGTCGATATAAATAGATCATACAGTTATCAGATAGTTTCAATAAGATATCTAAATTCCAATTCTTTCATTAGTTGAGGCCAGATGAGTAAAGCATGGTTAAATCTACCACATGATCTAATTTCCATAGCAAATCGTAACAAAGTGCTGAAGTGCAAGAAATGGAAAATAATTGATTTTGTTATTTGTGAACTTATGCATCTTCCGGAACACACCGACTTTCAAAATAAAAGCTTCAAATTTTACACATCATTTTTTGAAACAAAAAAGTACAGTCCAACAACTTACAAGTCACAGCAAGATCATTCTTGATCCCTGCATCCGTGCTGAAAGCGTCGATATTTCACTCTTCCAGTCACTACAATATGACTATCCAGTTCACTGTCTCCATACGCGCACCGTGCCATCAACAGATGATGTTAGCATACAGCATTCCTTTGGGTGAAAATTCACGCTCGTCACCTGGAAGAAAAGTTTTTACTAAAATCAGTCACTAGTTATTTGCTTCCTGCAAAACCCAGTGTCATTAACCACCCAAGCAGACCAACCAATGCAACAGGTTAATCCAGAGGTCAATTTAGTTTATGTTGAAACGATAAATTGAGTTGGATTTTAACTGTACTTAAGTAATAATTATGCCTAGACAACTGGGAAATGGTTTGAAACTTTGCAAAGAGAGTATCTGTTGCATTCCAAGATGTGAATTCTAAGACCTCCAAGCATATTCTAGTAGGACGTGATCTACCTTCATTTCCTTACAGGACTGAAGATAAACCAGTGGGAGGCATGGTGAACCATGGTGCACATTCCAATATTTCTATGATACTCACATCAGACCTCTCCGCTTTCAAGAGATTTGGAGAAATTTTATTGTAACTTACTAGTCACAACTCACAACTAAAGGGGACCATCAATATTTAATTAATTAAAGAAATAAAAGGTATGTCAATGCACAAAAGAATATGTAGGCAAGACTTGTGATGTGGCAGAGAGAAAGAAATAACAATGGCTATCACTTGAAACTTAAAAAATATGGTTAGATATACAGATAGAATAGGGCAGAAAGTTTACCACAGAGCGATGTGCTTTGAAACTAGAAACCACAGAAGCATCCACTAGATCCCAGAAATATATTGTGCCATCCTCAGATCCACCCGTAACATGTGCATCAGTGTTTGTTAGACAGCAATCCATCTTGTAAGACTACAGCAGATATCATAACAAATCGTGGGATTTCCCAATAAGCAAAGCAAAGTCACAAAACTTAGGGGTAAGAAGAGAAAGCAACATCAGAAAAAGTCAAAAAAAAAACATGAAGATATAATCAAGAATACATTTCCACACCTTGCAGGTGTGTCCCTTGTACTCTTGCAGAAGTTCTCCAGTGGTCCTACAAGTAGAGGTAGTGGCAGACACAATTATAAGTTGAGGGGATAAATTTTATTATTTTGTTAAGAGGGGAAACTACTAAAAAAAATGATTAACAATTTTTGTAAAAGTTTGATAAAACCTTGTATGGTCCAAAAGGATTTAAGAATTTAGGAGGGTGGAGGCCACCCCCAGCCCCAGCCCCTTCCCTCCTTGTAACACGTAAAAAGTGCCAGTGAGCCATAAGAACATCAAAAGCAATTACCTATCAAGAAGGCGTATAGTTGAATCCAAACAATTTGCTAAGACACAGTTATTATCATTTGACAGAGAAATACAGTTGACAGCCGGCCCCAAACTGTCCACGATCTCCCTTTATTCAAAATGGTTAAACATCAGATAGAGGAAATTCAATATGAAGCCATTTGTAAAGCAAGAGAGAAGAAAAGAAAGATACCTCCCAATTCGTATGTCAAATGTGCGGACAGTTCCATCTACACTTCCAGCAATAATTTCAGTCTTTGTTAAACAAACAGACATTACACTGTCTTGAAATGTATCAATGATCTGAGAAATAAAAACATAAGCTTTGATGCAAGGCTAACTGAAGAAAAGAGTTCTTTCTTACCAAGTAAATATGATGAACATTAACTAAATTTGAAAAGATAACAAGGATGCTAACCTGAATCGGCTCTGTACTATGTGATCTGCAATCCCACGCATGAACTGATTGGTCATAGCCAGCCGACACCACGACTGAGTCATGTACATTAAATCTCACAGCATTCACCTGAAGGTTTGGATATCAAATTCGAAAGAATTATACCCAAGTCAATAGCAGGTTCTACCCACTCAAAAGACCATAAGAGCTTCCTAATTCCTTCAATGAAACAGTAGATTCACTAAAAAAACGAGAATAATTCTGCATAACATAGTCATCCATGTGCCCCAGCCACCGAAACCCTAACTACGAAATATGTCAGTCAAGGGTGTGAGGCAAATGCAATTTCCTTCGCTACATGAAACCCCATTGCCGATTTCTTCAGCAAGATACAGTTTTTATTGCAACGAGGAAAAATAAACGACCTAGAAACACGGAGCCAGGACTCACCTCGCTGTCGTGGCCTCGAAACTTCCGGATGACGCGGCCGGTGGATACATCCCAGTAGAATATCTGGCGGTCGCCACCGCAGGAACACAGCTTTGCGTTGTCCCTGCAGCAACATCACATCATCGGCGTGGAACACTTTGTCGGTCATTCTCTCACAGAAAAAAAAAAGATTAAAGAAAGAGTTTTGTTGATCGAGATGGGGATAGGGGGACAAACGAGGTGACATGGACGTCGCGGATCTCGCGGCCATGGGACTTGTAGGTCTTGATGTGGATGCCCTTATGGGGGTTCCAGAGGCGGAGGGTTCTGTCCTTGCCGCAACTGAGGCAGTAGTTTCCGTCCCCATTGAAGCGGACGGCCAGAACCGGCCCTTCGTGACCCTTTAGCACGCTCGCCTCCCGCCGGGGTAGCTCCGCGCCACCGCCACCGCCACCGCCACCGCCTCCGCCTTCGCCTCCGCCCATCGCCATTGATTCAACTGGGCATTAGGGTTGTCAATGAACGGCAACTCGAAAATCTGCTCGATAAGTATATTTGATATTTATAGATAAATGATTTTATTAATTTATTTAATTTTTAATTAATTAATTATATATATATATATAATAATTTATTGAATTTAAATTGTGAATTTATGCAAAATATAAAAGCAATATAAATTTTATTTCTCAGATAGAACCATTTATTAAAATGAACTTCAAAAGTGGGCCGGGTCAATCTGCAGTTTAGCCCATTAAAGGCCACATCTGTAATGATGACTTAAAATTGATAAAAGGTCCAATTCTTATTATTTGTGTTGTTTGCATTCTATTTAAGAGATATAATCATGCACATCTTTCTTAAGTTCACTTTGCATTTTATGATTAAATTGTAGAGTTTTTGATTGATTCATTCATTGGGAAGCTTGTATGGACTTTTGTGATGTCTTATTCAAGCTGCTTGTTTTTTAGTTTAGTTAGTGTTATATTTTGCTTTAATATTATTGCGTTTTAGTTTAGTTATTGTCTTATTGATATCTAGTCGGATAACTTTCGATTATCCTCCTCTATTCGCAGCCTCAGGATCAGGTCTTCCAGCCCCATCTCCTTTTGCTTGTGCTTTAGGTAATTTTTGAAATCCTTCCATGACGGAGGGAGTTTCTCGATTACCGCGGCTACTGCGAATGACTCGTTCAGCTTCATGCCTTCGGCGTCCAGATCATGCAGTATTAATTGCATATCTTGGACTTGAGATGAGACGCTCTTTGAGTCCACCATCTTGAAATCCAGAAATCGGCCGACGATGAATTTCTTCAATCCGGCATTTTCGGTCTTGTATTTCTTCTCAAGTGATTCCCACAGAGATTTTGCCGTCTCCAATGAACAATACACGTTATACAACGTGTTGTCCAAGGCGTTGAGAATATAGTTGCGGCATAGGAAATCTCCGTGAGACCACGCATCGCAAGCAGCCTTGCTACCTTCCGTAGCGGCTGGCGGGTCTTCGCGCAAAAATCGTACAAGGTTTAGCGTCGTTAGATAGAACAACATCTTTTGTTGCCATCTTTTGAAGTCGGCTCCGTTGAATTTTTCCGGCTTCTCTCCGTGCGGAATTGATGTCGGTGGAATGGCGGTCGGAACGGCCATCGGAACGTCGTTGGTAGCCATATCAGCTTGCACCAATATCGTTTACGATTGTTGTCTCCGGTAGCTCCGGGAGTACGCAAACTGATACGGATCGTCGAGGCTAGTGTTCAACACTATCTCCGTAAACGATATTGCTCCGCTACGGTGCTAACGGATAGCAGCAATTCGTTCCCAAGATACAACGACGAACGTCTCGGAATAGTAGCACTCCAAATTCCGAGACCGACGAACTCTTCTCGTAGGCTTTTTGGACTCCGAATGCACTAGATGGGATGAATGCACAAGGAAGAGAAGAATCGATGAATTGATCGATGAAATTTCCAATCTGGAGGGATCTATTTATACTAAGTGAAGAGGTTGAATGAGTGGATGTGACCCTTGGACGGGATCAATCTGGGCCGTCCGATCTGGAGGGTTGTAACCCTTCATATAGCCCTTTTGATCTCATCCATCAGATCTGAAGAGTTGTGCCCCTCAGATCTCGCCTCTTGTCATCAGCCGTCGGATCTGAATCTATTGATCCATTCGATCTGACGCTTCAGATCAGGTCTCATCCCAGCGGTCAGATCGTGACTCTTCACGATCCAACGCTCCAGATCGCATCATGCGATCCATCACACCTCTTTGATCAACGGTTGCCATCCGTTCGCCCAATCAACAGTCCAGTCATCTCTTCTTGCCCACGTGGATGCCACATAGGCAATGCCACGTCACATACGAGCCTGACACGTCACCCGAGTGCCACGTAGGCACTGCAATGTCATCTGGAGCATAAATTTAAGCTCCTCAATGCTCCTCGCGCGTACGTGCGAAGTGCAAAGTGCGCCTACAAAGCGCCCATTGCGCACACGTGCGCGTGGCAGGTGGCGGGCTCACAGGTGCGAGCACCTGCTCGCCCCTGAGAAGAGAGCACCTGGTCTTTTTGTGTTAACTCCATTAACACAGCATCATTAATAAGGAAAGAAAACACATCGAAAATTTCCGATGTGGGACTATTCTCCCATGTATTTCCTTATATATAACATTAATTAATAATTAATGTTATTCGGGCCAATCTTAAACAATTAATTTCTCATTCACCCTTAATCGATTTTGAGCAAATTAATAGTCTAAATCTATCTACGCGAAACGTAGATTTCAATTTTGAAGTCAATTACGACTTTCATCAATTGATGGCATTCTGATTTTTCCACAAAATCGTATTGGTCCATTAAGGCCCCAATATCCAACATCATGAGCTCAGCCAGGACGAGCCAGACGTCGATGATCTCACCTAGAACAGACCCGACGCTAGATCCGAAGAGATAGCTTGACCTAAACCTAAAGGGGATGGAGATCGGAGGAGCTTATCGGTGTCAGGAGATCAAAGATCGGGAGAGGACAGCTGGGACGAAGATCGGAGGAGCGCCGACAACGGGAGAAATTTGATTCGAGAGAGGAGAGGGAAATAGATCACGAGGGAGAAAAGTTTCACGGGAAATCCTAAAAAACATGATTTTAGCTACAAGAAATAAAATTCTTTCACTATTTTAGTTACTAAAATAAATTTTTATTTTAACGATAAAAATAAACTTCCATCGCTAAAGTAACGATGAGAGTATAGCGACGTAGATTTTAATTCCATCACTATATTAGCCACGGATAGATTTAATTCCGTCTCTATATTAACGAAATTAAATCTCGTCACTAAAATATAATATAACAAAATATAGCGACGAAATTGTATACTTTCATTGCTATATTAAAATTTCATCGCTAATTTAATTTATTCTTATAGTGAGATAATATTCATTTGAAATATAATTGAAATCATAAAATTTCTTAATTTATTTTATTGATTAAAATATTATTTTAATTATATTATCACTTTTCAATAAATAACATAATAATGATATTATTGTAACATTTAACATCCAACTACGAATGCAATGCATTCTAACAATTAATAATCAACTATTATCCAACTACTGCAATTTAAATTTTAAAATTCACACCACCAGTACTTGGTATAGTTGACTTTAAATGATAAGTCCATTTAACAAGGGACATCCATGTGAATTTGTGAAATGATGAGAGTCTTTTTTTTGTTTTTATTTATTTGTCAATATTATACTCTTCCTGTTTTGTTTTGTTCTGTTTCAAAATTATATATCACCTCCATTCTGACGCCAGGTATCTTCTTACTTTTGCCTCCCACGCCATTAATTCGCCGGCGACTCCTTGACGCCGTCGTCCCATGTCGCGATCAGAATGCTGTGGCGGCTGCTGCTGCAAGCTCCTCTGCTCGCTCCTCCAGGTCGTCATCACCGCCGGCTTCGTTCTCTTCTTCTGGTGGCTCATCTTCCGCCCCCGCCTCCCCCGCGCCTCCATCCACCAGATCCAGCTGTCCGCCTTCAACCTCACAGACAATAATTCCACCCTCCACTTCAACCTCACCGTCGCCGTCGCCCTCCGCAACCCCAACAAGCGGGTCAATCTCTACTACGACGCCCTCGACGCTTCTCTCTTCTACGGCGGCGAGCAGATCCAGTCGGCGCCGCTCCCGCTCTTCTACCAGCGCCGCAAGAACACCACCGAGCTACAAGGGAAGTTCGACGGCATCGCGACGGGCCCCGGCGCTGCCGTGGCCGAGACCTTCCGGGCGGAGAGGGCGGGGGGCACCTTCAATTTCGAGGTGAGGGTGGACAGCAGCTTGCGGATGAAGCTTTGGTTCGTCAAGATCGGACACTTCCACCCCAAGTTCGATTGCAAGGTGTGGAATATTACGGCTCCGCCGCAGGGTGGCGGCGGGCCGGTGACTCCTGGGCCTTGGACCTGCGATCGCTGATCCCGGCGGCGGAGAGCTGCCGCCTATCCATCTATCGATCTAGATTTCTTTTGACTCGAATCGAGTTATGCAATTCGGAGTTGGGCGAGCCTGCCAGCGTCGAGATGGCATCTTTGTTTGACTTGATTAATGTTAATTGGCGACTTTTCTACGTTTCTGTGAGCTGGCACTGCACTGGCTTCTGTACCCTGTTTGTTTATGATTGACTTGAGTTTATTGGTCGTCTTTGTTTATGTTTATTTTTATTTTTGTGATGCATGCCTTATCTACATTTTTTTTTTCATACTTCCAATAGATTTGATTGTTTCAAGGGGGAAAAAAACTCAAGATCTAATTTTAACGAGCTGTCTATCTTGTCGGACAACCGACAGTTTCTATGAATATAGAAATAGGAGTGATTAAACAATGTGAGGTCAATTAGAGGAAACAGGATATATACTACACATCTATATTTGATATATGTTATTAATTAAATTAGATCTGTGATTACTATTGAATTTTATATATAGTTATAGTAATTCTGACTTCTTTAGTTCTGTACTAATTAAATTAATGGACTAGATTGTTTAAGAAGTATTTAACCCATAAAAGTTTTGACATGCTAAGCTCAACTAAATTGTTGTGTGGTGTATACTGTATTAAGTATAGCCCAAGTAGGAAATTAAAAAGATTAAGTCTCATTAGGTGGGTTTATACTTGAACTAACACTAACAATACTGTCATTAAGGAATTAAACCTAATTAAGTGATCTACAAGCACGAAGAGGTTTAAATATTGGACGTGGATTCAATGTGTAGATACAATATAACCCGGTTCGTTAACATTAATGGGATGTTACTGAGTTATAAGCTTTGATGGTGGATGGTCCCTGCAGGATGGGCTTGATATAAAAGGAAGATGTTAAACTTCATTTAGGTACGATTTTGACTTGTTGACTCTTCTTTTTCCTTAGATTTTTCACCATTGAGACCAAGTTTTGGTTGTCATCCACTCCTACAGAAGACTCTATTGCGCTTATAGGAATTCATACGGCGACAAATAAATGCAATAATATTGATTCTCAATTTAGGTCTACTTTTCGATTGTCGACGTTGTATTTCAATTTTGTATTGCCTTATTGCTTGATGATGATTAAATTCTTGAATTGATGCATCATTGATTAAGTTTGATGTATCGTTATTACTTTCATATATTCCTCTCATAAACCACCACCTTTTCTTTGTTTTTAAAAATGTCCAAGGATTAGATTTGTAACCCGCACCATTGCCAAGACACGTAATTAAGACTTTGGCATCGATTTCTGTAAACAAAATTTAATAGTTGCATAAGTGACCAAGATATCCAAATAAAGTATGAGAAGGTAAATATCGGATGATGTAATAAAAAGAAGAGAGATGATACTTACCATGAAATCACAGGATTAAAATTGTACACGACACTTAGATTGCATGTAGTCGGTTCTACTGTATATGATAGGACCCACTACCAATGTGAGTGTCATACTACGATTTCATGCTACGATTTCATTATTGG
>NC_133865.1:4257636-4281608 GCF_044706935.1 Curcuma longa | reverse complement strand
TATTTACTTTGCAGCCTTGGTTACTACATTCAATATTGAGATTGGTATTACTGGTGCCATACTAACTAAGTTGGATGGTGATTCTAGAGGTGGAGCAGCTTTGAGTGTTAAAGAGGTTTGCCTTTCAATATGTTCCAAGTGGTTATGTCATCTATTTCTTCATTCTTCGTCTTTTGCTTCTAGAAAACTACTTCAACTTGTTTCATCATAGAAAATTGAATAGATCACGTCTTTGAGAAAAGAAAATTTGAAGATAAAAATAAACGATAGCTTGGTCTAGATGGATAAATTCATATAAAAGTTTGTGCATATGCCACAATTCAGCCAATGCAATTTCATAACTGCTTATGAACCTGTTCATTTGTTTGTTTAACATTGACATCAAGAATTCTTATTTATTCTAACAAGTGAGAAAAACTTGTTTTTTTTTGTGCATTTTGCTTCTACAACTATACATCATTTGATTGTTTCTCTCTCCGTCTCTCTCTCCCTCCTCTGCCTCTCTTTCTTTCCCTCCCTCTTGTTTGCTTAATTGTATTCTCTCTTTTTTTTTTTTTTTTGTCAGTTTATACTAATTGTTTCTCTATGCATCCTTCACTATCGGACTAAACCTAAGTTCAAGCATGGTTCCCTTCCCTTTCCAATATTCTAAATAATTTAGTGTGTATGTAATGGGATTTTAACTATTTTTCCTTAGGTCAAATCTTAATGGAACATACCTTCACACATAGATTTTAGAGCACAGTTTCATTAGCAATAGATGATCTTTGCCCTAATGTACTATACAAAAGACTTTTGGTTATATCTGAACACATGTATATATAACAGGCTGATTCACGAGATGTTATAATTTTTCATATTCATTGTTATCCAGGGGAAACTTAGTTTTATACTCTGGAATTTGATCATTTCATTCATATGCCTAAAATACTTCAGTTACCTATACCACGTAGGTCACCATGTCTGAGTATTATATTAAAATTTGATCAAATCTCCTTGCTTTCTGTGGACTGCTGATAAAATTTTGTGATCTCATCTTTCGTAACAATTCATTCACACTTGTTGTGAACCCACTCTTGTTCTTATACAATTTTTTTTTCTTGTGCATCGCAGGTATCAGGAAAACCTATTAAGCTAGTAGGAAGAGGCGAGCGTATGGAAGATCTAGAGCCGTTCTACCCTGACCGCATGGCAGGTCGCATATTAGGGATGGGTGATGTTCTTTCATTTGTTGAGAAAGCACAAGAAGTTGTAAGCATCTCTCTGTCAAAGTTATTGTTTTGGGTGACTTGTTACTTTGATTTAAGAGGATCTATTATGCTAGTAGATGCGGCAAGAAGATGCTGAGGAGTTACAGAAAAAGATCATGAGTGCAAAATTTGACTTCAATGACTTTTTAAAGCAAACACGTGCTGTTGCACAAATGGGCTCAGTGAGCCGTGTGATTGGTATGATTCCAGGGATGGGCAAGGTATCCATTTTAGATGCCTGTTCTTTGTTTTTTTTTTTGTGTGTTTTCGCCGACCTACTCCTAAGGTTGAAACTTCAAAATAAAGCTAAAAGAGATCATTGAATACCAATGGCATCTCCCATGCTAGAAATTTTTAATCTTAAGCAACTTCCATCGTTAGGAATTAGAAAATTAGTTCTAATTTTTCACATTTTATGTTTTTAAAAGGTGACTCCAGCACAAATCCGTGAAGCAGAGAAAAACTTGAAGATCATGGAAGCGATGATTAATGTGATGACCCCAGGTAAATGTGAGGTTAATGGAAGTTCCATTCCTCTTTACACCGTCGTTATGCCCCTATTACATAGGATAATAGCATTTTTTTTTTCCGTTCCTTTGTATTTTCTGTCTACTCTCAAATTTACCATATGAATATAACATAACATTCTTGCTCAAACAAAACCATATAAATCTGATTTTCAATCGTCTTTGTTCTATTGATTGATATATTGCTATATCAATTGTAATGTGGATGTGCCAAGAATATAATTACTTAATTTTGGCATAGAAATATACATTTTAAGCATGAATTCCTAAAGGTCATATCCCTTTGGAAAGTATGTGTTTTCATTGATTTGACCTGCAGAGGAACGAGAACAGCCAGAGCTGTTAGCTGAGTCAGCTGCTAGGAGAAAGAGAATTGCTACAGAGTCTGGAAAGACAGAACAGCAGGTCCTTTGCTCGGCTTTACAATTTCATTCAAGCATAAAAACTATGTTGCAACCTATAGAGGTCTATGATGTTGCAGGTTAGTCAACTTGTTGCACAGTTATTCCAAATGCGTGTTCGCATGAAGAATCTATTGGGTGTGATGCAAGGAGGATCGATCCCAGCATTGAGCAACCTAGAGGAGTCTTTGAAAGCTGATCAAAAGGTATCAATTGTGGTCTGATTTAACTTCTTGATAATTGCTGTCTAATGTTTGTAGTAGTAGTTTGTTTGACACTAGTAGAAGAATAGTCATGCTCTCTTCTAGGACTTTGGTGCTATCATATAGGCAAGATTACCCGAATGATCTTGGCAGAAAATCAGGTTCAAACACAAGTGTCGAAGTCTTAATTTCCTTGATATGAAGAGTTGATCTAGAAAATGATGGATTGGAGGAACTCATTGGCATCTTTTTTCGTAATCTATGTTTTGTTAATCATATCTTAAAGTTCATGATTAACTTTGAGGAACTCATTGGCACACTTTATATGTATTTTGGCAGGCACCTCCTGGAACAGCACGAAGGAAAAGGAGATCCGAGCAACGAAGACAGTTTGCAGATTCAACGTCGGCAAGGCCTACTCCTCGTGGATTTGGAAGCAAGAATTGAGGCCATATTTGGAACATTTTGTTGCTGCATAATGATCTGTAAAATCTTTTGTTCTTAGAGAGTCAAATTTTAGAATGTCTTCCGGACTTGATTTTATTGCTATTATAATTCTTGTTGATTTGTGCAAAACTTTCAAGACTTATGAGGTTGATTTGCTGATTCCTGCCTCAATTGTTTCTTTAAGTTCAGTTTAAATAAGAGTTATGTGAGAAATAGGATCAGATAATCAAATGCTGTATTCAGAGGTGAGGTTTAAGAAAATTATGCCAAAGTTATGCTTCTGTAATTTTGTTGTTTCCCTGAAGTATAGGAAATATTTGAACTCAAGTGATAGGTTAATTTAATGGTTGAAAATCAAAAGAATGCCCTTTATCATTATTATCATAAAAAATTGTTTCATTTTAAAAGAATATTTTGTTTAAAATGTTTTCTATTCTTATCTTTATTAAGGTGGAAGTCAAAATAATTTTAAGATGTTGTAGTTTTAGTTAAAGTTATTCCAAGAGCTATAGTTTTAAGTGGAGTATGTAATAATATTTTAGGTAAAAAATTATAAATAAGATAGTATTTTAATATTTTTAAAGTGAAACACTTTTTAATAATAATAAAAGACACTTTTTTTAAAGTGTTATTCACACTCTAATTTAATTTCATAGCATGATTTAATTAATCTTTAATTTCGTCACTTTAGCAATTCCACGCAATCAATAAAAAAGTAAATCAAAAAATTAATAATTTTTTTTTTAAAAAAAAAATTACAATTTAATCATAAGAGAGAGTATTTGCTTCATTAAGATTTTAAATCTGTCTTATAATAGATTTAATTAATATAAATGTTGCACAATAAATAAAGTATATTACATGCATGAAATTTTATTAAAGAAACCCTAAGCCCGTTGCCTTTTCGCTCCTCAAGCGTCGGGCTCGAGAGCAATGGTAAGCCACGGTCGATCCTGTCGTCGTCGTCGCGGCGGCGGCGGCTTTTACTGGGATGTTTTTGGTGATCTGATTTGCTTAGGGATTCTTTCGTTCTCGTAACAGGCGCCGAAGAAGGATAAGGCTCCGCCCCCATCCTCGAAGCCGACCAAATCTGGGGGAGGCAAGCAGAAGAAGAAGGTATAAATGCTTTTGCGGTTTAACTTAGGGTCTTTGCTATGCTCGTCCTTCTCTGTTTTTGTGATGGTGCTTGGGGTTTGGATTGCAGAAGTGGAGCAAGGGAAAGCAGAAGGAGAAGGTGAACAACGCGGTTCTTTTTGACCAGGCGACCTATGATAAAATGTTATCTGAAGTTCCCAAGTACAAGCAGATCACCCCTTCGGTGCTGTCTGAGAGATTGCGGGTAAGAGATCCTTACCTTGCTGCTTCCTGCTGTTCCATATGGAATCTGGATGAATTATGTTATATTCTTGCTCAGAAGTAATTTGTTGTTTCTTGGATAATTTTTATGGCTGAAAGCTTATCCTTTTCTTTTTGATTGTGATGGTGCGTTGACATTGTCAGTAGTCCAATCTGTTATTTACAACGATTGCGTTTCAACTATAAAGACACGAGTTTCTTCTTCTAGATTGGTGTCTTTTGAGGTATGATTTTACCATTTTGAGCCGATGAAAGGAGAAAAAGATTCAACTAATTGAGTTGTGATTTTGTTTTCTCATGCATTAATTCGTTCCGGTGCCTCTCTTTTCTTTATATTTGAATCAATAACTTGGGTAGTATTGGCAGTAGCAATGGTAAAAGAGCTTGTAGGTAGGCATCATTCATTCCACATGGTTGATCATTTCATTTTGCATCTGTGTTGTGCAGGTGTGTATGAGGATGCTTGGTAAAAGAGCTTAACCCTCTTTTTTCCTCCTAGGATTGGAGGTCTTGTATTTTGCATATCCATGTAGTGAGTCCTTAGGTTTTTAGAATATTGTATGAAAAAAGCAGTGCTTCAAGTCATTGTTATCTGGGGACTTTTTCAAGAAAGGCCAGGATATATCCTTAGAAATAGCATGTGATTGGAAACAAATTATATCTTAATTTGTCAAATGTACGTAAATTTTATGGTTTTAAAGTTAAATAATATCTCTTTATGTTGTGTTTTGTTATGCTGTTTCTTTTTAACATGAAATTGATGTAAACTTAGTGTTTGAAAAATAGTTTCTTGATGCGAATAGGGTTGTCAATGAATAGAATGCTAATGAAAAAAAATTGATATTTAGCTTGATAAAAGTTTGTTCATATTCATTTGATGTGTAAAAATAAACTAAACAAATAAACTTGAAGTTCATTTCGTTAATGTTTATGAACAAACCTCATGAATAATTCATAAATAAAAGATTGTTGACTTGTCTGAAATCCTAATATGAATTTTATTTATTTATTTTATATTTAAATATATAAAAATATAACGGATGGGGAGCCTTGGTGCAACATTAATGTTGTTGCCATGTGACATTATGGTCACGGGTTCGAGTTGCGGAAATAATCTCATGCAATGTATTGCAATGTAGGATAAGACTGTGTACAAATTTAATGTGGTCCAACTCTTTTCTAAAACCTTGCATTGATGAGAGCTTCGTGCATCAGACTGTCCTTTATATAAAAATATAATACATTAACTTATAATTTTGATAATTTTATATTATTTATAATATATTAAAATAAAAAATAATAAATTTTATTTATTGAATTATTATTTTAATTAGATTTTAAGTACAATAATATCTTGGTTTGAGTTCAGTAATATGCTTGAGCTTGACAAGAATTTTAATAACAAGCTTGAATAGGCTCTTCAAGACAAATATACTTGGTTGAACATTGTCAAGCTCGACTTATAGACAATGCTAGATGTGAAGTTCGTTAAACATTATAAGGAGTTAATATATGATGTGGAAAATGGTAATATTTTTATACGAGAATTCCATTTTTGCTCAATAGTTTAGCTACTTTTCTTTATTTTATCCACCCCACATAGCTAGAATATTATATTTTCCTTCTAATGGTTTCCAAAATAGAAATAAATATCAGCTTGCTGAATTTACTGTTGTTTTCTCTCTCTCTTGCAAATAGTGATTTCTCCATTCCAAGTGCACGCGTGAGAATTAGATGTGGGTATATTTGACAAATCAAGTTTACATAGTTGGATTAATTGGGTAGTTTGAGATTAGATTCTGATTCCATAGGGATCTCTAGGAACCATTTTAAATATATCTATAGTTAATCAATGGACTTTTTTTAAATTCAAGTATGTCAAACAATAGATTGTAATAGGGATTAAAATAATTTGTGAAGAAGGTTGAGGAGTAGAAAGGCTTAGAAAGCATGTTGAAATTTAATAGATAAATAGATGGTGAAATCACAATTTTAGTCTCCCAAACTTCTGTTGGGCCTTGTCATGTGTGCTACACATGGATGAACAACGTTCTCTCTGTTAGCGTTGATGGAGGAAGAGCATTTTATTTTTGTTTAGCAAACTGTGGGTAAAATACAGTGTTATAAACTATAGGGTAAAATGAAAAAATAGGTAAACAATTAGGGGCAAAATGAAATTCTCTTTTTAGAAATTAATATATATTAGAAGTGGTTGTGATATCTAATGTTGCTTAGCTATGACTTTTGATCTGCTTTCGCCCTTATAAAGCAACTTTCCTAGTTTCCTTGATGAGCCACTTTCATTTATTTGCTTAACCTGAAGTTGAGGTTCTGGTGTAGTGATGATTTTTGTTAGCACAATTCATTTGGCGTGCTAATAAAAGCTGGAAAACAGGTCTAAATGTGTTTTGGTATTTTATAAGTGTTTGCTTAATTGGCAGTCACACGGATTTGTGATAATATTTGGCATTTCTCTGCCAGTTTCTTGGGTTTGTGATAGTCTGTGACATTTCTCTAGTTGTCATTGGTCTAAAAGAAGTCTGTACCTTCTATTCATTATCTCAAAGCTTTATTCCCTTATTTTTTGTCTGTCTGAAATTTTTTTCTTCTTTTGGTTGGTTTTTATTGTCTTCCTTTTTATGTATTTGGATTGAAAACTTAATGATGTGTTGAATGAGCAAGCACTTAAATTTCTCTTGATTGCTACTGCTTCTTAGCATTAGCACAATGAACGGCGAGTTGCTATCTACTCTCCTATCTTGGTGCCTGATAGCTTATATTCTCTCTCGTATATCTCATTCTTGAATTGTTTTAGAAGTCTAATGCTGGTATTCTATTATCCAAAAAACTAAGTTGGTTTTCTTTGAATAATTATTTATCTATTTCTCTGTCAGAAGGTTATACAATCCACATCCTTGCCACTTTGCCAAGGAGTGCACATAATCATATTCATCTATCGAGTGCAAAATATAAATTCCTTTGCATTTGCACAAGAGGCTAATTGAAAACATTCAGAATTAGCATTGTGTAAAGTCCTAGTAATTTCTTCAAGACATTAATAAGCTGCAAGCAGTATATTGCCTTCCCTTTAGCAAATAGAAGAATTTTGTATAATTATTTGAACTGAGACAGTTTTTATCAATCTTCAGATTAATGGATCACTTGCAAGGAGGGCGATAAAAGATCTGATGGCACGTGGTGCTATCAGGATGGTATCTGCTCACGCAAGCCAACAAATCTACACCAGAGCCACCAACACTTGAGAATCGTCTTCTCAAGTTCACCAGGAATTACCACTTAGACTCACTTATCAAATGTTTAATTCAATATATCGAATTATAACTTTTTAGATTATGTTGCTTTGCTAAAATCTTGCTCATGCTATCCAAGTAAAAAAATGCAGTGCCTGTAATTGTTTGCTAATTACGCAACTGAATTTGTAAATTTCAATTCCTGAAGTACAAGTCGAATTAGTGTTTGCCCTTGAGTCATATCCTTGATTTCTTTGCTTTGGCGGTGCTAGCATTTTCTCCTTGTCGTTCTTCTATTTTATCCTTTGCTTTGCTTTGGCGGTGCCCTTGAGTAATTGTTTGCTAGCATTTTCTTTTTAGTCTAGTCTCATCATTATGCCAATGCATTTTTTTTTCTCTCAAACTAATCGTTCCATGTGTGTGATATTGAAAATAATATTTTTCTTTAATTATTTTTGTATAGATCATGCTTTGTTGACGAATGAGAAGATATATGATCATGGTATTATCATAAAAGACAGCATTTCTTACTTATCCAACTTATATATCACCTTGTGAAGATACTTGTTTAACCTCTGCAACTTGATCTAATTACATTCTAAAATACCTTCTAACATTTTATGAACATCAAAGTACATTCTAAAATGCCTGTCAGAACTAAAATACCTTAATCTAAAATGCCTTTATCCTAAATTAAAACATCTATTTTATCCTTTCAAGTTATCTCAACGGAATTACTCACTTATTAATGGAAATATATATATATATATATATATATACAGTTTTGCTAATATGGGCGGCTTGTTTGAGCGGCAGGTGCGCGTCTGCTGACGTGGTGCGAGGGACGTGGTGGTCTTCGACTTTCGGCGCTGTCTTCGCGTGCGTGGCAGCGAGAAACCGCGGCGTACCAAAATGAAATCGCGATCACCCTAAATCTTTCCGCCCAAAGCCTAGAAATCCCGCCTCTCCTCTTCGCGTGATTTAGGTTTTCCTTCTCCTCGACTCCGCACCTCCGACCTCCGACCCTCTTATTCCTCGACCGCCGTCGAAGACCCGCGCCGACCCTCTTCCCTTGCCGAAGCGAAGCGTCCGTGTTTGAGCGCCGACCCTCTTCGCCGCGGTTCAAAGCGTTCGTGAGCGCCGATCCTCTCGATCCCCGCCTGCCGACGTTAGGGTTTTCTCTCCCACTCGCCCCTGTTGGTCCCGACCCTCACGCTGCTCGCCGAAGGTCCAGACCCTCACGCTGCTCGCCGTCAACCTCCACGCCGCCGTAGCGCCGTCAACCTCTACGCCGCCGCGTCGTTCTCGTTCTCTTCCCGGTACCTGCCGGCTCTGTGCTCGCCGTCAACCTCCACGCCGCCACAGCGCCGTCAACCTCCACGACGTGTCGTTCTCGTTCTCTTCCCGGTACCTTGCCCTAAGCCTGTTTGTTTGTTTGCCGGTAAGCCTTCTCTGCTTTGCCTGTAAGGGTTTGATTAAATAAAATAGGTACTATGCAGCCAGACTTGATCACACTATGAGCTCCAGAATGGATTATCTGATGTAAGCCATTTAGTCAAACAGGTTAGACATAAAGTCGAATTATAACAGCTCCATTTATGAAACTTGAACAGGTCTAGTTTATTTTTTGATCACTCGATCCATCTAACACTAACACTCTGCCTTGTGTCCAAACACACAAATTTGAAGATTGGGCTGTGCCATGTAAATAGGTTGTATCATCTTTGCCACCCCTAACTCTAACCGAATGAGATGAGAGTGATGATGTGATGATGAAAAACAATTGTGGAGATGAGGGAAAGACAGCATAGAGGAGGGTAGGGTTATAAAGGAGCCAACTTGAGCTTGTTTTATTCAAGTTTGCTTGTCAAAAAATAGATAAACTCAATTTGTTGTTTGATTTACTGAGATCAATTTTTTTTTCAAGCTTGTTATTATAATTCCTTGCTTATGTCCTAGCTTTAAGTGAGCTCAAGCTTTTACTAAGCTCAACTAGGAAAAAAATGTACTTATAAGTTCAGCTTTCAACTTGTTATAACTAACTGATACTAAAGTATTAATTCAAACACCATGCTAAGACAAATTTCGTTTTTGTGTTTTTAATAGAATTAACATTATTAATAGCTTCACTATTGTTGAATATTGGTGTGATTATTTTGCTTTATAAATTTCCTCTTATAGGTTGTTTGCTTCTGGTTTAGACTCAAAACTTATACACGTAAAAAAATGGTAAGTCATTTCAATTTAATTTTGACTTAATATCTTGGTTATATAATAATTTGAATGTATTTTTTGATTTAGGAAAAAACATATGTTGTTTTTGTTGGACATCAACCGGGAGTATATGACACTTGGCTAGAAGCATCTAGGCAGGTTAATGGCTTTAAGGGCGCTATACACCAATCTTTTAAGAGTAGAGAGGAGGCAGAAAAAGCGTTTCAACAAAATGTCAATAAAAATTCTACCTCCACTTTTGTTTCATCGACTCAGAACCAAGTTTCTAATACAACTTCAGCTTCAGTATCAAGTTCGTCTTCAAAGAGAAAACTGTCGCGACCAGAAAAATTATCTAAGATGAAAGAAGCTTTGGAAGCTTTGGAAGAAATAAAACAACAAATAGAGGCTCTCCAATTTAGTGATGATGAAGATTAGAGCAAATAGTTTGTGTATGCAGAATAGAGCAAATAGTATGTTTTTTTCTGGATTAGCGTGTCAGATATTGTATCCTGATTGTGGTAATGTTTGTGGATTATGGACTGGTTTCATGTTTTGTTTCAAGTTCTTGGTCTTCCTAATGTTCTTCTAAAGTAGAATATTGATTTAAAGCTTGAATATTGTGTTGTCTTTCAGTTATCTTATTGCCATTCAGTAGTCAAGTATTCATGGTAGCCTGAATATGATACATTATTAGCTCATTGGTTTGTTTGACTTGTTAGATTAGACATCACATTACTTATCGAGTACCCTTCAAGGAGTATGAAGAAAGAATAAAACGAAGATAAAATTGCTAAGTGCCTGGAACTGGAGTTCACCTATATAACATAGAGCGCCATTGTATGGTAAATGCCTTAATATCTTCTATCCAAGTAGTCTAGTCACAAACTAACATCACTGTTTTCTAAACTGTATTGGACCAGCAGGTCAAACTGGTTAACACGGGAATCAGAAGCAGAACTATTCCTGTTCAATTTTTTTATCGATCTGGTTGGACTGGATTTTGGCTAGTTCAATAAGAGAAATTACAAACTAACAGGGCCATCAGTTCACTCACCGGTTCAGTTTCAGAAGCATTGACTAACATGTCTGCTCATATAGCAAGACCGGGAAGTGGGAGAACCACCAGTCACCTGCTCAGTTCAGTTTCAAAAGCCTTTGCCAATTAAAATGAAATACAACACACAAGCAACCACTAGTAAAGGCTATATCATCAGCTAACAAAATTCATCAAACTTATTTTTTGATCAGTAGTTTCAAAAACATTCCCCACTAGTAAAGGCTATATCATCAAATAATTGATGCAGTAAAATTTTTAGAAGTAGTTGCTCAAGTACAATTCTATAAAAAAAATTAATTAACTCCTTCATATGCCAAAAAAAAATCATCAGAGCATATCGAATGCTTGATGAAATTTACTGAAGTTATGAAAGTAGTCATTCATATATACTGAAGTTATGAAAGTAGTCATTCATATATATACAAGCAACCACATAGTTAGCAAGCTATCGGGCAATCATCAGAGCATATCGAATTATACATCATAGTCAGAATGCTGTACAAAGATTAGCTTCCATGTTAGATGAGCACTGCTGCTGGATGGGATGGATTGGGCTGCAAAGCCTGCTTCGCTTCGTCTCAGATATCGAAACTCGTCCTGATTGTGTTAGCAGGAACACAATCAAAAAGCATCTTGCATATATTATATCAACAAACGCAGTGATATTCAAGTATTCCAGTGAGAAATAGCCCAGTCATTCAAAAAAGAAGTAACAAATCAGGGTTTTAAAATTTGTTTCATGAAGGATATAAAGGGAATGAGAGAAGTATCAACAAACGAATAAAGAAGGAGCAGTGGCACAGGATCAGGAAAAAGTTGAAAATCGACTTGACATTCTGATACTATAAAACTCTTCTACCTCTTAAAAAATGCATGTGAGCTTTCAGTTGATCTCTGACTGCTTGACATTCCAGCACAAAATACATGGCTAAAATAGGCATGTCTTGAATTTTGCTGTGGATACAATTGAATTGTTCCTCCAAAAAAGAAGTCCCCTCATGACATCGTTTGAGTATATACTGTTCAGGTAAATGAAAGACTTGGGTGATGCGACCCAACTTTCTTCTCCTATAGATGCTTGTTGCACATAATAACTATGTCTCCACATTTCTTTTTTGTATACAATTTCCAATTTGTCATACATCAATGATGTGAACCAATCATACATATTTTTTGTAATTCATACATCAATGTCATTATTCTGTAAGTTAGCACATTTGACAACATCTTCCCATGACTTCTCAAATTCATCAGGCGTTGTAGAATTTGCAATGACATTCTTTAGGCTTTGATAGTAATCACGAAAAATCAAAGGAGGTAATTTATCTGAAAATTTATTCAAAATGTGCCACAAGCAATATCGATGCACCGTATTAGGGAAAACTTGTGCAATAGCTTTTGTCATAGCAAGATCTTGGTCGGTAATGATCACATTTGGTGCTCCTTTAGGCATGACTTCTATGAACTTGTTAAACAACCAAATAAAGGAATCACTTTTTTCATCACTTATAAAACCGCAACCAAAAAGAATTGTCTGATGATGATGATTAACTCCTACAAATGGTGCAAAAATCAACCCATATTTATTGGTGTTATATGTCGTATCAAATACAACTACATCACCAAATACAATGTTAGCCGTCCTTGATACATGATCAGCCCAAAAACATCTACTGAATCTGTTATTTGAATCAGTCTCATAATCAAAGAAAAACATTGAATTTTTTTCCTTCTCAGCTGCAAAAAACTCAATCAATGTTTCAGCATCAATACCCTTTAGTTCATCTCTTTGTTGTTGGTCAAAGTTTCTAAGATCTTTTTCTGTACAACCTACCCGCTCGGGCCCCCCACACTCTATCTCAAAAATTCGCATTTGTTGACAAGTTGGCACATTGGCCTCAGAAAATTGTTGAGTCAATGCTTTCTTTGCTGATGAAATATGACGATGTGAGCGAAGCAAATGTACTTTTGAAGGAGTCGAGAGTGTATGATTATGACTCTCCATGATGTTACTGATAACCCAATTAGGTCCAGTTTGTTCTTTTACTAATGAAATATGTGACTTACAACCAGTTCTAGTATCACTGCGGGCTCTTTCCGTAGATTGTTGATCCCTCATTTTATCTGTTTGACCTTGTTTAAAACAAACAAATTTCTTCCATACAACTTCATTTGTAATCTTATTTTTTTTGCTATTGCTCATCCTTGCACTAAAACCAGCTTCTCGTGCATATTGATTATAAAACATAAATGCTTCATCTAGAGATGAGAATTCCATACCAACTTTGGGCTTCCGATCATCTGCAACTTGGGGAATATAAATCTGATCATGACCGTAATTTCCTTCCATTGCCGAGGATTAGGGGGACTCTGAGCAGGTTGATATATGCCTGTTTATGTTGTAAAACACAGATTAGTATAGGACAAAAACAAAAAAATCACATATAGTTTACTGGTATTACTAATGAAACTATTCCTAAATTCAGATAGAATCCATAAGATGCCAACATACTAATGAAACAAATAATACCACACTGTTTATACAAACTGAACCAATAGGCTATAATTCGTACATTCCCAATTCCTTGAACCAATATTTGCAGAAGGTATTGAATATGTCAGGAATAAAAAAGCTATAACTTGTGGGATGACTATCATGTTAATTGACAATCAGAAACACACTGTTTATAAAAACTGAACCAAGGGTTAATACTTTACTGATGGATGCAGTAAGCAATGAATTGAACAACACACATGTACAATTTGATGTGCAATTTGATGTAGTTCACAGAATGCTTCTCTTCACTTACTTCATGTATAGATCTATTTACATGTACAGAATCATTGACTTGCAAAAGAATACTTAAAACTCTGAAAACTAAAGCTGTGTTATAAACAAAACATGCAATTTGGTTCAATTATCATGTGATATTGATTTCTAATCATTTAAACATGAACTTCCATATAATCATAAATATTTCATCTTTTATAACCTAACACAACATATTATTCTTCAATCATACACTAATTTTGAGACTTTCCTTTGCTATGGCTGCTACAAAACTCAATGTAGGAAAAATAGGATGCTTGAGGCAACATACACGAACTTGATTGTGAAGGGGACTAGCAGGGGAGCAGCGCGAGGTTCAGGAGTAGCAGGGGAGCAGCGCGAGGGAACCGTAGTTCTGTTAGGGACCTTCGGCGAGCAGCGTGAGGGTCGGGACCTTCGGCGCGCTCACGGAAGCAGAGACGGTCAGGACCTTCGGCTCGCGAGTAGCAGGGGCGAGTAGCAGAGAGGGTCGGGACCTTCGGCTCGCGAGTAGCAGGGGCGAGTTGGGAGAGAAAACCGTAACTTCGGCAGGCGGGAATCGAGAGGTTGACGGCGAGCAGAGAGGGTTGGCGATGGGTTTAGGGCACGCGAAGAGGAGAGGAAGAAGAGAGGGTCGGCGATGGGTTTAGGAGCAGGGCACGCGAAGAGGAGAGGAGGAAGAGAGGGTCGGCGAGGTTTAGGGTAGGCGAAGAGGAGAGGAAGAGTTTAGGGCACGCGAAGAGGAGAGAAGGAGGGTCGGCGATGGGTTTAGGGCACGGGTTTAGGGTCGGCAGGCGAAGAGGAGAGGAAGAAGAGAGGGTCGAAGAGCGATGGGTTTAGGGCAGGCGAAGAGGAGAGGAAGAAGAGAGGGTCCGGAGTCAGGTTTAGGGCACGCGAGGTTTAGGAAGAAGAGAGGGTCCGGAGTCGAGGGGCGGCACGCGACGGGAGCTTCGGAGGAGGAAAACCTAGATCGCGATTTCGATTTTGGTTTTGGATTTCGAGAAACCAAAATCCCGCCGCGGCTTCGTTGCCACGCTCTCCCAACTCGCCAAGCTGTCGCGTCCACGTCAGCGGGCGCGCACCAGCCGCTCAAACCAGGCGCCCATAATAGCACTATTGTATATATATATATATATATAAAAGTTGTGTGATGCCTAGATGATTTGTCAACTCATTAGGAGTGAGTTAACAATTCCCCGCACTTCGTTGGTACACCGTAATCCATCTAAATTAATGAGATGCTATTCTTTGAAGCAATACAATGGGTCTCAAATGGGATAACTAACACTATAACAAAAATGACTTTCTGCAGCACGTCATCCGCATCGCACATCATAGGCGCGCCGTTAATAGTTGCTTTGACAGCGCGCCCAATAAAATGCGCTACGGATAATATCATATTTTTATCAACCGCAGCGCGCAACAATAATACGCTGTTAAAAATACTTTTAACAGCGCACATTGTACGCTGTTAAAAATACTTTTAACGGTGCACAATATGCGCTGTTAAAAATAATTTTAACAGCATACAATGTGCGCTGTTAAAATTTTATATTAACAGCGTACAATGTTCGCTGTTAAAATTTATAAATTATAACTATAATTATATTAATTTTAATTTCTTTAAAAAATCCCTAAATTTCTCCCCGCGTGATATCCCGCCTGCAAGTTTTTCCCTCGTGCTGCCGCAAAATCCCGCTTCAGAGAAATCCTGTCCGTCATAATCCCTCTGCGCGCTGCCCTAATCCCGCTTCAGAGAAATCCGCCGCTCACCCTCCTCCCTCGCGCGATCCGCCGCTCACCCTCCTCCCTCTCGCGATCCGCCGCTCACCCTCCTCCCTCGCGCGATCCGCCGCTCACCCTCCTCTCTCGCCAGGTATCGCGCTCCGTCGTCATCGTCGCCAGGTATCGCTTAATTATAGTCCGTTCGAGTCGACTACCTTCCGCTTCTCCTCAGAGACTTTACCGTCCGTTCGTCGACTACCTTCCTCCCTCGCCGCCTTCTGCGTCGTCCATCCGCTGCTCGGCTTCTAGGTCTGGCGGCGGAGATGAGGACCGGGCAGTGAAGGAAGTGGAACGTCTGTTGGAGGAGAAGCGGAGGGCCGAGCTCGCCTCTCGCATCACCTCAGGCGAGTTCACCGTCCAACAACCCGGGTATTTTTCCCTTTCTCCTTTTTAGCCCTTAAGTTACTCCTTTTCCGAACTAGTATGGAATTTGGACCTTATTTTTCAAGTAAAGTTGGGTGCTTGCTCTGAGAGATGGGCTCTCTAAGCTGGGGCTGCCGGGGAAGTTCCTCGAAGGCTTGTTGTTAAGATGGGCCGCCGGTGTCAGTGAAGGAGGACGCTTGGAGATCCCTCAAGCGAAAGGGTCAATCAATGTCATCGCGTGGGTAATTCTCCTGTCTATAAGGTAGAGAAAAAATTGGGCAAAGGTGGTTTTGGTCAGGTGTATGTTGGTCGAAGAGTATCTGGTGGAACAGTGGGATCAGGTCCAGATGCTTATGAGGTTGAACTCAGAATTTTCCTTAAATATAAATATTTGCCACCCAATGAATGTTAATAGCTGTTTTTTTTAGGTGGCTCTTAAATTTGAGCATCGAAGTAGTAAGGGCTGCAATTTTGGCCCACCATATGAGTGGCAGGTTTACAAGTAAGCAACTTAATTTCATACTACATGCATACATTTGTTAATTCAAATTTATGCCAATCATTTATTAAATTGATTGATGTTGGCCACAAGCTCTCTCAATGGTTGTTATGGAATTCCATGGGTCCACTATAAGGGCCTTCAAGGGGATTATTACATATTGGTGAGCAGTTTTTTAACACACTACTAAACTCTTTTGGTTATGTTTGTTAAATTTGTTTTATTAAGCTTTAAAATTTCAGGTTATGGATATGCTTGGTCCTAGTCTTTGGGATGTTTGGAACTCAGTAGGCCAATCGTAAGGATTCTGTTCTTCTAATAATAATCTGTAATGTCTTAATGCTGCATTTATGCTATGCACTCACTAGTGTTTCTTACAGGATGTCTCCAAGTATGGCTGCCTGCATTGCTGTGGAGGCTATAGCAATTCTAGAGAAGCTTCACTTGAAGGGGTATTTTATTTTGTAGATATCTTAAATGCCAGCTTAAGAGTTTTGTTTGATTTTTTCATTATCTTTCTTTTTCTGTTTTCTAAATTTTCCATAATTTCTGGTCATCTTTGTGCATGGAGATATTAAGCCGGAGAACTTTTTGCTAGGACAACAGGAACTGCTGACGAGAAGAAACTTTTCCTCATTGATCTTGGTTTAGGTGTGTATTCATATTGTTTTGGCCAAGCATCTTCTCTATATTCCAACTTAGTTTTCTCATTAATGTTCATTTGATGCAGCATCAAGATGGAAAGAAGCATCATCTAGCCAACATGTTGAATATGATCAACGGCCTGATATTTTTAGGTGGAAAACACTTGTGTTTTTTAATGCAATTTAACCATTGTGCTAAATAATTTTCTTTTGCAGGGGAACAATTAGGTATGCAAGTGTACATGCTCATTTAGGTCGTACAGGTAGTAGGAGGGATGACCTGGAATCGTTGGCATATACACTGATATTTATCATGAGAGGAAGGTTACCTTGGCAAGGTTATCAGGTGCCAATTCTATCTACCTGTGGAATGTGGCTTTATGTGTCGTTTATTTTAACTTCTAGCTAAACTATTACAGTTCCTAGTTTATGTCAGAACTTGTATTTTTATGCAGGGAGATAACAAGAGTTTTCTAGTGTGTAAGAAGAAAATGGCTACTGCTCCAGAGTTATTATGTTGTTTCTGTCCACCTCCATTCAAACAATTTCTTGAGATTGTGACAAATATGAAATTTGATGAAGAACCAAACTATTCAAAGCTTATATCCCTTTTTGACAGTTTGATTGAACCATGCACTTCTCTTAGACCAATCAAGATTGATGGAGCTCTGAAGGTTGCTAGAATTTTGCACTATGTAGTTTTGCTCATCAGCATTACACTAGGCTTTATTCTATGCATTTTTTATATTTCCATGGTCTAGTAGTTAAGTTTCATTATTCATGTAATTAGGTGGGCCAGAAGCGAGGTAGATTGCTTGTAAACCTTGAAGAGGATGAACAGCCTAAGAAGAAAGTACGATTGGGAAGCCCAGCAACTCAATGGGTATCAGTTTACAATGCTAGAAGACCAATGAAACAGAGGTATAAAACAAACAAACAAAAAATTGATCCATTTTTTCTTTTCAAACTGTTTCTTTTATCCTGATCATTGATGATAGAATGTTCCTTCAAATAGAACATTCTAATTCTTAAGATATTCTTTCCCATGGATTTAGTTTCTTTTTGTTAGGAAAAAAGAGTCAATATTTTCCTCTTTCGCCACAGTTTTCTTTCTTGACAAGAATATTTGTTTTTTAACTGTTAAATGCTTACAAATGTACTCTTTTACTGGCCAGTACAAGCAGCTGATTTGCTGGTTTCAGGCAGATATTTTTAAGTGATTTCAGTAAGTTTTGGGCTTAAGGTAAGTCAAAATTATGCAAAACTTATTGATCCACAGCGAATAAGTTGATGTCTTAACCTTTATTAAGAACAGTGGCCTTGAACAATTCAGTTAACATTGTATCATGTATTCGCCAATCATCAACTATTCTTCAAAAAATTCTATAATTCATGGCATAAATCAATATGCGTAGAGGTGCACTTATTCAACCATGTCAAAGAAGGTTCAGGTACGAGCCTTACATCCCTGCTAGAGGTGCTGAACTGCTGCTGATTTTCATTGTTGGCTGCTGAAAGCTGGATTAATTTACACCTTTAAACCCACAAATTAACTTGGTTGAATAAATTACTGGCAACCTAGTTTCTGTACTGCATCAACTTGCTCAACACCTTTAGCTATTAAAAACTATACACTACATGAAACAAGAGTTCATTTATTCTCCATCTTATTGGGCTAAACAAATATCATGTAGTTTAAAATTTGAATCAGAACTTCATGTTGAATCTTTTCAGGTACCACTATAACGTATCAGATGCAAGACTTCAACAACACATAGAGAAGGGAATGGAAGATGGTTTATATATCAGTTGTGTGGCATCTTCTACAAATCTCTGGGCGCTCATTATGGATGCAGGGACAGGTTACTGCTCACAGATCTACGAGCTATCACCAGTCTTCTTGCATAAGGTATTTCCATATGAAATGGTTATAAGTTATTTTCTGTCTGTCTGTTGGTGGCTCTATTCTGTATGGTTTTGTTACAGGATTGGATTACAGCAATGGGAGAAGAACTACTATATAACTGCTATAGCTGGTTCAACAAATGGGAGTTCATTAGTTGTAATGTCTAAAGGTTTGTGCCAAACAGTATGAGACATCTTTGCTCCAGGAATTTTTAGGCAAATCAAATGCAACAGATGCATCAGGAAATGCAATGGTCAGAGATATTGGAGTTTACATGCAACAACAGGTTCATATCTTATTTACATCATATTTTTTGTTCAAACTAATCTCACTAGTATATGATTCAATCTTGTTCGATTTAGGATCATAGTTCATAAGTATACTCTGAGTGCATATAATAATTTGAATTTCTGAAATTAATTAAAAGCATATTAGTAACTAAACTATGCCTATGATTGAAGCAGTGGTGGAATCTAGCACTTTTTATTCTCCATGATATTATCTATCTACTAGGTATATTCAATTTGATGGATGACCCAAGAAATTTCTTCTTCTCCAGGTTTCTCCTCCTTTTATAGAAGGAAAAGCCCTGTCACATTGTTGCATAGGGAGTTCTATCATTTTCTACATCTTTCGTGTTATTTTCCCTCCTGCATATTTTCCAAAGATGGGCAAGGGGAAGAAAAAAGCACTTCCAATCAACAAGGATAGATTCATCAGTAAGATGTTCATTCGCAGAGACTTTATATTTTCACAGAGATTCATCAACAAGGATAGATTCATCAGCAAGAAAGCTCTTCCAGTCAACAAGTATATATGTGCTAAGTATCAGCACATATATACACATTACTTCATGTATTTTCTGTTTTTCTTTATGTTCAAGATAACAAAGTCTTGTAAGTTTATCAAAACAGATGTGAATGTTATATATAATTGTTGGATTATAAATGTGTAATTTTATATGGTATTTGTGTGTGGTATTTATGTTATTAATTATTTGAGTTTTGAGTTTATAATTGTGATTTGAATGATTTAATTATTTTATTTTATCCACAGCGCACATTGCGCGCTGTGATTGATCATATCCGCAGCGTACATTGTGCGCTGTGGAAGTTCACATCCGCAGCGCGCAATGCACGCCGCGGATGATCACATCCGCGGCGTGCATTGAGCGCTGCGGAAGCTCACATCCGCAGCGCGCATTGTGCGCTGTGGATGCGATCATCCGCGGCGTGCATTGCGCACTGCGGATGTCTAACGACTTTTAACAGCTTGCAACTGTGCAGCGTGCGATGTGCGCTGCGGATAGCATATTTGCGCGCTGCGGAAAGTCATTTTTGTTGTAGTGTAAAGTTATTCACTAAGGATCCTTCTCTAGTTATCATACTAGGCTTGATGTTCTTGTAGGCATATCTTAACCTAGAGAATTCTTGTGATTTGACATTGCAGTTGAATAGACCCCTATGATATGTGTTAAGGCCTTGTTCTTAGGCATTGGTTTCGACTTTATCATAAATTAGTCTTGACTCCCTAAGATCACGTCTAAGTATTTGGAGCCTCCAATAAACTTCTCTAGGTTTTTTTTTTTGTTTTTTTTTAACTTAAAGTTTCTAAACTTAGGGTTCTCCATCTCTACCTATCATTGAACATGAGTAGACTTTAGCCTTAACTTTTCTAAGTTCCAGTTCTTGGGAATTAGTCTTTCTCTTGGACCTATCTAATTAAAAACTAAGATTAAGTATTAAAATTTGTAATTTAGAGGTTGAAGAAGAATTTGTTCCCCTTGTGGATCTTTTGAATTCCACCTTAACTTGAGCTTCCCTTCTTTGCATTTTCCATGTAAGTTTGATGAGGGACTGGTCTTGGGATTCAATGCCTTGAGTTTCTTGTGCTTGTAAAGATTTGTCATCAAGGTTGACCATGTTGTTCCACAAATCTTTTACATCTACACACTTTTTGAGCTTCAAAATTTCAATTTGATCTTTTGTCCACTTATTCCTTTTACATTTTTTTTTGTTCTTATCTTTTGGAGATTCAAACTCTTCTTGTATTGCAAATCCTATTTGAAGTCAATTTGAAAGTAAACTTCCATCTCTCCATGAGTTGAAATCTTCTTCATATTCTAGTGTTGAAAATTGAATACATGTCATTAGTCTTTTTACTAGAGAACGCATGCATCTTATATCACTTATAAGGATTGATGGTTAGGTCCGATCGAGAATACTTGAGTTTGACTAGACGTGGAGGGGTTGATAGTTGATACATTCTTACAAGTACACAAATACTATACTTGTTTGATGTTAGTAGGCATGCTCGTGCCCCCGGGGCATAGTTGAGTTGGTTACGATAGGGCAGATTTACTGAAGTGGACAAGGATCGAATCTCAGCGAAGCCGAGGCAATACCCTCCCCCGTCGTGGCCAACTGCAATTTCTCGATTTATCTGCTCATAGATGGTCGTGGGGCTGATCGTGTGAGGCCGCTAGAGTGGCAGATTTCACCTTTTGCCCCCGGGACATAGTTGAGTTGGTTACGATGGAACAGAGTTGCTGAAGTGGACAGGAGTCGAATCTAGGCGAAGCCAAAGCAATGCTCTTCTTCGTCATGACCAACTGCAGCTTCTCAATTTACCTTCTCACAGATAATCGTGAGGCCGACCGTGTGAATTAAGCCGCTGGGGTGGCAAATTTCATCTTTTTGCTAAAGTAGTAGGCATACTCGTGTGTACCAATTGATCATGTCAAGTATTATATGCAGTACAAACAATGATAATAAAAGAAACACACACACTACACAATGCAAGGACGTAACATGGTTTGGAAACTTCACTCCTAATCCATGATTGACTCAATTGGTGAGTGATTCTAAATAGATTTCACTAGACTTGCCCCTTCACCAAAAGTAATGAGGGGAATTTCTTACCATTTTTACATGTGATGACCATAATAAAAGCTCTCCTCCTTAAAATGACAAAATGTAAAGCTAAAAGTGAGAAGATTACCAAGAGCCTTTAAGCTTGTCCAAAACCTTGGAGACCTTCGAGAAACACAAACATTTGATTGCAAATGTATCAACAACAATGTCATGGAACCATGCGATCTCAAAGATCCTCAAGAGCTTTTATAGGAAACCCCTCTAATGGCTCTATTTTACACATTTGTTCATTAATCGGGTACAAATAGCCATTGAGCAACTAACAGGTATATGACAAATTTATTGGAACTCTTATCTGTTGGTGCAATTAACTTTCAAGATTTTGATGTTTGTTTGAGCAATATATTTAATAGAGTAGTCAAGGTTGGATAAGTAATTCAGTCAAAGTTGACTGAGTTAGCAAGGAGTTTAAGCAAGTTAAGATTGAATGAATGCTTAGAAGTGAGTGGTAAAGTCTAAGCATGTCAAGAGTAACTAAATGCTTGACAATTAAGTGTAAGTAAGAAGTCTTGATAGGTCAAGATGGATTTAGGCGAGTGTAAGAAGGTCAAGAATGATTAGAAGTCTGGCAAATAGAAAGCCAATAAGTTGAGAGAATCCGATGTTAAGCAAGGGGAAAGTCTAGGTCAGATGATCCTCTTGGACAGTTATTTTAAGTAATTGGAATCCGTACGATAAGGAATTACTGTTGTTGCAATCATGCCCATAAGTTATGTTTTGACGTTTGACACCAATAAACCTTAGAGCACAAGATGAGATATCTAACTTGTGTGTTAAGTGTGCAGGAAAGTCCTTACGGAGTAAGACAAGTGGAGAAAGTCCAAGAGGAAGTCTTGGCATGAAGAAGTACAAGAGGGTCGGGGAGCGAGCTCTCGGTGCAAGGAAGTCCTTACGAGGTAAGGCAAATGAAGATCAAGAAGGTCGACGACCAGAGTCTTGATCAAGCATGGAAAGTCCTTGCGGGTGAGAAGACCGGAGGCAAGGCAAAAGAAAAATCCAAGGTCGAGGAGCGAGCTCTTGGCACGGGAGAGCCCTTACGAGGTAAGGCACATGAAGATCAAAAAGGTCGACGACTAGAGTCTTGATCAGGTGAGGAAAAATTCATTTTAACCATATTTCACTGTTACCAGTCAACTGAGGGTAAGCTCAGTCGACTGGCACCAAGTATTATGCCTAATACGCAGGTTCAATCGACCAAGATACGGGCCAGTCGAATCAATTTTAAGTTTAGTCGACTAGATTTTAAGGCTAGTCGACTGAGGCAACACAGAAGGCTGAAGGACTCGACTGGACGTTCACGTCAGTTGACTAAGGTCAAAATTAGTCGACTAATAGGAAATTTAGTCGACTGAGTTTTGAATTCTGACGAAAATCAGACATGATATCAGCAGTTCACTGGCCGTTGTCAAGGTTTGACCACATCAGTCGACTGGAGTGGTAAATCCAGTCGACTGGTTACCTAAAAGCTAAGCTGGTATAAGGGGTGAGTGCACTTCGTGGAAAAGACACTAACCCTCATTCAAACTCCAAGCTCTTGTGCTCTAGTGATCAAGCAACCACCTGGTGTTCAACTCAAAAGCTTGGAGCAATCTTGTGAAGAAGAAGAAGCCTCTACATTGTAATTATCTCTTCTCTTCTTCTTCATTTGTGTACTTCATTTGAGTAACTTGGTGTAAGAAGGTTTCTCCGCCTTAGGTGTTTTGACCGAGAAGGAAAGGAATAGTGGAAGAGTGGCTGAGTGAAGATCCTTAGATTAGTCGCCTCAAGGAGGCGGATACCAAGTAAAAGTCCTTTTTGTTAGCATTGTAGAGTTGTGAGTAGTGTAGAGTTGTTTCCTTCATCGATAAAAGTTCGAAGAGAAGCTATTCAACCCCCCTTTTAGCTTCGCAAGATCCTTACAATTACAACTTAGGCTAGGTGTGACATAGTCAGCCTAGTGGGAGCTGACACATAGACCATGTCCTGAACTAAGTGAGTATAAGATGGTGAAAGGAATTGAGGCACGAACAACTATAGTTGCTGAAGAATTCAAAAGTGGTTCTGAGCAGTTAGGGTGTATAGAAAATCACTGTTTGTAGGTGACAATATGCTACCACTATAGAGTCTATTGGGAAGATAGAATATGGAAGTAGCTATCTAACTATAGTACTAACTGCAGGTGATAACAACACTACCATTACTGGTCTAGTGGACAATTAGGATGTATAGATAATCATTGTCTACGGGAGATAATACGCTATCACTATTGGGTCTAGTGGCATACAAGATGTGGAGGTAGCTATCTAGCTATAGTATTGAATGTGGACAATAACACGCTACAACTA
>NC_133865.1:4236853-4257536 GCF_044706935.1 Curcuma longa | reverse complement strand
GATATGCTCCGTTGCGGGATCAAGACTGTCATACGCTTGCCCCCTTAGATCATGATGCAGCGGTAAGATGCTAAGTGGTTTGCCCAAGCATCCACTATTCGAATATCAACTACGATTATAAGCATTTTCTTTTGGTGGAATAAAAAAATCTAGAAAGTTGATTATTAGGTGTGGAGCTGCACGATCTTCTGGATTTATCTTGATGTTTAGCGCATTCATTATTCGAATTCTAACTACGATGTGTACTGTAAGGTATTTTCTTCTGATAGAGATAAAAATTCTAAGACGTTGGTTACTGGATGCGGAGCCACACGTGCTTCTAGATTATCTTAATAGCCGATGAAATATTTTCATAGGATGAGCTAATTACCTCCAAAATTATTTGAATTGTAAAAATTAGATATCCAACAACTATATTTTCTCTTAGTTGCTGTCATATTATTTAGAGATCTCGAAGTTTCGAAAATAACATCTCATAAAATAGAATAAAATTATGTACAATATATTTTCTTTGAAATCTCATATTTATGGAGCTTCGTATACCGAATTATCTAATTTTTTATTAGATTAGAAAATCTGACTCCCAAAGTCATATATATAGTAAGAGGTAGTTGAGATGAAGTCAGCATTTGGATGTAAATTACAATTGCATGTTTTGAAAAATTAAAAATAATTTAGAAAATTTTAAAAGGGCAAAAATAAAAGAAGGGTCATTCTATTTTTATTTTTTTATCATCTCATGAAATTGACATAATTATCCTCCAATACTATTTTCATTATTATATTGCCTATATCTTGAATCGGTTGGGCACGTTATAACAACTACGAAATCGTAGTTGCTACACATGTTATAACAACTACAATTTAGTAGTTATTATAATTGAGTTGTCACACAGTTATAACAACTACGATTTCATAGTTATTACAATTACAACGTCGTAGTTTATAGTTATAACAAGTATAATTTCGTAGCTACTACAACTACAACAGTTGTAGCAATTATAAAACTATAGCTACTAAAATATGAAAAATAATCTTAAATAAAAGGATTAAAATTTTTCGAAGCCTCCGAATAAACTTTAAATGATATTTTTTGAACCTAAGATTGAGTCATTATGGGTTACACCCGATAACAAATGTAAATCTCTAAACGAGCTTTGATTTAATATATTGTGCTTCTCTTGATTTAACTCAAAATCAAAATTATGACCTTTCAAAACTTATCTAATATTCATAGTTGTAATAACTATAAAATAGTAGCTACTATAACTATATAGCAATTATAATTTCATAATTGTTATAATATATTATATAATTCACCTTCAATTTAAAATTTAGATGAAAAATATAGAATAGAAAGATAATAATAAAAATAATATAATAAAAAATAATTGAGTAATTATACTTAAGATTCTTAATATGTCTCTTAGATAAAAATTAAAATGGGATGCTCTTGATTTGGGCCCAATTTAAAATTCTCTGCATTGACTTTGAGAATAACATTGGAAAAGAATTTCATATATAGAAAGTGATCTTTGATTGGTTGTTAAATCATGCCCTTCTGATCTCTATCTTCAACATTTACTTCGTAGAAGAATGATATTAATTTAAAATAAGGATATTCATATTTTTTTAATTAGATGAATGATTGAAGGGCAAAAGTAAGTCGGAGGAAAAAGTAATATAGAAATATGCAAAGTGATCAATAATGCATGTACACTTTTGTATCTTTTTTGTCTCTCTTGTTTTTTCCACTTATTTTTCTATGTAAATGGTTCGATTTCTTTTTTTTGGTTTTGTTACCACTTACCACAAAAAACATGTGTATATGTTTTATAAAAATCATGATATTAAATTAAAAAAAGGTTAACAATTTTTGTTGGAGTAAAATCAATTTTAGCTTTAAAATATTTATAAATACCCCTCAAATGAATTTTAGTTGGCAATTATAATTATTTATTAATTTAAATAAATTTTGAATGGTACTTTTATTACCGGTTAAAGTTTGGCTAGTTAAAACTTTAAAAATGCCATGTAAAATTCATTTAGGTTAGTATTTCTTTTATAAAATTTTGCGGTTGTGCTAATTTTTATTTTAAATTTTTTATCGACAAAAATTGATAAAATGACTTATGATAAATTTGACCGATAATTTTAATAAATAAAAATTAATTTATTGGCTCACATTCAACAATTAATTATAAAAAATTTGGGTAATAAAAGTTTAATTAAATCTTTATTTATTTATTTATTTTCACATGTGTATCTCCCTCCTTAACTAATATTATCCTCAATTTTTGTTCCCTGTCTGGTGTAGCGATAAACTATTTAGGAGAATAAAAAAGAGGGGCATAGCCATTGCATAGTCAGTGCTGGGCTGCATTGGTGTAGTCAGGATTTTAACTACCTTGGACTTCAATTATTGGGCTTCATTGGCTTTTAGATTGCACTGGGCTGGATTGACTGAGCTACACTGTAAAATAATATATTAGCTTCAATTGCAACTGCACTGTAAAATAATGTATTGATTTTAATTGCTGAACTGCACTGGACTGGAGCCCAATACAGTCCAGCCCTAGCTACGCCATTGCTGGACTAGCTGCACTCGGCTCCAGCCAAATGCAACATAGTAATTTTTAATTTAATATATTAAATCAAAATTTAAAAAATTAAAATAATCTAATTCAACTCTACTAATTTAGTATAAGACAGTTGGATCCTTACTATATATGTCATTGATCATAGCTTAAATTTTAATATGAATGAATATTATAAACTTTTAAATTTATCTAGTAGGCGAAAATCATCTACTTTTGAAATTATTAAAAAATATTATGTTCAATCTCTCTTCAGCATCGTTGACTGTCATTCCTCCACCAGAATCACGATGTCCTCTTCCTCCTCCATCAACATTGCCGACATCCTCTTTCTCAAATTAATTGTTAAGTTGCAAGAGTGCAAATATAGTTCTACATTTAAAGTATATGGAAAAGATTATGAGATTAAAAGGATGGAAAATATCTCCATTCGTATAAGACCTTTTGGGGAGAGCCCAAGAACAAAGCCACGAGGGTTCCAGGTGAGAAGTCCTAGTAGGTCAGGTGAACCGAGGGGCAAAAAGTCCTAACTGCGGCTAGGTTGCAAGGGTGCAAACATAGTCCTATATCTAAAGTATATGGAAAAGATCATGGGGTTAAAAGGATGGAAAGTATCTCCATTAGTATCAGTCTTTTGGAGAGAGCCCAAGAACAAAGCCATGAGGATTTAGGCCTAAAGTAGATAATATCATACCATTGTGGAGATATTTTGATTCCATCGATTTTAACACTAACATCGTCTACTACCTCTCCTTCCTCAGCAAAGGTTGTCGACTCTCCCTTCCTCTTTAGTGAACTTTATCGACTCTGAATCATAAAATCCTAAATCCTCTCTTCCTTGTCTACAGCTGCTCCCTTTTTTTTTTTTTTTTTCTAATTTGTTGGTTGCTCTCTCTTTTCTCCCTGCTACTCTCTCTTCATTTTTCTCTAAGAACAACTTAACTCCACCGAAAATTGTCGATCATTCTTTCTCTTCATTTTGTAAACCAACATTGTCTTTCTTTCTTTGACATACATCTATCTATATTTTGAAAAGATTAAGTTTCCATTAGATGAACTTATACTTGAATTAACACCAATAATAATCATCATTAAAGAATTAAATCTTAATTAATTAGTGATTTAATGCTTGTAGTATGAAGGGGGCGGGTTTAAATATTGGATATGGATTTAGATTCAATAACCTAGCTAGTCCATTAACATTAATAGACTATTAATGAGTTATGAGCTTTTATGGTGAATGATCCCTGTAGCATAAGCTTGATATAAAAAGAAGAAGTCAAACTTCATTTGGATGTGATCTTGACTTGTATTTGACTCTTCTTCTTCCTTGGACTATTTCCCATTGAGACTAAGCTTTGGTTGCCACTCACTCTTGCAGAAGACTCCACTGTGCTTGCAGAAATTTATATGGTGACAAATAAGATGCGATGGCATTGACTCTCGATTCAGGTCAACCTTTCGATTAGTGTTACATTTCAATTTTGTATTGCCTTATTGATAGATGATAACTAGATCCTTAGATTGATGCATCATTAATTAAGTTCGATGTATTGTTATTGCTTTCAATTAGTATTAGAGGTTAAGATTGTCTTATCATCACCAAAGTGTATAGATTATTTTCAACGAGTTGTAACATATATATTGCTTTTGCATTCAATTCCATTTGGATGAGCAAAATTGATACATATTTGTTGAATGTAGCATGAATAAATTAGGATTTAACTTAGTAATTGAGTTTTTCTCATTATCCGTGAAGAACGCAATTGATGACATAATTTTAGGATTTTTTTTAGTTGAAAAATTACATTAAAAAATACAGATTTTCACTTACCAATCAATTGGTGAAAGTCATCAATAGATTGTTTAGCATAAAATTGGGCACAAAATAGTCTATAGTCTGGAATTGATTGGTGAGTTCGATTGACACACACCAATTGATTACCATAAGGTATTAATCGATTGTTGAGCCTGGAGTTGCACATAGAATGATTTGGAATTGATTGGGCAATTTAACTAGTCGTCACTAATTAATTGTCATGAGAATCAATCGATTACAAAACCTGAGTTTGGACATAGTAGGATTCCAAATCGATTAGGTAGATCGATTGGTTTGACACCAATAGATTGCCATACGGAGTTGATCGATTGTTGAATGTAGGATCGTGTACATAAGGTCACGGAATCAATGGGGCAGATTGACTGGTTGACACCAATCGATTGCCATGAGGAGCCAATCGATTGATGTTCATTGAGTTATCGACAGAATGTTTCCAAATCAATTGGTGAGTTCGATTGGTTTTTACCAGTCGATTGATGTGAGTTGTCAATCGATTAGGATGGATGAACTCACAAATAGAAGCTTTCTAAATTGATCAGGAAACTCGACTACCATAGAGAAATGATACCTATTGGCAATCGATTGAGCGGTGTATCAATCGACTGGTAGCTGACACCAATCGATTGATAACTGATTAGTTGCATTTTTAGTAGTTTTTTCCTAGATTCTTTTTTGCACTTATTACTTAGTCGAGCCAATACTATCGCCAAAGCGAGAACTATTAGGAAGACTTGGATATTTACGTAAAAGGATGTATATCCATGCTAAACTGAAGGAAAATCATTCTTTATGTTGAATGTATATTAAAGAAAGCTCACAAATTTAATTTGACTTCTAAGTCATCCGCGTAGTGTGTTGGCTCAAAGGAAGAGACACTATGTGGTTGATTAGAAATATTATAAGTGCTAGTTTAAAATATAAGTTAGTTAAGGAAACTCATAAATAAAGTATCATGCACATAATGCGCTGGCCCAAAGGAAGGCGAGTTATGTGGCAAATGAAGGTGATTATGAGTTGTTTGGAGAGTACTACTAGCAAGTTACATTTTAGTTCAAAGACTTAATATAATGTTACACTAGGTATCTCAATCAATGTTCATAAAGTTGCATGCTTATTTGTTACATTTTATTACTTGACAACTATAAAAATACATACATTGTTTGTTAAATTGAGCTATATTCTTTGCTTTTGTTTATGTAATACTCTCAATATTTGCAAATTTGAACAACATCCTCATGCTTACTGGCATAAACTTTGGTCAATGGAAAGAGCATATCACGGTATTACTAGGCTACATGGATCTAGATTTTGCATTTAGACACGATCATTTTGTATATTTATCTAGTGATTCCACTGCGGATCAAAAGGTAATTTTTGAAAAGTGGGAGTGATTGAATCGCATGAGTCTTGCGATCATGAAGATATTTATTCCAGAATCCATTAGGGGTTTGATAACTGAGAATGAGGATGTCAAAACCTTTATTGAGGAATTAGAAAACTAATTCGCCTCAAACAAAAAGGTCGAAACTACAATAGTTCTTATGAAGTTGGTGTCCATGCTGTATAACAGGTATGGTAGTATAAGAGAGTACGTCATAAAGATGTCCAATTTAGTTACAAGATTTAGGACACTAAAGTTTGAAATGTCCGAAAGTGTATTTATGAACCTTGTCATAATCTCTCTGTCTATACAGTTCACACCTTTTAAGATTAGCTATAATACTAAAAAAATAGACACTGAATGAGCTTATAATTCAGTGTGTATAAGAAGAAGAGAGATTAAGACACGACACATCTCACAGTGCTTATTTTGCATCCTCATCTCAGTATTTGAATAAGAAAAAAAAGGATAAGAGCCAGAGTCAGGGTAAACAACTTATAGTGACTCGGGTTTCAAGATATAATTAAGATGCAAAAGCTACAAGATCCAGACTCAATTTGTTACTTTTGTAAAAAGATCACATGAACAAGGATTACCCCAGATTTGCCAATTGACAAGTCACAAAACATAAAGTTCTTAACTTTATCAATTCAGAAATCAACCTAACTACTATTCCTAATAACACTTGGTGGATATATACAAGTGCAACTACTCATATAAGTGTAACTATGCAAAGGGTTGCCATTGGAGCCAATTGTCAATTGATACCGAAAGATTCATTTATATAGGAATTGGTAAAAAGGCGAAAGTAGAGGCAATAGGTGTCTTTAGAGTTTGTTTAGAGAATAATGTACTTTTGAATTTGAAAAATACATTTGTAGCGCTACCATTTGACATAACTTAATTTTTTTCATGTTTGGACACATCTAGATACATTTGTTTATTTGGAAATGAAAAGTTTAGTAGTTTTCAAAATTCTATTTAGTGTGGTACTAGTTCCTTGATTGAAAAACTATACAGATTGGATACTACAACTCATATGGATAATATTGTAATACATAGTATAGGTGTGAAGCATGGTGTGACAAATGAGAATTTATCCATGTTGGGGCATAGACATTTATGGCATATCTCTAAATAACACCTAAAAAGGTTAATGTCATTAGAAATTCTTGATTCCCTTGATATGTCAGATTTTGAAATGCGCATTGAGTGTATCAAGGAGAAGACGACTACAAAAGTTATAAGGGTTCAAGATGGAGTAATGAGGTTTTATAGTTGATACATATGGATATATATGGATCATCCCTTCAGTCTTCCTAAAATGGTCAAACATACTTTATCAGCTTTATAGATGAATATTCCCGATATTAATACTTATACCTTATTTACGAGAAGTCACAATCCTTGGACATGTTCAAAACCTTTAAAGCCGAAGTTGAAAATTAACTTAGTAAGAATATTAAGGCTGTCAGATCAGACCGTGGTGGTGAATACTATGGTAGATCTAACAGATTAGGTGAACAACGTCTTTGGTCATTTGTGGATTACTTTATTGAGTGTGAAATCGTAGTGTAATACATCATGCCTAGCACCCCTCAGCAGAATGGTTCGTAGAGTGACAAAACCAAACCCTATAAGATATGGTAAGAAGTATGATGACATTTTCTTCGCTACTGGAGTCTTTATGGGGTGAAACACTCAAGACTACAATTTACTTACTCAATAGATTTCCTAATAAGGAGGTAACGAAAACTCCATACATGTTGTGGGCAGGTAGAGCATCTAGTATTAGCATCTACATGTCTAGGGTTGTCCAGTTGAGGTTAGGCCTTATAGACTTAATGAAAGAAAATTTGACTTAAGAACTGTTAACTATCATTTTGTAGAATACTCTAAAAACTCTAGAGGCTTTAAGTTTTTCAACCACTTGAGCATATCTTTTTTCGAGATGGGTAATGTCAAATTCATTGAGGATGGTGGGAGCGATAAAGTTAGAAAAATATCATTTGAGGTGAATATTAATTATCTTAATATGGTAACTATAGATTCAGTTGGTAATGAAATGTTATCATTCCACATACAGTTGAAGTTACACAATCGGAAGTGGTAGTGGACCACGATATTCCCGTATCACCTCTAATTCATATAAAGGGGTGTCATCTTAAATAGAGGTATTTTCTCCTATGATTAAGCATAACTCCCAACCACCTGAAGGACAAGTGCCACTAATTAGGAGATCTACAATGTCTTATGACTATGTTTATCTCCAAGAGCATGAATTTGACATTGAGTTGGAAGATGATTCTGCATCTTTCTAAGAAGTCAAATAGTGCCCTCATAAAAAAAAATGGATTGAAGCCATGAGGGAAGAGATGAAGTCTATGGTGGACAACGACGTATGAGAACTTATCAAATTGCTTGAAGGGGTGAAACCTATTGGTTGTAAATGGATATTTAAAACCAAATGAGATTCACATGGTAATGTCAAAAATTATAAGGCTCGCCTTGTCGCCAAGGGATTCACTCAAAAAAAACATTGATTATAAAAATATTTTTTTGTCAGTTTTGACAAAAGACTCCTTTAGAATAATCATGACACTTGTAGCTCATTATGACTAAAGCTTCATTAAATGGACGTAAAGACTATATTTCTCAATAGAAACATTGAGAAAACTATATACATGGGTGCAACCGAAAAACTTTGAGTAGGGAGATTCAAAGTACCTAGTATGTAAATTAAGAAAGTCCATTTATGGATTAAAGCAGACATCTTATCATAAATTATTGAACAAAATACATTTGGATTTAGATAGTAATTTTTAATAAATTATATATCCGTTATTTTTTGCCAATAGTTTTAAAAAAATGTTAATTTTTTTTTATCATAAATGATATGTTTTGAACATGGATTACTAGCTAGCTAATTAATTAATGTCACATAATTTTTTTATCAATAATTCATATTTATCAATCAAAATAAGAGATTATTAGTCATTTCTTTATTAGTAATTTGTTCATTTCATGTATTGATATAATTTTTGACATAATAAAATACACGTATTAAAAAACAATTTTTTCATATTGATAATATCAACAAATACTATCATATATGCAACTATCTGTTTTAGCTATTTTACACAAGCAAAGCAAGCAAAATTGATACACTAATAGTTTTAACTAAATTTTAAATTTTGAAATCTAAATGCAGGTATATAAAATAATATTTATGATTTATTTATAAATTCAACTTTTGTATGAATAATAAATAGTTAATAATTGATAATAAAAAAACAATTGAGAGGGATGTAAAAGATATATGGAGTATGTGGTGAAGATCAAAATATATTAGAATAAAATACTATAATGTTATAAATGTATATATCTTTTATTCTAGTAATTAATATTTATATTTTCTATTAAAAAAACAAAAGAATTAGTCTGTATCCAACTATTCTAAGTTTCAACCACCGTGCCTTCCATAATGCTTCCTAAAGACAATGCTTTTCTTTCAATTTTTTTTTTTTTGTGATAGCTACGCGACTTCTTTCCAGCTCTATGGCAAAAGGAGGCAATCACAACTTTAACCTTTTTTATTTTTTTAATTTTAGTATTCAATTCTTACAATCTAATTAATTTTGAAGATGATCGAATCCTACAAAAATTTTTCACTGGTCACAACTTTAAAAACTTGCACGACACTAATCACAACTAGAACGTTCATAAACAGACTTGGTGTTCAATTTAGTAAGACCTTATTTTTATTTATTCAATACATATAAGATCAATTAAATAACATGAATAACTTGTTAAATTAAATAAACAAGTTTGAATATATATGTGTTCGATTCATTAATGCTCGTGAACAATATTCTTAAACTATATTTATCAATAAAACTCTTATCAAATTTTAAATATACAAAGAAAACTTCAAAATATATAAACAAATTTAAAATATAAAAATTTAAACAATCAAGTAAATTTATCTTTTTTATGTGTTCCTTTTCTTCACGGCTCATAAGAAAATTACCTGTTTGGTATTTGATCGATCACAACATATCCCTACATTATGTTATTATAATTTTTTTAACAAAAATTGTCCATAAGTTTTTGTTTTTATTTGTTATTCTAGACGCCACGAATAGGATGTCGTTCTCTACTCTGTGTGTGTATATACACACATGAATATTATAACAAAATGATGTCCATCAAATATCATCTGAGCGCATATTTTTCAAAAACAAAATAAAAAGTGAAGTACCCAAAATATCTTTGGTTGAATTTTAAAATTTAGATTGGATATTATTTTAACTAGATTATCACTCCGTAATATGCAACATGAATAAAAAATAATGATACTGTTGTGAAAACTAACAACCAACTACTATACGTTGTAGTAGCTATTTGTTAGCTTCTACATAGTCAATCATGATCTATTCATTTGAAATGTAATAAGTGTTATAAAGTCTCTTTAATTTATTTTACTTGTTAAAATATTATTTTAATCAAGTCATCACTCTCCAATAAATAAAATAATATAAAATAATGATACTTTTGTAGAAACTAACAATCAGCTGTGCTATATATAGCAGCATGATCATTAACTTCTACACAGTCGATTATGATCAGATAATATTTATTTGAAATGTACTAGATTGCATAAAATGCTTTTAGTTTGTTTTTCTATTGAAATATTATTTTAATGAGGTTATCACTTTTTAATATGCAAAATCAACCTAAAATAATGATATTATTGTAAAAGCTAATAACCAACTGTTATACAAAGCTATTTGTTAACTTCTACTCAGTCGATCATGATCAGACACTACAAGAATATTCAACATTAGTGACGGAATTTTTAATCGCTAAACGGTGTTAACGATTGATTAGCGATAGATATCGTCTCTAAATATTAGGTCGCTGACATCGTTTAGTGACATAATTAAATTTTCGTCGCTAATTAGCAACAAATATTAAAGTTTCGTCGCTATTATTAACGACGTCGGAACTTTAATTCTGTCGCTAAAATCGTAAACGGAATGCACTGTTCTGTCCCTGAACTGGATGTTTAATTTCGTCTTTAAAGTTAGTGATGGAAATTAAATTTTCATCGTTAATTAGCAACGAAATATTAAAATTCCATCATTAATTACTAAACATTTTCACAGAATCTGTCCGTTTTCATATACTCCCTGTGTACATTAACAATTATAATCATAAATCATCACAAATGATGATTTTGGCAATACATATACTTTACAATCAATTACAATACAATTCATAACAATATACAATTACATACATTTCACAATAATACAATTACACTTAAATAAATAACAATACAATCACAAACCTAATAATGTATTAACTACCGAGATTCAACAAGTTAACCAATCCAACAACTTAACAAATTTAATATCTTAAACCAATCCAATTACGATACAAATTAAATCAATCTAATAATAATAACATAACAAATGTCTAATACAATCATAACATATCAAATGTCTCAATATTTGAATATAATCAGTAGTGAATATCAAATATTTGAATACAAATCATAACATATCAAATGTCTAATACAATCACAACTTATGAAATATCTAAAATATCCAAGTAGCAATATCGAATCCTGTAAAACATAACAAGATAAGTTATTAATAAAATAAAAATATATATCTATTATGAAAATTAATAAATTTAATTTGCATTATCACGAGTAATAATTAAAAAAAGTTACAAATGTTAACATACCTCTCATATAGCTACTGATCAGGATCTTGAAGGTCATGAGGGTCCTAAGTCTCTTGCAAGTCAAAGCCATGCGGCGGCGGCGGCAGCGTTTGACTCATGCAAGCAATGAATTTTCACATTTCCTGAGGTCGATGAGCTCGGCCAGGTCGAGCCTGATGCCAGCGATCTCACCTAGAACGGGCTCGACACCGGATCTGGAGAGAGAGCTGGGCCTAAACCTAAAGGGGATGGAGATCGAAGGACCTTACCGATGTCAGAGATCAGAGATCAGGAGAGGAGAGCCGGGACGAAGATCGAAGGAGCACCGATGACGGGAGAAATATGATTCGAGAGAGGAGAGGGAGATAGATCACAAGAGGGAAAAGTTTCAATCGGAAATACTAAAACATATGATTTTAGCGACGGAAATAAAATTCCGTCGCTAAAATAACATTGAAAGTCTAATATAGCAACAGAGATTTTAATTCCGTCTCTATATTAGCAGCGATGGATAGATTTAATTTCATCTCTAGACAGTGGCGGATCCAAGGGGGGGGCGAGGGGGGGCTTGAGCCCCCCTGAGATCGCGGTAGCACTTGGAGGAGGTCCATCGTCGCTGCTCCTCTGCCATCCTCTGGGCCCAACCGATGAGGCAGGCAGCGAGATGGAGGGGCTGCAGCACTAGGGTTCTCTCTTCGTCCTTTCTGCAAGTGAAGAAGGCGGCGGCGTTGTGGCGAGGGCAAGCGGCGGCTTCGGCTCTGCTCGGTTCGGCGAGGAACAGGGCAGGAGAGAGACTTAGGCAGGTGGCAGATTGTTCCTTGCTAGCGGCGGCGGCGGAGGAGGAGGCCGAATGGTGGCGGCGGCACAAGAAGCAATAATAAACAGAGGAGGGAATAGGGATGGTGGTGGCAGCACCAAGGAGAAGGTTAAGAAGCGCCGCAGCGGCGATGGTGGCAGCACTTTTCCTCTCTAATCTCGTTTTTTTTTGTGAGCTACAGCGAATGCTTTCTCCGAAACCAAGGAGAAGGAAGCACAGAGGAGGCAGTCGCGAAGGAAGGACGCGGGCGCCGCGTTCGCGTGAGTCGGCGACGGAAAAAAAAAACCGATACCCAAAATTAGGACTATGATACAATGTAAGAAATAATCATATATTTTCTGAATTAATCAAAATAATACAGATTATAATCATATATATAGGTAATATTTCTTAGACCGAGTCACATAGACCAAGTAACATAATACCGGATTACATAGACCGGATAACATAATATATATATATTAATAATCTATATTAATATTCTAACAGTCTTTAAATGGGTTAGTTCAAACCCTACAATTTCTAGAATATTACAGTTTGGTTGTATACATCGAGAAAGAGATTTTTACCACAATTGAAAATGAACAAATTTTACAACATTTTCAGCAAATAAATACTCGTAGGACACAATTATCTCTTCTTATTTGTACGCAACTTGGTAGTAGTTCGAGTATAAAAAATAATTTTTTATTGGTATGCACATAATTTTATATTTTTATTATTATCGTTATTAATTATATTTTTATTTTTTATATATATTTATTATATATTAAAAAATTGAGCCCCGGTTGAAAAATTAGTCTGGATCCGCCACTGTCTCTAGATTAGTGACAAAATTAAATCTCTGTCACTAAAATATAACATAGCTAGGGATGAAATTTTAATCTGTCGTTAATGTAGCGATGAAAGTATACTTCCATCACTATATTAAAATTTCATCGCTAATTCGATTTATTCTTATAGTGAAATAATACTCATTTCAAATGTAGTTAAAGTCACTTAATTCCTTAATTAATTTTATTGATTGAAATATTATTTTAATTATATTATCACTTTCTAATAAGTAAAATGATAATGATATTCTAACAACCAACTACGATGCATTCTAACAATTAATAATCAACTATGATACTACTACTACAATCTAAATTTTAAAATTCAGTCAATAGTATTTTGAATAGTTGACTTTAAATGATAAGTCCATTTGACAAGGGACATCCCTGTGAATTTGTGAAATGATGAGGCTCTTCTTTGTTTTTATTTGTTTTGTTTTGTTTTGTTCTGTTTCAAAATTATATATTACCTCCATTCTGACGCCAGGTATCTTCTTACTTTTACCTCCCACGCCATTAATTCGCCGGCGACTCCTTGACGCCGTCGTCCCATGTCGGAATCAGAAAGCTGTGGCGGCTGCTGCTGCTGCAAGCTCCTCTGCTCGCTCTTCAAGATCGTCATCGTCTCCGGATGCGCTCTCTTCTTCTGGTGGCTCATCTTCCGCCCCCGCCTCCCCCGCGCCTCCATCCACCAGATCCAGCTGTCCGCCTTCAACCTCACAGGCAATAATTCCACCCTCCACTTCAACCTCACCGTCGTCGTCGCCCTCCGCAACCCCAACAAGCGGGTCAATCTCTACTACGACGCCCTCGACGCTTCTCTCTTCTACGGCGGCGAGCAGATCCAGTCGGCGCCGCTCCCGCTCTTCTACCAGCGCCACAAGAACACCACCGAGCTCCAAGGTAAGTTCGACGGAAGCGCGGAGCACCCCGGTGCTGCCGTGGCCGAGACCTTCCGGGCGGAGAGGGCGGGGGGCACCTTCAATTTCGAGGTGAGGGTGGACAGCAGCTTGCGGATGAAGCTTTGGTTCGTCAAGATCGGGCACTACCACCCCAAGTTCCATTGCAAGGTATGGAATATTACGGCTCCGCCGCAGGGTGGCGGCGGGCCGGTGACTCCTGGGCCTTGGAACTGCGATCGCTGATCCCGGCGGCGGAGAGCTGCCGCCTATCCATCTATCGATCTAGATTTCTTTTCTAAGTTTCTATGAGCTGGCACTGAACTGGCTTCTGCAGATTGTTTGTTTATGGTTGACTTGAGTTATCGGTCGTCTTTGTTTATTTTTATTTTATTTTTGTGATGTCTTATCTATATATTTTTTTCATAGTTCCAAAAGATTTGATTGTTTCAAGGGGAAAAAAACTCAAGATCTAATTTTAACGAGCTGTCTATCTTGTTAGAAACCGACTGTTTCTATGAATAAGGAAATGGAGTGATTAAACAACGTGAGGTTAATTAGAGGGAACAGGAATTTTATTGGTCAAGCAGAGGCTGATGATGCATGGGACTGAATGATCACAGCAAGCGCTGCTATTTTCTGACGGCTAAGTTGTCTTTAGCATCACAAATGGGCAAAAATTAAAAAGACCTATATCGTCAAAATGATATTTAAGAAAAATAAAAATACTTAAAATTTAATTATTTTATTTTAATTAAAATTATTATACATAAAAAATTATTATATATTTATATTAAAATTTTCTTTATAAACTTGATGAAAATTATTTTAAATTAATTAAAATAATTTTAAAATAATTGTAGGAGTTACTTTAAATAAAAGTTACACAATTACAACACTACTAATTAAGTATTTGTTATACAATTATACTTAAAATTTTAAATTTTAAACTCTCAATTTTAAAGTCTTGAATTGTAAATCTTATATCTTGAACATTATTGATGATTGCAGATGATTAAGTGACATGTCATGTGAACATTCCCTCCAACTGCTACCCCCTAATAGTCCTTTCAAAAGGATGGCTAGTAGGTATAGGGCTTCCAATGTAGAGATTCTTTTCCATCGACTATATAATAGTTGGTGAGGGTAAGTTACAGGGATGATTTTCTTCTTATGCGTAAAGCTAACTCTTCTCTATTAAGCTCTCTCTTTGTTTCTCTTTTCTTTCTCGCATCTCTGCAAGCCTTTCCTTGCTACGGCTTAGTTCTAACTTAAGTGTAGAAATGACCACGTCGGTAGAGCCGGCTAACCCCGACCTTCATTCCCTTGCAGATTATCAGAGTCTGGCCAACCAACAGTTCATTGGCATCTTCGCTTGAGAAGCATTCAGGAGAGGAGCTCGAACAAATGAAAAAGACACCATCAATTATTATATCAAATTATTTTTTATCAACTTGATCAAAATTATTTTAAATTGATCAAAATTACTTTAAAATATTTATAACAACTATCTAAATAACTATTGCATAATTGTAAATCGTATTAAGTAGATGCTACAAAATTATAAAAGTTATTTAGTAGTTACTATAATACTATAATAATATTATATTAGCTATTATGCATTGTAACAGCTATAGAATAGTTGTTACACATTATAACAGCTGGTCGTAGCTGCTACGATAGCACTAGAAGTGAGAAATATATTGATATTGTAGTAGCTACTTGTAGTTGTTACAACAACATTGAAAGTAAAGGAATTCTCAGAATAATAAATTTAGTAGGACAACTTTTTAATTTTTTTTTTTAAAAGGAGGCACTCTTTTATCAATTTTATAATGGGCATAAAAACTATATTTCTCAATAGACTGCATTTCTCAATATAAATATTAAGAAAACTATATACATAGTACAACCGTAAAACTTTGAGTAGATAGATTCAAAGTATCTAGTATGTAAATTAAGGAAGTCCATTTATGAGTTCTGTTGGTGCAATCAACCTCAGGTCAATGTTGACCAAGTTGACCAAGCTCGGTTTGACTCAAGTTGGATTTTGATATTTGATCAATATGTTGATAAGATGTCAAGTAAGTCTAGGTTGACTGAATACTTGATGGTGAGAAGTCCAAGTGGGTCATGGAGGACCAGACACTTGGCACGAGATGGAAAGTCCAATATGGAAGTTGGCAAGAGGAAAATCCAAGTGGGTCAAGGTTGATCGAACACTTGGTGAGCGAAAGTCCTTACAAGGTAAGACAAATGGAGGAAAGTCCTTGCGGGTGAGAAGATCGGACGTAAGGCAAAAGGGAAGTCCAAGAGGGTCGAGGAGGCGAGCTCTTGGCACGAAAAAGTCCTTACAAGGGTAAGATAAATGGAGAAAAGTCCTTGTGGGTGAGAAGACCGGACGTAAGGCAAAAGGGAAGTCCAAGAGGGTCGAGGAGTGAGCTCTTAGCACGGGAAAGTCCTTACAAGGATAAGGCAAATGGAGGAAAGTCCTTGCGGATGAGAAGACCGGACGTGAGGCAAAAGGGAAGTCCAAGAAGCGAGCTCTTGGCATGAAAAAGTCCTTACAGGGTAAGGCAAATGAAGATCAAGAAGGTCGACGACCAAACTCTTGATCAAGCGAGGAAGTCCAAGAGGCGAGCTCTTGGCATGAGAAAGTCCTTATAGGGTAAGGCAAATGAAGATCAAGAAGGTCAACGATCAAACTCTTGATCAAGCGAGGAAAGAACTCGGTAAGACTTCATTTCAGCCACTTAATCCTGGTGTCAGTCAACTGATTTTAAAATCCAGTCAACTGGTTTTACACTTCAGTCGACTGGATTTACACTTAAGTCGACTGGATTTATACTTCAGTCGACTGGGATCGAACAGAAGGTAAAATGACTCAACTGGATCTTCACATCAGTCGATTAAAATAAAACCAATCGACTGATGGGAAACCAGTCGACTGGATTTTGAATTCTAACAAAAATCAGGTGTGATTTCAGCAATTCAGTAGTCTTTTTCTGGGTTTGACTAAATCAGTCGCTGGAATGATAAAACCAGTCGACTGATGACATAAAAACTGAACCTGTTTAAATGGTAAAGAGCTACTCGTAGAGGAACAACTCAACACTGTTTATGCTCCAAGTGCTTGTGCTCTAGTGATCAAGAAACCTGCTGGTATTTATCTACAAAGCTTGGAGCAACCTCTTGAAGAAGAAGAAACATTCTCATCACTTTTGTATAACATCTTTACTCTTCTTCTTCCTTGTATTGCTTGGTTGTTTATATACAACTTGTAATCTATTGTAAGAAGGTTTCTCCGCCTTCGGGGTTTGTCCGAGAAGGAGAAGATATAGTGGAAGAGTAAGCTAAGTAAAGATCCTTGGATTAGTCACCTCAAGGAGGTGGATACTAAGAAAATCCTTCGCGTTAGCATTGTTGAGTTGAGAGGATGTGTAGCGAGGATTCTTCATCGACAAAAGTTCAAATTTATTCAAGTGAAGTTATTCAACCCCCCTTCTAGCTTACAAGGTCTTAACAGGTTCAAGCAGACTTCTCATCGGTGATGTTGGAAGTTTGATCAAGTGGTTTCTTCATATGCTTTTAAGGAGAACCCAGTTAATCAACATTTGTATATCAAGTTTAGTAGGAGCAAATTTATCATGCTTGTTCTATACGTGGACGATATATTGCTTGCAAGCAATAATAGAAACCAAGTCATTTCTATGATGTGCATTTGAAATGAATTATCATAGTGATGCATCCTTTGTCTTATGTATACAGATTGTTTGTGATCGTTCAAGATGCACACTTAGATTTTCACAAAAAGCATATATAGAAAAGGTGTTCATTAGGTATAACGTACAGAATTATGCTCCTATCGATATACCTATGTCAAAGGGTGACAAATATAGCTTGTGGCAATGTCTGCGATATGAACTTGAAATTAAGGAAATATAACAATTCCTTTATGCATCAGTAGTAGAGAATTTGATGTGTGCTCAATATATACACATCTAAATCTTACGTACATTATGGGAATGTTAGGTAGATATTTGAGTAACCCTAGACTAAAGCATTGAAAAATTATAAAGAGGGTTATATGGTATTTATAAAGAATGAAGGATTACATACTCACCTATCGGAGATCAGGTCATCTAGAGATCATTGAATATTTCAACTCTGATTTTGTTAGATGCTTAGATAGTAAGTGGTTCACTTCAAGTTATGTTTTCATGTTGGTAGGATGGGTTGTATCATGAAAAAGCGTCAAATAGCTACTAATAGTCACTTCCACAACGGAGGCAAAATTTATAGCCTATTACGAAGCTTCTAAACATAAGATATGGATGCGGAACCTTATCACATAATTACAAATCATTAGAGGCATTGATATGTCATTAAGGATCAACTGTGATAATAAAACTATAGAATTATATTCTAAGAATAATGGTAGTTCATTGAAGTCTAACCACATTGATATAAAGTTTCTAATAGTTAAAAAAAAAGATTCAGAATGATTAAATTATAATAGAGCATATAAAGACAGATTTTATGTAGCTGATCCGCTCACCAAACGCTTGTCACCCAAGGTATTTTATCAACATGTGTTGAATATGAGAGTTCTTCATTTTGATGAAGTACCCATTTGGCATGAATCTATATTTAGTGTTGAATATGTGTTGAAGTGCCTTATCTCAAGTGGTAAGCATGACAACATGTGTTGCTTGAGGTTTCGAGTTCGAATCCTCTTAGCAACATATATTTGTTGACTGAGGTGTTGTGCGATTTAAGTCTTAGCAACATGTATTTGTTGGCTGAGGTGATGTTGAGGCAGTGGTACCGTACCTCTAAAACATCCCTTAGGGGGTTTTCTGATATGGGGGCATTTCGACAGTGGGGCCGGTTACTATAAAAAATTTACCCACTACAGTTTTTATTGAAGTGCCTTATCCCAAGTGATAAGCATGGAGACATGTGTTGCTTGAGGTTTCGAGTTCAAATCCTCTTAGTAATATGTATTTGTTGACTGAGGTGTTGTGCGATTCAAGTCTTAGCAACATATATTTGTTGGCTGAGGTGCTGTTGAGGTAGTATGCTCTTATCAACAATAGTGGTACTGTGCCTCCAAAAAATCCCTTAGGGGGTTTTCTGATATGACGTCGTTTTGGTAGTGGGGTCGGTCATTATAAAAAATTTATCCACTACAGTTTTCGTCCCCAGGGCAATGGTGCCGTGGTAGGACATCCAGGTTGTCGCCCAGGCACCTGCGGTTCGATCCCTAACTACGGCGTATTTGCAGGAATTTTCCTCCAAATGGAGAGCGCAATCAAAGGATGTTGGGCGTCTGGGCTGGTCGATGTATGCACTTCTCGATTTACCCTAGTGGTCGGTGAGAAACTTCTGTGAGACCGGATCCGGTCACCCCCGAGATAGTTAATGGGATTATCATTTTATCATTTTTTTACAATGCTAGCAAGCAGTCCTCGGGGCAATGGTGCCGCGGTAGGACATCTAGGTTGTCACCCAGGCACCTGCGGTTCGATCCCTAGCTACGGCGTATTTGCAGAATTTTCTTTCAAATGGGGAACGTAATCAAAGGATGTTGGGCGTCTGGGCTGGCCACTGCGTGCTCTTCTCGATTTATCCTGGTGGCTGATGGGAAACTTTCATGGGGTCGGGCCGGTCACCCCAGAGATAGTCAATGGGGCTAACTGGGATTTATCATTTTTACAATGCTAGCAAGCAATCAATTATTGACATTGTAGCAGCATATAGTAGGTGATGTAATCGATTGTTATGGATTATCAATTGATTAGTAGACATAGTAATTGTTGCTACCTCTATTTCAGCATTTTCGAAATTGAAATATCATCTTGTCTAATATCCACTTGACCTCAATCTATCAGGACTTCTTTCATTTAATATCTAATCACCTTTAATCTATCGAGATTTTCCATTGCCCAATATCCAATTAACCTTGATATGTTGGAATTTCGTCATTGCCAACATCCAATCTTCTTTGAGCTGTTTGGACTTCTCATCTCATTCTTAATATCAGATCAATCATGACCTATTAGAACTTCCCTCATTGCCAAGTGTCTGATCAACAATGACTTGAACTTCTACTCTTATGCTTTTGACTATCAAGTGTCCAGTCAACTGTGGCCCACTTGAACTTCTCCTCTCATGCTAACTCCATGTTGGACTTTCTCACAGTCAAGTATCTGGTCAACGTACCTTATGTTGGTGCTGGAAGTGTTGGTGCAATCTTGCCTCAAGTATCATTTGATTTTAATGTTTGACTAAATGAGTTTAAGTTAGACAATGTTGGCGATCTAACATGTGCGAATTAAGTAAACATGAAAGTCCAAGTTTGAAGTCTTGGCAAATGGTGAAGTCCCAGAGGTGCGGTCTCTTGGCGAATGATGAAGTCCCGGAGGTGTGGCCTCTTGGCAAAATGAAGATTTAGCGTGACGAAGCCGATGGAAACATCTTAAGCGAGTGAGAGGATGAGGAGCCGTGAGCTCCGAATCATCCAGAAGGGGCACGAGGCTGTGGAAGATGTTTGAAGGCGTCAGTCTAGGCTAAGGGATGA
>NC_133865.1:3945588-4236753 GCF_044706935.1 Curcuma longa | reverse complement strand
ATGAATTCCTAAAGGTCATATCCCTTTGGAAAGTATGTGTTTTCATAACTCCAGCCTGCAGAGGAACAAGAAACAGCCAGAGCTGTTAGCTGAGTGAGCTGCTAGGAGAAAGAGAATTGCTACAGAGTCTGGAAAGACAGAACCAGCAGGTCCTTTTGCTCGGCTTTTCAATTTTGATTCAAGCATAAAAACTATGTTGGAACCTATAGAGGTCTATGATGTTGCAGGTTAGTCAACTTGTTGCGCAGTTATTTCAAATGCGTGTTCGCATGAAGAATCTATTGGGTGTGATGCAAGGAGGATCGATCCCAGCATTGAGCAACCTAGAGGAGTCTTTGAAAGCTGATCAAAAGGTATCAATTGTGGTCTGATTTAACTTCTTGATAATTGCTGTCTAATGTTTGCCGTAGTAGTTTGTTTGACACTAGTAGAAGAATAGTCATGCTCTCTTCTAAGACTGTGGTGCTATCATATAGGCAAGATTACCCCGAATGATCATCTAGAAAATGATGGATTGGAGGAACTCATTGGCATCTTTTTTCGTAATCTATGTTTTGTTAACCATATCTTAAAGTTCATGATTAACTTTGAGGAACTCATTGGCACAGTTTATATGTATTTTGACAGGCACCTCCTGGAACAGCACGAAGGAAAGGGAGATCCGAGCAACGAAGACAGTTTGCAGATTCAACGTCGGCAAGGCCTACTCCTCGTGGATTTGGAAGCAAGAATTGAGGCCATATTTGGAACATTTTGTTGCTGCATGATGATCTGTAATATCTTTTGTTCTTAGAGAGTCAAATTTTAGAATGTCTTCCGGACTTGATCTTATTGCTATTATAATTCTTGTTGATTTGTGCAAAACTTTCAAGATTTATGAGGTTGATTTGCTGATTCCTGCCTCAATTGTTTCTTAAGTTCAGTTTAAATAAGAGTTATGTGAGAAATAGGATCAGATAATCAAATGCTGTATTCAGAGGTGAGGTTTAAGAAAATTATGCCAAAATTATGCTTCTCTAATTTTGTTGTTTCCCACCTGAAGTATAGGAAATATTGGAAATTAAGTGATAGGTTAATTTAATGGTCCAAAATCAAAAGAATGTCCTTTATCATTATTATCATCAAAAATTGTTTCATTTTAAAAGAATATTTTGTTTAAAATGTTTTTTATTCTTATCTTTATTAAGGTGGAAATCAAAATAATTTTAAGGTGTTGTAGTTTTAGTTAAAGTTATTCCAAGAGCTATAGTTTTAAGTGGAGTATGTAAGAATATTTTAGGTAAAAATTATAAATAAGATAGTATTTTAATAATTTTAAAGTGAAACACTTTTTAATAATAATAAAAGACACTTTTTTTTAAGTGTTATTCACACTCTAATTTAATTTCATAGCATGATTTAGTTAATCTTTAATAGTAAAATTTATTATTTCAACGATCTCATACGATTAATCATATGATCACAAAAGATAAATTAAAAAATTTTAATTGATTCTTATAAAAGAAAGTATTATTATGTTGAAGATTTAATTTTTATCTATTTTAGATAAATCAGTCTTATAATAACTGTATGATTTAATTAATCTAATTAACATAAATATTGCACAATAAACAAAGTGTATTACATACATAAAACTTTATTAAAGAAACCCTAAGCCCGTTGCCTTTTTGCTCCTCAAGCGTCGGGCTCGAGAGCAATGGTAAGCCGCAGTCGATCCTGTCGTCGTCGTCGTCGCGGCGGCGGCGGCGGCGGCTTCTACTGGTTTGTTATTGGTGATCTGATTTGCTTAGGGATTCTTTCGTTCACGTAACAGGCGCCGAAGAAGGATAAGGCCCCGCCCCCATCCTCGAAGCCGACCAAATCTGGGGGAGGCAAGCAGAAGAAGAAGGTATAAGTGCTTTACGGTTTAACTTAGGGTCTTTGCTATGCTCGTCCTTCTCTGTTTTTGTGATGGTGCTTGGGGTTTGGATTGCAGAAGTGGAGCAAGGGAAAGCAGAAGGAGAAGGTGAACAACGCGGTTCTTTTTGACCAGGCGACCTATGATAAAATGTTATCTGAAGTTCCCAAGTACAAGCAGATCACCCCTTCGGTGCTGTCTGAGAGATTGCGGGTAAGAGATCCTTACCTTTCTGCTTCCTGCTGTTCCATATGGAATCTGGATGAATTATGTTATATTCTCGCTCAGAAGTAATTTGTTGTTTTTGGATAATTTTTATGGCTGAAAGCTTATCCTTTTCTTTTTGATTGTGATGGTGCGTGACATTGTGGTAAGATCAGATATTTTCTGCGACGATTGCGTTTCAACTATAAAGACACGAGTTTCTTCTTCTAGATTGGTGTCTTTTGAGGTATGATTTTACCATTTTGAGCTGATGAAAGGATAAAAAGATTCAACTAATTGAGTTGTGATTTTGTTTTCTCATGCATTAATTCGTTCCGGTGCCTCTCTTTTATATTTGAATCAATAGCTTGGGTACTATTGGCAGTAGCAATGGTAAAAGAGCTTGTAGGTAGGCATCATTCATTCCACATGGTTGATCATTTCATTTTGCATCTGTGTTGTGCAGGTGTGTATGAGGATGCTTGGTAAAAGAGCTTAACCCTCTTTTTTCCTCCTAGGATTGGAGGTCTTGTATTTTGCATATCCATGTAGTGAGTCCTTAGGTTTTTAGAATATTGTATGAAAAAAAGCAGTGCTTCAAGTCATTGTTATCTGGGGACTTTTTCAAGAAAGGCCAGGATATATCCTTAGAAATAGCATATGATTGGAAACAAATTATATCTTAATTTGTCAAATGTACGTAAATTTTGTGGTTTTAAAGTTAAATAATATCTCTTTATGTTGTGTTTTGTTATGCTGTTTCTTTTTAACATGAAATTGATGTAAACTTAGTGTTTGAAAAATAGTTTCTTGATGCAAATAGGGTTGTCAATGAATAGAATGCTAATGAAAAAAAATTGATATTTAGCTTGATAAAAGTTTGTTCATATTCGTTTGATGTGTAAAAATAAACTAAACAAATAAACTTGTAAGTTCATTTCGTTAATGTTTATGAACAAACCTCATGAATAATTCATAAATAAAAGATTGTTGACTTGTCTGAAATCCTAATATGAATTTTATTTATTTATTTTATATTTAAATATATAAAAATATAACGGATGGGGAGCCTTGGTGCAACATTAATGTTGTTGCCGTGTGACATTGTGGTCACGGGTTCAAGTTGCGGAAACAATCTCATGCAATGTAGGATAAGACTGTGTACAGATTTAATGTGGTCCAACTCTTTCCTAAAACCTTGCATTGATGAGAGCTTCGTGCATCGGACTGTCCTTTATATAAAAATATAATGCATTAACTTATAATTTTGATAATTTTATATTATTTATAATATATTAAAATAAAAAATAATAAATTTTATTTATTGAATTATTATTTTAATTAGATTTTAAGTACAATAATATCTTGGTTTGAGTTCAGTAATATGCTTGAGCTTGACAAGAATTTCAATAACAAGCTTGAATAGGCTCTTCAAGACAAATATACTTGGTTGAACATTGTCAAGCTCGACTTATAGACAATGCTAGATGTGAAGTTCGTTAAACATTATAAGGAGTTAATATATGATGTGGAAAATGGTAATATTTTTATAAGAGAATTCCATTTTTGCTCAATAGTTTAGCTACTTTTCTTTATTTTATCCACCCCACATAACTAGAATATTATATTTTTCTTCTAATGGTTTCCAAAATAGAAATAAATATCAGCTTGCTGAATTTACTGTTGTTTTTTCTCTCTCTTGCAAATAGTGATTTCTCCATTCCAAGCGCATGCGTGAGAATTAGATGTGGGTATATTTGACAAATCAAGTTTACATAGGTGGATTAATTGGGTAGATTGAGATTAGATTCTGATTCCATAGGGATCTCTAGGAACCATTTTAAATATATCTATAGTTAATAAATGGACTTTTTTTAGATTCAAGTATGTCAAACAATAGATTGTAATAGGGATTAAAATAATTTGTGAAGAAGGTTGAGGAGTAGAAAGGCTTAGAAAGCATGTTGAAATTTAATAGATAATTAAATAGATGGTGAAATCACAATTTTAGTCTCCCAAACTTCTGTTGGGCCTTGTCATGTGTGCTACACATGGATGAACAACGTTCTCTCTGTTAGTGTTGATGGAGGAAGAGTATTTTATTTTTGTTTAGCAAACTGTGGGTAAAATACAGTGTTATAAACTATAGGGTAAAATGAAAAAATAGGTAAACAATTAGGGGCAAAATGAAATTCTCTTTTTAGAAATTAATATATATTAGAAGTGGTTGTAATATCTAATGTTGCTTAGCTATGACTTTTGATCTGTTTTCGCCCTTATAAAGCAACTTTCCTAGTTTCCTTGATGAGCCACTTTCATTTATTTGCTTAACCTGAAGTTGAGGTTCTGGTGTAGTGATGATTTTTGTTAGCATAATTCATTTGGTGTGCTAATAAAAGCTGGAAAACAGGTCTAAATGTGTTTTGGTATTTTATAAATGTTTGCTTAATTGCCAGTCACGAATTTGTGATAATATTTGGCATTTCTCTGCCAGTTTCTTGGGTTTGTGATAGTCTGTGACATTTCTCTAGTTGTCATTGGTCTAAAAGAAGTCTGTACCTTCTATTCATTATCTCAAAGCTGTATTCCCTTATTTTTTGTCTGTCTGAATTTTTTTTCTTCTTTTGGTTGGTTTTAGTTGTCTTCCTTTTTATGTATTTGGATTGAAAACTTAATGATGTGTTGAATGAGCAAGCACTAAAATTTCTCTTGATTGCTACTGCTTCTTAGCATTAGCACAATGACAGGCGAGTTGCTATCTACTGGTCTATCTTGGTGACTGATAGCTTATATTCTCTCTCGTTTATCTCATTCTTGAATTGTTTTAGAAGTCTAATGCTGGTATTCTATTATCCAAAAAACTAAGTTGGTTTTCTTTGAATAATTATTTATCTATTTCTCTGTCAGAAGGTTATACAATCCACATCCTTGCCACTTTGCCAAGGAGTGCACATAATCTTATTCATCTATCGAGTGCAAAATATAAATTCCTTTGCATTTGCACAAGAGGCTAATTGAAAACATTCAGAATTAGCATTGTGTAAAGTCCTAGTAATTTCTTCAAGACATTAATAAGCTGCAAGCAGTATATTGCCTTCCCTTTAGCAAATAGAAGAATTTTGTATAATTATTTGAACTGAGACAGTTTTTATCAATCTTCAGATTAATGGATCACTTGCAAGGAGGGCGATAAAGGATCTGATGGCACGGGGTGCTATCAGGATGGTTTCTGCTCACGCAAGCCAACAAATCTACACCAGAGCCACGAACACTTGAGAATCGTCTTCTCAAGTTCACCAGGAATTACCACTTAGACTCACATATCAAATGTTTAATTCAATATATCGAATCATAACTTTTTAGATTATCTTGCTTTGCTAAAATCTTGCTCATGCTATCCAAGTAAAAAATGCAGTGCCTGTAATTGTTTGCTAATTACGCAACTGAATTTGTAAATTTCAATTCCTGAAGTACAAGTCGAATTAGTGTTTGCCCTTGAGTCATATCCTCGATTTCTTTGCTAGCATTTTCTCCTTGCCGTTCTTCTATTTTCTCCTTTCCTTCCTCATGCATTGATAATTCAGGGGCTCTTTCCCAGTGCTATTTTATGTTTAATTAGAGGTTGAGAGGAGACCACCTTACAATTATTTTTCCAATGCATTTTTCTCTCTCAAACTAATCGTTCCATGTGTGTGATATTGAATATAATATTTTTCTTTATTTATTTTCGTATAGATCATGCTTTGTTGACGAATGAGAAGATATATGATCATGGTATTATCATAAAAGACAGCATTTCTTACTTATCCAACTTATGTATCACCTTGTGAAGGTACTTGTCCCTGCAACTTGATCTAATTACATTCTAAAATACCTTCTAACATTTTATGAACATCAAAATACATTCTAAAATGCCTCTGTCAGAACTAAAATACCTTAATCTAAAATGCTTTTATCCTAAATTAAAACATCTATTTTATCCTTTCAAGTTATCTCAACGGAATTACTCACTTATTAATGGAAAAAATATATATATTTTTGATAGTTAAATAAAAAAACTAAAGATTATTTTATTATTAATGACGTTGAATACTAATTCTTATATATGTTTTAAAATTTAAATGGATGAAGTTAATTTATTAAAAATGAAAAATTAAAGATTGAGTTGAAGGGGAAATGGATTCGAATTAAATTCATCGGAACACAGATATTAAAATTATATAACTTTAAATTATAGTAGATTTGGATTTAATTATGATTAATTTATAACTAAACTAAATTTTAAATAGATTACGAAATAATGTTTTTTTAAGGAGTTAGGTATTCTCTATTCTTTCTTTTTCTCTCTCGCAGTTTTACCCCCAGCCGATCCTCATCGCAACCGCCACCTCTTCCTTCCGCCTCCACGCACGCGCCGACCTCTCTTCCTCCTCCTCCTCCTTCCTTTTTCTTCTTCTCCTCTTTATTTCCTCTTCTCCTCCCAACACCACCACCAGCACCAGCAACTTCTCCTCCCTGCACCAGTCGATCAGTTCCTCTTCCTCCCCTTCCAGCCCGCCTCTCCCAACCGCAGCGCTGCATCTTCTCCTTCCTCTTTTTCCAGCAAGCAACAGGAACACAGCAGTTCCTCATCTCCTTCTTCTCTTCTCTTCACAACAGCAACAACAACTAGTTGCTGCCCTCTTCCAGAAATAGCAAATCCAGCATCTTTCTTCCTCTTTTTCCAAGCAAACAATTTTCTTCAGCCAACGGCAACAGCTCCTGCCTCTTCTCCCAGCCAACAGCAGTAAATACTGTTGTTGCTGTTCATCGCCATCGCAGCAAGTGCTGCTATTCACCATCGCATTGTAAGGATTGATAAATATTTTTTTTTGATATTGAGAAATAATTGATTAATTCGGATTAATCATGATATTTGTTTAGGTTTGATTGACTAAGTATTTTGTATCAACCAAACAACTCCATTGTTTGTAGGTCGGGGAATGGTGCAAGGTAAATATTTTATTTCATTATATTTTGATATACGTTGGTGTGCCTAATTTAGAATATGAAAATAAAATTATTGTTCGATAGTAATAGGTGTTGTGTAGGAAATTGTGAATATATTGAGGTAGCAGGATAAAAAATTTAGTCTATCAGCTTTGAAGTTTTAGTAATTATTAGCATTTTGTATTACTAGCATTATTGGATAGATATCTAGAGTTATTTTCAAATTGGATTTGTAGATACAAGTTCAACTGGAGTATATTGATTTGGTGACACTCGGAGTTTTTGGCTATACTTAGAGGTGGGTAAAATCTATTCTTTGGCTTCTATAAATTTCTTTGTGGATCAATAAGTAGATAAATGGATTATATATCCTTGTGCATGAGTCATCATCAAATTTCTCAGTCCATGTTAAAAACTGGCCAGCCTTATCTGGGTGGTGCCTCAGAGCAGCTTTTTGGTAAGCTTTCTTTATGTCAGCTGAAGAGCTAGATAGTTCAAGCCCCCTGAATCATAGTCATGCACATGAAATTGAAAGAAACTTACAGGATCAGATCATCAGTGAGCAACTTAAAAATTTTAATATATCGAAATGGATGTAAAAAAGAGAATTTAAAAAGACTGATAATTAAGGGTCAGTTTCCAAAGAGATATGAGGGAAACATGCATTTTTTTTATTGAGATGCTCAAACTGTCCCAAGTTTGAACTATAATGCACTTTTCCATAATTTGATCTTGGAAGTCCAGTTTTGAATCTCCATCTTGTTCCCTGGCGCACTACAACAGGAGACAAGATGGAGTTTAAACCCACCTTGGTTTAATCTGAAAATTGAAAGGGCATATATATAGATAGAGAGAGAGAGAGAGAGATAGAGAGAGAAGAAAAAAAACAGAATATCCTATAACTAAATATCCCATGTGGACTATATGCATAAAATATAAGAAGTTTCATAGCCAGAAAAAAAAATGTAGACACGCTGGAAATAACATTTGAGAAGTTTAACTACATGCTTTGGTTTCATCCACAAATGAACTGAAAGTTGTATTGTGCTTGATGTCAATCTTCAACAGATATCTACAAAATATGTATTTGGTGATAATCTTCAAATGGCTTAACTTCTCTTGCAATAATACCGGAGAATTTTAAAGTTTGCAAATACAAAATGATAACTTCTGAAGGTTATCAAGTGAAAGAGATAGATAATGATTTCAGTATCTAATCTAGAGATGAGTAGTTAATATACGGATAATGATTATGAAATGTTTAATAATATCCTAGGAAAGAGACAAAGACTAATCTATCTTTTTGAAGTTGTATTCTATAGAGTGACAAACAAAAATAAGATTAGAGTTTCAGCATGAACTCCAGAAATGTAGATGTCAACCCTTTTTAAGAGATTGTAACACTCTCGTCTAACACAAGGAGTTGTAGGCTAATCAAGGGGTTTATAAACTTTATATGAGTAAACAACTCTTAAGCTTAATCATTTTGGGTTAGTGCCTCCATCCTTTCAAACCTGGTGGGATGTTATCATGTCCAATTATCGAACAAGTACTTGTATATTGATCTTGAGTAAGTGTTGCACATCCTTGATATTACATTTTACGTTCATGTTGTCTAAAACTAGTGAACATGCATTTGAGACACTGGATGTATCATTTTAGAATGGCAGGAAATTAAGTTAATAACAAAATGTATTTGCTATAAAAATTTATTTGAATCTAATGGATATCAGATTCTGAACAGTAATACCCAAGAATATTTAACCAGCTATAAGCTGGTCAAATCAAACACTTACAATATCACGTACAAATTGAGAGTTGCCTCCAAATCTTATATAAGAAACTAACCAACAATCCTCTTTTGTCTGCCTTTAGTCGACTGATCGAATAAATATAACCATTAAGCAACTAACAACTCTTTAAGCAGTTGATTCAAAATTTCTTCAATTGGAAATATTTCTAGTTAACTATTACTTGAACAGAAATATTTTGTTCTTTAAACCTTTGGTTTATTTGACACCTAAGTCAACTAAACTTCTGGTCGACTTTTTGAGTCGATTAAATTTAACCCTCTACTTGATTGAATTTACTTGGAGAGCCCTCTTTTTGACTTACCTCACCTAAGCCTGCATAAAATTCTAGGATTGTACATAGACAAACTACAACTTGGGACAAGCAATCCTCCGGTTGAAGAATTTACATAAGCCACTATGTAGTTTACCCCTACCTAACTAAACACATCATCCCAAAAACACAAACCCCAAGATTACATTTTACTCACATAATATCTCATGTTCTCATGGTTTTAGATCTTCAATGTTGTCGATACTCTATGCCTTACAGTTCACCTTGTTAAGCCTTTAATACCTTGTTTGCACCAAGCCCTCTAAGCTGACTTCACCTTGCTAGGCTTTCCCTTGGATGCACCTAACTCTCCAAGCTTGCTTTATGCCATCCTTTGCCTTGCCTTTGACTTCACCTCATTATGAGCTTCCAAGCCGTCAAACTAGTAGTCGCTCTATGTTGCTCATCCTAGAGCTCAACTCTTCAATCTCTAATATGCACTAAGCTTCTCGAACTTGCTCCATGCCATCCTTTGCCTTCCTTTCAAATTCACCTCATTACAAATCTTAGAACCATCGAGTCAAATGATCTCACAGTCACATCAAACTAATTCAACTACATCGAGTCAACGCGCTCCATGAGAGTCATGTGTACTTTGTCAAGCTTTTGCACACGTAATGTACAAACACAAAATAAACATAACATAAATCCTTTGTCAAGTACATCAAAATAATCTTTTGACCACTTGGGAGCATTATTACACCAACAAACCATGTATGGTTGCCTTATTGAAAATTAGATCCTATTCCTTGTTTATGCCTTAGTGCCCAACTTGACTTGTAGTAGCAAGATACGAGAAATTTTAGAATTAATTATAAATAATTTAAATTTAAGAGAGAATTAATGCATGCTTGAGTTAGTTATTATCTCTAATTAAATGTGGTTGGATTAATTAATTAAGATCTAAATTATTAATGAGTTTGGGTTCAAATTTAGATTTACTATTGAAGTCCAATTAACTCAGCTCAATAAGCCCAATTAATCAGTCCTAAATTAATGAATTTGAGTTGGGGTTGGGTTAAACCCGTTAACTGTTAAAAAAAACCTTAAGTCTTCTGCGGTTCACTCCGGTTCAAGCAGCACCGCCCACGCTGCAAAACCATGCTACTGTAGCTTCTCAAAATAAAAGTAATCGCACGTAGGGGTCCCTGTTATTCTCTCCCCTGCAACGCGCTGCCGTCGGCTGTCTCTGCTCGCGGAGAGGGCTTCCGGCGGGTCGCGGCTTGGCAGGCGCCGAGAAAGCTAACGGTGAGTCAAGGCGTGGCAGGCGCGGAGAAAGCTACCGGCGGGTCGCGGCGTGACGGGCGCGGAGAGAGAGCTTCCGGTGGGCGCGAAGAGGAATTCCGGCAGGTCGCGGCGTGACAAGCGCGGAGAGGGCTTCAGGCGGCGGGCGCGAAGAGGGCTTCCACCTGTTGTGGCCTACCTTCCACCGTGCGCGTCCTTCTGCCGATCGCGCACGGTTTCGGCCGATCGCCAGGTCGCGGTGAAGGCTGGTTTCAGCCGTGAGCTGGAATCGGATCTTGATCGGGGCAGAACTGGTTTTCTAGGGCAACAGAGGTAAGTCTTCTTTGATCCGATTAGGTTTGTTACGTGATAGATTTTGTGGATTTCTTCGGGATGATTCTGTTGGGATTCCTGCGTGATTAGGATTTGTTGTATGGCTGTTGTAAATTTGTAGAACAATCAGATTAATCGGTTGGATCTGTTCATGGTTTCTTGGGATGTCGAGATCTTGATTTGTTGTTAGGATGTTGTTGCTGTTGAGAATCGGTGGAGATTAGAGTTGTTCTGTTCGGTTGGATTTCTGTGAGATTGGGTTTCTGTTTCGGTTGGATCTTAATACCGGTGGATTAGGGTGAAATCAGTGAATAGACTAAGTGTAGATGGGTTCTAGTTGACATGAGATTTAAATGATTTGTTGGGTTAATTGGTTAATTTGGTTAAGTTGTGTTAATTGGTTGGGTTAGTTTGAGTTAAATCTGATTATAAGTTGATTGGTGGATTTTATGGGTTAGGTTGGTTTGGATCCGTTGGATCCTAATTGATTCTCAGCTTGAGATTGAGTTTTGTTGTTTTGTTTTTAGGATAACTTTAGATGCGGTTGAGTCTAGGTATGGAATTGATTAGGGGATTTATTATGTTATAAAATTAAATATAATATTGTATTTAGAGGGTGTTGTATTTTATAAATTGCAGGACCTTGACTTTTGGATCCTGTCACATACGGGGATTTTATTAGGGGTTCTTATTGCGACGTTCATTATATCAGGTGGGTACTGTTGGTGCCCTAGTTAGTTTTGATGTGATCAATCAGGTTAAGTTAGGTCCTGTGTTGTCTTAATCCAATTGCTAAGTGTGCAGGAACTTAGGTACGAAGGAAGTCGAGCGTAAGACGTAGCGGACGAGAAGGGTTGTGCGGGGAAGTGAGTCGACGGGCTCGGTGCAATCCGAGGGACGCGGAAGCTACGGAAGAGTATGCCAGTGGAGCGAGAAGGACGTGCGCGACGTCTGAGGGACGAGAAGCCGAGCGGAAGCACGCTCGAGGGGCAAAAGATTGGAGTCGGGTTCGGGTGTGCCTAACTCCGGTTGGCCAGAAATCATCCAACCGACGATTCTACAAAAAGTCAACAACAGTCAAACCAATGACTTTGACCAGAGGAAGACTTATACTTGGATCTTTTGGACGTGGCTTTTGAAGAGAGAGAGAAAAAAGATAATTAAGTTTTTATCTTTTATTATATAAAAGATAAATACTTAATTTTTATTAAGGATAATTTTCTTTATCTTTTATTAAAGGTCACGACCCGAGAGATAACCGTCCGAAAAATTTTGACAGTATCTCCCTAGTATCCCTGACAATTCCCTGAATACAAACATATAATAAGGCCCACACGACCTATCCATACTACAAAATATGGATTTATACAAGTACATGAAAGTAATGGTGACCCACACGACCACTAACACATCCTACACACAAGCATACTAATAGAAATAAAATCCTGCACAATGTATCGATAATAAACCCGATAAGTATGTAAAACATAGAACTCTGCAAGCGGAAACATAAACCCAATAAAATCCACATCAATGGATACAAGTCTAAAAGTACCACACATGAAAATCCAATAGCATCATCGATACGAAGTCAAAAATCTGAAACTGCGAAAAGTAAACCAACCACACAAATACACCGTATCACAACCACACACACAACATAGAAGTCCTCGTTGTGAGATGGCGTAGCTGGCAGATCCCTAGCCTCATCTGTAAGCTCCTACCTGATATTTGGGAAGACAGAAAAAATCCCAGGGTCCAAAGATATGAGTACAAATACTCAGTGGGTAATATAGAAAGAAAGTCCATGACGAAGTAAATAGGAAGCGTATAGATACATAACAAAGGTCAACAAGGTATCAATAAAATCTCTACAGTTAATAAACAGCTAAGATAGGTCTCATGTAATGTCATATGAGTGACATGTCACACAAAGTGCAAACAAACAGGAGTCAAACAAAGATACAATCAAGACACGGTATACGAATGGTCCATACATATATATCATGCACATGATGCAGCTGCCACACTCACTACAGCACTCAAGCAATCATCTGAGTCTGAGGGTGTCCGGCATCGGGGGATCAGTACTCCGCGCCCTACAATAAAGTAGTCCGGTGATCCAACTCGGGGGATCAGTGCTCCGCGCCCTACAATCAAGTAGTCCGGTGATCCAGAAGTAGCTATGACAAGCTACGTATCCTATGGCCGATATCTGTCCTCTAATACTCATCTCCGACGTACCAACCATGTACTCTCCGAGTACCACCCCTATCCGGTATCGAGGCAAATCATCGACTCGGCTGTGTACTGCCATATAGCCACCATCACTACGATGGAAATAGGGTATGATAACCACCTATATAGATATATCACTAAAAGTCATCTACCATCACGATAGACCCACAAGGGATTTACAATCATTTATCATGCATCATGATGAGATGCTCAAATCATAGTAATCAGCATCTACCATATTAATCAATAAGCGTAGGTATAAGTCATAATGATCTCAGGTATCATAAGAAAATAATCATACCAAAAATGATCACAGATGTTATATTAAGGATAGAAACAACAGTCAAGAATAATAATCCAAGATCAATAGACATAAAGTCAAGCATGATATGAACATGAATAACATCAACAGTATATAAATAACAGACAAGAATAGAATCAATGTATCAAACTACCAGAACTATCAAAGAATCATGCACTAGAAATGCAAAGGAACTGTATTGACCAAATATAGTAAATTACCCACCTGATGTATCGCAAGTCCACAATAGAACCCCCAGAAAAATATACTTCGAGTATAACAAGACCAATCAAGTCAAGGTCTTGCGAAAAAATAATAAATAATATTCTTAAATACCATGATATACAATAGAACTCTAATCAAATCTAAGGTTAGTTTAATTTTATCTAATCATCCTAACTAAAATTAATCAAACCTTAATCAGATTAATCCTAAATAAAAATCTAAATCAAACGAAACTCTAATCTAATAGCACCACCAAATCTAACATCAAGAACCTAACTCAATATATCAAAACCAATAAAGCAATAACCCATCTCATAGGAATCCTATGGAATAAACTCATACCAAACAACCAACATCAACTTACCTCCAATTAGATCCTTTGTGCCCTAGATCAACTTCGATTCTTCCTCTTCTTTTCTTCTTCTCTACAGATCCAACAACATCGGCCTGAACAGATCAAGAAACCGGCATTCTCAATCAAACAGTAATCAACAATCCGATTTCTGATCTCACATCAACTCACGATCTAATTGGATCAACAAGAAGGAACTCACCTCAGAAGAAGTCGGGCCCTAACAATCCCTTGCCCTAGCTCATTACAATCAAGCCGCTAGCCCTCAATCCCGTTGCTGCCGAGCAAAGCTTACAGAAATCCAAGAACCCTACGAATCCATCTCAAGTTTAGGAATCCACAGAACCCTAAGATCCAAGAATACATAAGGATCAAGGTACTTATCGATCGTTCCCTCAGCTCCTTGCTTCCATTGCTTCTCGCCTCCTCCACCGTCGCATGTACCAGCCAAATCGCACCTCCTCCGGCACGAATCGAGCCCAAGGTGGTAGAGCCTTGACCTCCGGTGGCTTTCTCGTCGCCGGCTCCGACTGATTTGCGCCGCCGGTTTGTGCGATCGGGACGAAGAGGAGAAGAACAGAGAAGGAACGCGATGGAGCAGGGGAAAGAATCGCGTGATTTGGAAGTGAGATCGCGTTCCTTCTCTGTTCTTCTCCTCTTCGTCCTGATCGCACAAACCGGCGGTGCAAATCAGTCGGATCCGGCGACGAGAAAGCCACCGGAGGTCAAGGCTCTACCACCTTGGGCTCGATTCGTGCCGGAGGAGGTGCGATTTGGCTGGTACATGCGACGGTGGAGGATGCGAGAAGCAATGGAAGCAAGGAGCTGAGGGAACGATCGGTAAGTACCTTGATCCTTATGTATTCTTGGATCTTAGGGTTCTGTGGATTCCTAAACTTGAGATGGATTCGTAGGGTTCTTGGATTTCTGTAAGCTTTGCTTGGCAGCAAGGGGATTGAGGGCTGGCAGCTTGATTGTAATGAGCTAGGGCAAGGGATTGTTAGGGCACGACTTCTTTTGAGGTGAGTTCCTTCTTGTTGATCCAATTAGATCGTGAGTTGATGTGAGATCAGAAATTGGATTGTTGATTACTGTTTGATTGAGAATGCCGGTTTCTTGATCTGTTCAGGCCGATGTTGTTGGATCTGTAGAGAAGAAGAAAAGAAGAGGAAGAATCGAAGTTGATCTAGGGCACAAAGGATCTGATTGGAGGTAAGTTGATGTTGGTTGTTTGGTATGAGTTTATTCCATAGGATTCCTATGAGATGGGTTATTGCTTTATTAGTTTTGATATATTGAGTTAGGTTCTTGATGTTAGATTTGGTGGTGCTATTAGATTAGAGTTTCGTTTGATTTAGATTTTTATTTAGGATTAATCTGATTAAGGTTTGATTAATTTTAGTTAGGTTGATTAGATAAAATTAAACTAACCTTAGATTTGATTAGAGTTCTATTGTATATCATGGTATTTAAAAATATTATTTATTATTTTTTCGTAGGACCTTGACTTGATTGGTCTTGTTATACTCGGAGTATATTTTTCTGGGGGTTCTATTGTGGATTTGCGATACATCAGGTGGGTAATTTACTATATTTGGTCAATACAGTTCCTTTGCATTTCTAGTGCATGATTCTTTGATAGTTCTGGTAGTTTGATACATTGATTCTATTCCTGTCTGTTATTTATATACTGTTGATGTTATTCATGTTCATATCATGCTTGACTTTATGTCTATTGATCTTGGATTATTATTCTTGACTGTTGTTTCTATCCTTAATATGACATCTGTGATTATTATTGGTATGATTCTTTTCTTATGATACCTGAGATCATTATGACTTATACCTACGCTTATTGATTAATATGGTAGATGCTGATTACTATGATTTGAGCATCTCATCATGATGCATGATAAATTATTGTAAATCCCTTGCGGGTCTATCGTGATGGTAGATGACTTTTAGTGATATATCTATATAGGTGGTTATCATACCCTATTTCCATCGTAGTGATGGTGGTTGTATGGCAGTACGCAGCCGAGTCGATGATTTTCCTTGATACCGGATAGGGGTGGTACTCGGAGAGTACATAGTTGGTACGTCGGAGATGAGTATTAGAGGACAGATATCGGCCATAGGATACGTAGCTTGTCATAGCTACTTCTGGATCACCGGACTACTTGATTGTAGGGCGCGGAGCACTGATCCCCCGATTTGGATCACCGGACTACTTTGTTGTAGGGCGTGGAGTACTGATCCCCCGATGCCGGACACCCTCAGACTCAGATGATTGCTTGAGTGCTGTAGTGAGTGTGGCAGCTGCATCATGTGCATGATATATATGTATGGACCATTCGTATACCGTGTCTTGATTGTATCTTTGTTTGACTCCTGTTTGTTTGCACTTTGTGTGACATGTCACTCATATGACATTACATGAGATCTATCTTAGTTGTTTATTAACTGTAGAGATTTTATTAATACCTTGTTGACTTTTGTTATGTATCTATACTCTTCCTATTTACTTCGTCATGGACTTTCTTTCTGTATTACCCACTGAGTATTTGTACTCATATCTTTGGACCCTGAGATTTTTCTGTCTTCCCAAATATCAGGTAGGAGCTTACAGATGAGGCTAGGGATCTGCCAGCTACGCCATCTCACAGCGAGGACTTCTATGTTGTGTGTGTGGTTGTGATACGGTGTATTTGTGTGGTTGGTTTACTTTTCGCAGTTTCAGATTTTTGACTTCGTATCGATGATGCTATTGGATTTTCATGTGTGGTACTTTTAGACTTGTATCCATTGATGTTGATTTTATTGGGTTTATGTTTCCGCTCGCAGAGTTCTGTGTTTTGCATATTTATCGAGTTTATTGTCGATACATTGTGCAGGATTTTATTTCTGTTAGTATGCTTGTGTATAGGATGTGTTAATGGCTGTGTGGGTCACAATTACTTTCATGTACTTGTATAAATTTATATTTTGTAGTATGGATAGGTCGTGTGGGCCTTATTATATGTTTGTATTCAGGGAATTGTCAGGGATATTGAGTAGGTACTGTCGAAATTTTTTGGACGATTATCTCCGGGTCGTGATAATTTAGTGGTATCAGAGCCACGATAGAAAAATCAATAGACTAATTTTTCTTTATCAATTTAGTGAAATTGATATTATATGCTTACGACAGAAAAAGAATTATTATACTCAAGGGTTAAATTGTTATATGAAAAATAATAAGGGTCAATTTAGGAAAATTCTCAGAAATTATGTACCTTTAAAATTTTTAATTAACCTGGTAGATAGAAACTTATTTTGAGTTTCTAAATCTTTTTTAAATTGATTTTTTTATTACATATGTACTTAGTTGACTAATTTTTTTTGTTATTTCTTATTATTTTAGAAAATTTAGTTTGATTGGTTTTTGCTAAAGAAAAATTGTGTTTCTATTTTTCCTTAATGCACAGAGATGTCATCTATCCACTGAAATTTTTTTAAAATTTTTTGAATTTTCATGATTTCTCATTCGAAATTCAAATTCTAAATCTTAAAAATAGATAAAAATTTTATTTTCTCAGATCCGATTTTTTCGGATTCAGATATAATCAGTAGACTTCAGTGAAATTTTATTCAAATTTTTGTAAAGTGTTTTTAAATTTTTAAATATTTATTCTTTAAAAATTTTTCTCTATTAGTATTTGATTTATTTTCGGACTTAGTGAATGATTTTAAAGTTGAAAATTTTTATACAAACTCAAATCTTTATTTTTCACTTATACAGAAATTTTAGATATTTCTAACGGATTTTTAATTTTCTATGAATTTTTTTATTAAAATCTATTTTTTTAATTTTAAATTTTGATAGAAAATTATTTTGACCAGATCTGATTTTTCCTGATCTACACATCATGTGTTGATTTTGTTTTAAAAAAATCTGTATTTTTAATGTAATTTCTAATTTTAAAAATTTATTCTTTAAAATTTTATTATTTGAATATTTTTCCTCACAGAAAATTTAATTAATTCTAAAAATTTTTGTACTGTTCCCAAACTTTTTATTCATTTTTCATAAAAATTTTCTAATTTTTATGATAGTGAAATTATTTTCTATAAATTTTTAAGTGAAAATTACATTTTAAATGAAAAATACTTAGCTAAGCCAATTTTGACAACCAAATTTTTTCTGGTCTGTTCTATATTTATTAGACACTTATACAAAAATTTCAATTTTTTTTATTTAAATCAGACTTGCACGCTTTTTTCTCCTTAATTTTAAATACTTCATTTTTTGCTGTGATCAAAAGGGGAGAGTAGGCTGAAGTTCATGGGGAAGTTATAGTTTTAACATGTAAATTTTTTTATGTTTAACTGTTTATTTAGTTTTGTTGCTTTTATTGATTTTTTGGTTAACCCTAATTGAACCTGGGTTGATGCACATCAAAAAGGAGGAGATTGTTGGTGCCCCGGTTAGTTTTGATGTGATCAACCAGGTTATGTTAGGTTCTGTGTTGTTCTAATCCCTTTGCTAAGTGTGTAGGAACTTAGGTACGGAGGAAGTTGAGCGTAAGACGTAGCGGACGAGATGGGTTGCGCGGGGAAGTGAGTCGACAGGCTCGGTGCAATCTGAGGGACAATCATCAATTACTTTTGTAATCTTCTTTCTAAGCCTCTGTACTTCAATTGCTTAAAGGAGTTTTGAGTGAGCACTAATTGCTTGGAAGCAATGATCCAATTGCAACCAAATTTTTTTTTAAGACGAGTGTTATTCTCTTGACCGTCTATTCACCCGCCCTAGCCGGTGCAATCCGATCCTACAAGTGGTATCAGAGCGAGTTCGCCGCAGAAGCACTAACTGCCAATTGCAGCACCGTCAACCAAAATGGTCGAACCCGTCATCTACCTGCCAAAATTCGAGGGGGAGTTCGTCGAATGGAAGCGTTGAATTCAAATTATTTAAAATAATGCAGTCTGATTTTGCAGCTCCCGTAGAAAAGGATTTAACTAAATGGAGCAAGGAGGAGCAATCTGATTTTGTGGTGAATGGAAAAACAGTTTACCATTTGCTTTCTGTACTCCCGGCACAAGAGGTCAACCGAATCAGTACATACGCATCTGTGAAAGAACTCTGGAAAAAATTCCTAGAGTTACACGAAGGGATTTCGGAGGCCAAACTCGCTAAAATGGACCTTCTACGGAACCAACTGACCAACCTCCGGATGGAAGAAGGTGAAACGATAGCGCATCTGCACTCGAAGATAAAAGGTTTAATAACTGAACTAACGAATCTCGGGGAAAAGATAAGTAATCGAGATTCGCTAAGGTACGCTTTAAACTCTTTTCCAAGAAATTCCGATTGGTCTTCCTTTGTCGGTTCATTTTTTATTGCTAAGGATCTCGAGACAACTACACTCGAGAATCTATTTTCCACATTTGAACTTCACGAATCCAGACTTGCAGGAAATAAAAAGGGGAACAATATAGCTTTGAACGTGAACACATCAGAACCCAAATCCATATCCGTGGATGACGAAGAAGGAAAAGCGTACTTGGTAAGGAAATTTAAAAAGTTTGTTAAAACTAACAAGTTTTCAAGAATGCAAACAAAAAGGTGATCTCTGAAAAGACGGACAGTCAAGTGCTACAATTGTGATGAAGGTCACATAAAAGACAACTGTCCTCAACTCAAGAAAAAGAAGGATTACCAACTTAAGAAGAAGAAAGCACTGAAAGCAACGTGGGATGACACGCCTTCCGACGATTCAGAACACGAAGAGTATGCTGGACTTGCTCTAATGGCAAGTCATCAAAAGGAGGACGACGAAGAAAGCACATCGGAGATGAGCATCGATCAAGGGGGAGAGTCATCCGATGAAAGTAGCAGTGACGATGAACCACTAAGCGATAGGTATGACGACATGGTAAGTGAGGTATGTAAACTATCTCCTGGCGAATTATTTTTTGCTATAAAATCTCTTTTTAATAATTTATGCAAAAATAGGAGAAAACTTTTGAATTTGAAAAAGCAATTATCTACATCATGTCCATTAAGCATGTTTGATAATTTAAAAAATAGAAATGAAAATTTAGAAAATTTAGTTGCGAAATTGGAAATTGATATTACATGCCTGCGACAGAAAAAGAATTATTATACTCAAGGGTTAAATTGGTATATGAAAAATCATAAGGGTCAACTTAGAAAAATTCCCAGAAATTATGTACCCCAAAATTTTTAATTAACCCGGTAGATAGGAACTTATTTTGGGTTCCTAAATCTTTTTTAAACTGATTTTTTTATTACATATGTACTTAGTTGACTAATTTTTTTATTTCTCATTATTTTAGAAAATTTAGTTTGATTAGTTTTTGCTAAAGAAAAATTATGTTTCTATTTTTCCTCAATGCACAGAGATGTCATCTATCCACTGGAAATTTTTCAAAATTTTTTGAATATTTTTTTAATTTTCATGATTTCTCATTTGAAATTCAAATTCTAAATCTTAAAAATAGATAAAAATTTTATTTTCTCAGATTCGATTTTTTTATTCAGATATAATCAGTAGACTTCAGTAAAATTTTATTCAAATTTTTTTTAAATGTTTTTAAATTTTTAAATATTTATTCTTCAAAAATTCTTCTCTATTAGTATTTGATTTATTTTCGGACTTAGCGAACGATTTTAAAGTTGAAAATTTTTGTACAAACTCAAATCTCTATTTTCCACTTATACAGAAATTTTAGATTTTTCTAACAGATTTTTGATTTTCTATGAATTTTTTATTAAAATCTAATTTTTTTAATTTTAAATTCTGATAGAAAATTATTTTGACCAGATCCGATTTTTCCTGATCTACACATCATGTGTTGATCTTTGTTTTAAAAAAATTTGTATTTTTTAATGTAATTTCTAATTTTAAAAATTCATTCTTTAAAATTTTATTATCTGAATATTTAATTTATTTTTCCTCACAGAAAATTCAATTAATTCTAAAATTTTTGTACTGTTCCCAAACTTTTTATTCAACTTTCACAAAATTTTTTGAATTTTTATGACAGTGAAATTATTTTCTATAAATTTTTAAGTGAAAATTACATTTTAAATGAAAAATACTTAGCTAAGCCATTTTTGACAACCAAATTTTTTATGGTCTGTTCTACATTTATTAGACACTTATACAAAAATTTCAAATTTTTTTTGTTTAAATTAGACTTGCACGTTTTTCCCCTTAATTTTAAATACCCTATTTTTGATGTGATCAAAGGGGGAGAGTAGGCTGAAGTTCAGGGGGAGGTTATAGTTTTGACATGCAAATTTTTTTTATGCTTAATTGTTTATTTAGTTTTGTTGCTTTTATTGGTTTTTGGTTAACCCTGACTGAACCTAGGTTGATGCATATCAAAAAGAAGGAGATTGTTGGTGCCCCGGTTAGTTTTGATGTGATCAACCAGGTTAATTTAGGTCCTGTGTTGTTCTAATCCCTTTGCTAAGTGTGCAGGAACTTAGGTACGGAGGAAGTCGAACGTAAGACGTAGCGGACGAGAAGAGTTATGGGGGGAAGTGAGCCAACGGGCTCGGTGTAATCCGAGGGACGCGGAAGCTACGGAAGAGTATGCCAGTGGAGCGAGAAGGACATGTGCGACGTCCGAGGGACGAGAAGCCGAGAGGAAGCACGCTCGAGGGGCAAAAGGTCGGAGTCGGGTTTGGGTGAGCCTAACTCCGGTTGGCCAGAAATCACCCAACCGACGATTCTACAAAAAGTCAACAAAAATCAAATCATTGACTTTGACTATTGACTTTTTGACCATTGATTTTGAATGTGACTTTTGAAGAGAGAGAAAAAAGAAAAGATAATTAAGTTTTTATCTTTTATCATATAAAAGATAAATACTTAATTTTTATTTTAATTCTCTTTATTTTTTATTAAAGATTAAATTTATCCTTATTTAATCAACGGCTACGATCAAAGTCTATCTCCGATGAACGATTAGGATCACATTAACGAATCAACGACCAAGAGAAAGTTCATCTACGATCAACGATCTAGATCTATTCTCTTGGACTATAAATAAAACTTAGAGTTTTAAAAATTAAATTATTAATCATTTTTGTAATTTTCTCTCTAAGTCTTTGTACTTCAACTGTAAAGGCTTCTCCGCTTAAAAGAGTTTTGAGTGAGCACTAACTGTCTTGGAAGCAACGATTCAATTACAAGAAGTTTTTTTAAGAGAGTGTTATTCTCTTGACCGTCTATTCACCCCCTAGCCGGTCTAACCCGATCCTACAGGTACTCCTGTAGTTGGTCAATACAGATCTTATTTGTAATGCATAACTTATTATCTGTTGTTAATCATCTTGTTATTCTTCTTCATAATTTATTATCTGTTGTTAATCATCTTGTTAATCTCCTTATCACACCCGTTGCTTGATACTTAACTGTTGACCGTTGATATGATCTAGTTGTCATCAATATAGTTTCATTATTTGTTATTAATCTGTGATGACTTTTTATAATTGATGTTCAGTATATCTTGGTAGATGTAGTAGTTACTTGTTGAACTGAGCATCATAGCATCATAACATGTTGTTGTTGGTTTTCACTAGACCATTATTGATAGTGGTATAGTGAGAGCATTATAACACTGTGTGGGTGCGATCAGGACTAGCTAGATAGCTTTATTGGGATACTGCCCCTCCCCTTTGCATGTAGTTGGTCTGTTGTTGGAGTGGGTGATTCCTGTCGTGCGTCCCAGTTCATTGTGTGGGTGTATGGGGATGTTGAGTGCAAATAGTGACCAGACAGCTAGATAGCTTCCCTGAGATATTTTTTCCTCTCCCCACTAACGTGTAGTGGTTTGTTGTTAAAGTGTGTGCAGTTGTCCTGTCGTGCACCCCAGTTCATTGTGTGGGTGTCTGGGGGTGGCGAGCTGACAATGACCATGCATGTTGCCTGTGATGTGTGTTGCATATATGCATATATTTGTCGGTAGTTATTTATTCCATATTTGTGTGTGATTGTTACACTTGTTTGATATATGATTGTTGCACTGTGTGACATTTGATGTATTGATTGAATTTGCATGATATCTGTTATCTGTTATTTAGTATTATTGACCTTGTTCATTAAGTATCCATTGGAGAGACTGTATATCTTGTTGATACCCATGTTTATATATATGTTGTGCACTTTCATCCTAGTATCCACTGAGTATTTTATATTCACCATTCAGACTCTGGGGTTTCCTTTCTTTCTTCCCAGGTAGCAGATAGGGCCTGGAAGCAGCCTCTTGCCAAAGGCAAGGTAAGGCTGCGTACAATGGATCCTTTCCCCCGGACCTCGCATGGCGGGAGCTTCGTGCACCGGGCTGTCCTTTTTTTTTTAGCAGATAGGGATATTGTGATGAATCTTGGAGTTTTGTCAGACTGCCTCAATCTCACAGTAGGAGGAGTTTGTTTTCCTTCATGTGTTGGTTTTTTGTTTTGGAATTTCTGTTATCGTGGATTTATAGAGTTTCTACTTGGTTTTGTTGTGGAGTTTACTTCTGAGAATTTTTATCTCGTGTGGATTGCATTTATACGTCGTTGGGTTGCAATTGTGGTTATACATTGATTGGTTTGATGTTGTGGTTAAATACTAATGGTTTCTTATGGTGGTTTGCTATATCATGCATGTGTTGGATGTGGTTTGTCGCCATGTAGGCCCTTATTTATGTAGTTTAGCATTTTTTTGATACATGTGTTGTATTAGTGAGTGACTGTGTGGGCCTATGATCAAATGTATTCAGAGAAGGTTGAATTGTTATAGGGGAGATGTTGTCGAAATTTTTCGGTCAATCGTCTCTCGGAACGTGGCAGTAGTCCTAATGGTTTTTGCCGATCGCGCACGGTTGCCGCCGATCGCCAGGTCGCGGTGAAGGCTGGTTTCGGCCGTGAGCTGGAATCGGATCTTGATCGGGGCAGAACTGATTTTCTAGGGCAATAGAGGTAAGTCTTCTTTGATCCGATTAGGTTTGTTACGTGATAGATTTTGTGGATTTCTTCGGGATGATTCTGTTGGGATTCCTGCGTGATTAGGATTTGTTGTATGACTGTTGTAAATTTGTAGAACTATCAGATTAATCGGTTGAATCTGTTCATGGTTTCTTGGGATGTCAAGATCTTGATTTGTTGTTAGGATGTTGTTGCTGTTGAGAATCGGTGGAGATTGGAGTTGTTCGGTTCGGTTGGATTTCTGTGAGATTGGGTTTCTGTTTGGGTTGGATCTTAATACCGGTGGATTAGGGTGAAATTAGTGAATAGACTAAGTGTAGATGGGTTCTAGTTGGCATGGGATTTAAATGATTAGTTGTGTTAATTGGTTAATTTAGTTAAGTTGTGTTAATTGGTTGGGTTAGTTTGAGTTAAATCCGATTATAAGTTGATTGGTGGATTTTATGGGTTAGGTTGGTTTGGATCTGTTGGATCCTAGTTGATTCTTAGCTTGAGATTAGGTTTTGTTGTTTTGTTTTTAAGATAACTTTAGACCCGGTTGAGGTTAGGTGTGGAATTGATTAGGGGATTTATTATGTTATAAAATTAAATATAATATTGTATTTAGAGGGTGTTGTATTTTATAAATTGTAGGACCTTGACTTGTGGATCCTGTTACATACGGGGATTTTATTGGGGGTTCTTATTGCGACGTTTGTCATATCAGGTGGGTACTCATGTACTTGGTCAATACAGATCTTATTCGTAATGCATGACTTATTATCTGTTGTTAATCATCTTGTTATTCTCCTTCATGATTTATTATCTGTTGTTAATTATCTTGCTAATCTCCTGATCACACTCGTTGCTTGATACCTAACTGTTGACCTTTGATATGATCTAGTTGTCATCAATACAGTTTCATTATTTGTTATTAATCTGTGATGATTTATTATAATTGATGTTGAGTATATTTTGGTAGATATAGTAGTTACTTGTTGAACTGAGCATCATAGCATCATAACATGTTGTTGTTGGCTCTCACTAGACCATTGTTGATAGTGGTACAGTGAGAGCATTATAGCAATGTGTGGGTGCGACCAGGACTAGCTAGATAGCTCTCCTGGGATACTGCCCCTCCCTCTCGTGTGTAGTTGGTCTGTTGTTGGAGCGGGTGATTCCTGTCGTGCGCCCTAGTTGATTGTGTGGGTGTTTGGGGATGTTAAGTGCAGACAGTGACTAGACAGCTAGATAGCTCTTTTGAGATATTTTTTTCGCTCTCCACTCACGTGTAGTGGTCTGTTGTTGGAGTGTGTGCAATTGTCCTGTCGTGCACCCCAATTCATTGTGTGGGTGTTTGGGGGTGGCGAGTCGACAGTGATCATGCATGTTGTCTGTGATGTGTGTTGCATATGTGCATACATTTGTTGGTAGTTATTTACTGCATATTTGTGTGTGATTGTTGTACTTATTTGACATATGATTGTTGCATTGTGTGACATTTCATGCATTGATTGAATTTGCATGATATCTATTATTTAGTATTATTGACCTTGTTCATTAAGTATCCATTGGAGAGACTGTATATCTTGTTGATACCCATGTTTATATATATGTTGTACACTTTCATCCTAGTATCCACTGAGTATTTTATATTCACCATCCAGATCCCTGGGATTTCCTTTCTTTCTCCCCAGGTAGCAGGTAGGGATGTTACTCTGAAGCTTGGAGTTCTGTCAAACTGCCCCCATCTCACAACAGGAGGAGTTTTGTAAAATACTGAAAATTTAGCCAATTAAAGCTCAAAGGAGCCAGCCCAAATAAGGCCCAATTAAATGGTTAATGGTTATTGGATTAAAGGATATGGCTTTAAAACCCGTTAACCCGAACCCATTAGGAATCCGATGTAACAACAGTAACCGCGATTTCATTTGTTCCCGATCTCGCGGCGCAGCCTCTATTTCTTCGCCGACGCCGAGTGAACTCGCTGCCTCAACGCCGGTGCCGAGGACGAAGGAGAGCAAGGCGAATCGCCGACGACCAGGGGTTCAACCGCTGAAGGCTTGGTCTCGTCGGGGCTGGGCTGGAAGCAGGTAAGTGGGGCAGGTGGCGACGGCGATCGACGCGAAGTGACGGAGAAGATCGGTAAGGGATGAGGTCTTATTGGTTTTCGTTGTACTATTTCGATTCCCTTGATCTGATTGAGATCCCGAATTGAGAATGAAATTGCAGATCCGTGGATTCTCTGTTTCGGCCACGAGTGAAGAAGAAGAGAAGAAGGAAGGGTTTGGAAGTGGCGGATCTAGGGCAAAAGGTTGATTCGAGGTGAGGTTCTATTATTGAATCTGGATCGGTTTCCTCTGCAGCTCGTTGATGCGATCCGATCCGGTAGGGGTTCGTTGGATTGCAGCAGCAAAGGAAGAGGAACCGGAAGCTTGTGTGAGTACAGATTAGAGGTGAGTTTTCTTTGTTGATTTAGTTGGATTATTAGTGATGTACAATGGATTTTATGGATTGAGTTGGATGGTTTGTTTAGTGATCTTGGATACGGTTTGATTGGTTTTGGGTGTTTTTCTCAGTTAGGATAGGTTGCCCTGTTTTGCTAGACTCGGTTGAGTAGCCTACTGTGGGATCTGGTTGTAACCAATGAGATTATGGCTTTCGTTGGTTTAAATGGGTTTTAGATGCTAGGTTTAATGTTGAAAGCTATTAGGGTATACTTGGTTGCAAATTTGGACAGGGACTAAATTAGTTGATTAGATTAATGGATTTAGGGTTTACCTTGTTATAAGTTGACATGAACCCAATTAGTTGATTAGTTTGGACCAGTTAAATGGTATTTGATCCTTAGCTTGAATTTAAACTAACTTGTATCAAGTTGATTTGATCAATTGATTTAGATTCGGTTGAAGATCGATTGGAATGAAATTAACTCATGTTGATTTAACATGAGTTAATTGGATGAGTTAGATTTAAGTAGGGTTTTACTTTGTTGCAAGATTTAAATATATAATTGTAATTAGTGAGTGTTGCTTGTTTAAATGGTAGGGCGTTGATCTGTTGATCTTGCTATATACGGAGTTCGTATTTGAGGGGTTTATTTGACGTGCGTTACATCAAGTGGGTACTCCTGTGCTTGGTCAACACAGGTCTTCTTTTTATAGTGCATGATTATCTTGTTATTAATTATCTGGTTATTATCGTGTTGCTATCCTATTGGCATTCGTTGCTGGATTCGTTGCTTGACACTTATTGTTGACTTTTGATATGATCTGATATCATCCTGTTGATACTCCTGTTACCTATGTGTGTTATCTAGTTGATATCTTTTGATACTTGTTGATTGATACATGCTAGCTGACCTTTGATATGATCTAATACTATTCTGTTGCTACTCTTGTAACCTAGTTGATACCTTGAGTTATTCGTTGCTTGATACCTGCTGGTTGACTGTTGATTGATCTATCCATTGATAGTACAGTCTCAATTTTGTATCATTGACTTATGATCACTTATCTTGGTTCATGTTGACCTATGTTATTTATCCAGTTGACACCTTGTGTTATTCGTTGTTTGACACATGTTGGTTGACCTTTGATTGATATCGTTGACTTATGATGACTCCTCTTGATTCATATTGATCATGCTGATTAGCTGTAACTATTATATGTTGAGATGATCCTCATAACATCTGCATGTTGTTTGTTGTTGATTGTTATATCTCACTGCCTGTGTGGGTGAGATCGTTATAGCACTGCCTGTGTGGGTGCTACGCACTGCCTGTGTGGGTGCGATCATTATCGCACTGCCTGTGTGGGTGCGAACATTATAGCACTGCTTGTGTGGGTGCGACTATTATTGCACTGCCTGTGTGGGTGTTACTATATATTTGTTGTATATTATACTGCATTGTTGTTTACAGTATCTTTGTGTGTGATTGTTGCACTTGTATGATATATGATTGTTGCATTGTATGCCATTACATGCATTGCATGATTTTACATGATTCCTATACCTGTTACACCGTATTAATCTTCCTTTGTTATCTCAGTTGATATATCATGTTCTATTACCATGATTCCTGTTACCTGTTGATTAGTATTTACCTTTCTTTATTTATCCACGGTAGAGGTTGTATACCTTCTGTATTTCGGTTGTTATTACTCCTGCTGATATTTACCTTTACATGCACTTCTTCCCTGTATTCACTGAGTATCTGATGCTCACTACCCAGACCCTGGGGTTTGCCTTGTTTTCTCCCTAGGTAGCAGATAGGTTTACTTGGAGCTTGGAGATCTGTCTGGTCGTATCCATCTCACAGCAGGAGTTTTTATGGGGTGACATTTACATATTTCTAGTTGTATTCGGATATGGATTTTATTCGTGGACATGGATTGTATTCATGGATTTTGGATTTATTCTGTTTCGTAGACTTGTGGATTTGTTATGTTTCCGCTGCGAAGATTTTATACATTGTACTTGTGTGGATTCGACGTTTTTACATTTTGATTTTAGTTGCATGTGTTAGATTAGTTGTTGTGGCCGTGTATGCCTTATATTTTATCTGTGATGTATCTGTGTTGTGTGTTGAAGGACGTGTAGTCCTTATTGTGGCCGTGTTGGCCTTTTATATATATGTATTCAGGGAAATTGTTATAGTTACAGGGGAGATGCTGTCGAAATTTTTTGGACGGTTAATTCTCGGGACGTGACAAGTTTGCTTTCCTTCATGTGTTCGGATTTTTGTTTTGGAATTTCTGTTATCGTGGATTTATGGAGTTTCTACTTGGTTTTGTTGTGGAGTTTACTTTTGAGAATTTTTATCTCGTGTGGATTGCGTTTATACGTCATTGGGTTGCAGTTGTGGTTATACGTTGATTGGTTTGATGTTGTGGTTAAACACAAATGGTTTCTTATGGTGGTTTGCTATATCATGCATGTGTTGGATATGGTTTGTGGTCGTGTGGGCCCTTATTTATGTAGTTTAGCATTTTTTTGATACATGTTGTATTAATGAGTGGCCGTGTGGGCTTATGATCAAATGTATTCAGGGAAGATTGAATTGTTACAGGAGAGATGTTGTCAAAATTTTTTGGTCAGCCATCTCTCGAGACGTGACAGTAGTCCTAATAGTTTTTAAATGAATGACAGTTGATTATTCTTATTAGAAATAACCTTTCATAAATCATTTCTAAGTCATATAGAGTTACTTATGCTCTCGATTTTTGAAAACCTATATAATACGTGGTGGATTAGCTGAATTTCTCTAACACAATCCTATAGCTCTTGGCAAAATTCTAATATGCCTATCTGGTTCAATGAGTTTACAACCACAAAAAATGAGCAAGGTATCGAGATCTCACTATATGTTGTGTTATGGCTTCAATTAATGGGGTGTTACTGTTGACATTGCTGCTGTAATTTTTTTCATTAATAATGCTAATATGATATCCAATGAAAATCTTTGCATCAGTCATAGAACTTCTACTATACAGTGGTCTTTAATTTCTTGTTCTTTATACACTGATCTTTAATTTCAAGAGATGATGCACTATTTCATCTAAATGCAACGCTTGTTAATATATCTGCAGTGTGGGCCATTTAAATACTTGCTCTACAAGGTTATTTTCAGCTATTATTATTTCTGTGGACTTTCTATTTTGTAATTAATTCCTTGCCTATAATATAATTATTGCCTTCAGAAGGGCCTATGGCTGAAGAGCATCTAGCAACATCAATAGGGGAGCTGACTCTTGAAAAAGTTGCCGTTTCATCCATTGGATTTGAAGAAAATGATCAAATCGGTATGCTTAAGTCTGAAAATTTCTAATTTAAATTGTCAGTTCCTTCCACCAGCCTATCAATCAGGAGAAGTATTTCCACTAAACTAATTGTACATTGACATTTCTTAAAACTCCCAGAATTACTACTTGGTCATGCTTCTGACATGAACCTAATTGATTAGTAGTCAGTACTACGCTTCGTGGGCTTTTTATACTCAATTTTAGTGATTTGTATAGAAACAAAACAAGTTGCTTCTGTCTCAAAATTAATTAGTTACAACTTAATAGTTGTTTCTAGAATTTTTTATGCTGGATCTTAGTGATTTGTATAACTACAAACCGACTTTATGAGGGGTAGACTTGTGTTTTGAAGATACAGATATTTGTTAGGTGTTCTACTATTCTTGAACCTTAAAGATCAAATATATTGTTTAACGATGAAACTATTTTCTGTCATTTCAGAGTATGTGTCTGATGACTGTTGGTTCGATGATGAGCCTCCTGTCGAGACTTCAGGTGCCGACTTAATCAGAGAGCAGAAGTGGCGCCATGACCATTTTTATACAGTATCCTTGTTAACTTTATTCTGTGTAACTCTTCTTGATGAACTTTTATTAAATTATTTAGAGATTTTAAGTTCTAATGCCAATAAATCCTTGACAAAAACTTATATGGGTTATCGAGATGGTATATCTGCTGGCAAAGAGGCTTCTGCCCAAGAAGGTTTCAACGTGGGCTTCAAGCAATCTGCACCTGATGGTTATAAATGGGGCAATGTTAGGGGCATTGCAAGGTGATAATTTTTCATACTCATTTAGCTTTTGATGCATTGTCGATTAATTATTATGAAGCAATCTCTTTTTCTCGAAGTTTCAAAAGGCATAGATTGACAGAATATGGTCTACCATGCAACGAACAATGTTTTTTTTTAATATTAAATTACTTCCAAAGTAGACATTCAATATTTATATTGATCATGTATAAGAAATTTAGAAATAGTCATACTAGATATATGATATCCACCAAGTAGTAGTACCTGGTTCCTCTAACATGGTTGTTGATTCATGGGCCCTTCAGATTCTGATGTGAATTGATTTGCTTTTATTTTAAAAAATGGGTTTGATATTATAGGATCATATTTTATATAAAAAATCATCATCATGTTAGTTATACACTTTTTTTCATCTTCTACCAGAAAAAAAAAAAATCTTTAACTGTTAGGATATTGTTTTCTTCCTGTCTATGTTGGCTTAGTTATCTTAATTTCTCATCTGGGTGTTTATTGCTAGGGATTACTATTAACTAACCTATTTGGACTCTTAGTTTTCCCCTTTATTTGCAGTGCATTTGCTAGTCTTCCAGACGATTCAAAGAAGAAATTGTTGAAGAAATTCGAAGATAAAGAAAAATTTCACAGTTTATACAAGTCAGTGCAAGCAATTTCCACCGACGATGCTCTGAAAATGTTTTATGTCCATCTCTTGCAGAATGATAAGCAATTCAAAGAACAACTGATAGGGAATCCTCAAGAATCATCATCGGCATCAGCAGGTAAAGAATCAAACTCTAATGAGTTAAACTCCCTTTGTGAGGTTCTTACATCACTCATTCATGAATCTTCAAGAATCAAGTCGAGTATTGTGGAAAAGAGTGGATTTGATAACAAGTAGCATTGTTTATGCAAATTCCTTTAATACTATAATTAGGTTACCATGATATTTGGAGTTTGAGTGAATACTTGATAAGTTAATTTGTGGGGATGATTGATTGTGCTTGTAAAACCAAATTGTGGTAATGGGAATAAAATTTTTTGATTGTGTTTGATTGTGGTGGGATGTAATTTGATTGTTCATTTAGTCGTTAATCCCTAGCAGATGCTAATTATCTGTGGAGTGTCATTTGCATTTTATAACCTAAATATTTTTTGGCTCAAATTAGTTTTCTTCCTGAATTGTTCCTCTTGAGTTTAATCTCCATCGCTAATCGTCTAATTTGCACTTGTATTTATGATTTGACACCAAACTTATCCCAAAAAGGGAATTATTAACTTGTTTTATTTAAATTTTTGAATCGACTAATTGAGGTGACCGGCTGGTTTTATAGAAGTTTTACAACTTATTTTTATATTGGACTTTGAATGATAGATTCATCGTTGTAGTATCATGTTCATCTAGGTATTAAAAGTGTAGACTGCAATAATATTATTCTGTCAAGTGATAGCTCGATTCATCTATGTAATTGTATTTCGTATTATTATTATTATTATTATTATTATTATTATTATTATTATTATTATCTTTAGTCCCTTGCAATCATAAATTAATATAAAAATTATTTTTTTCTTGCTTGAATCAAATCCAATCAAGTCTAAAATAAAAATAAAAATTTAGTTCTTTTATTAAACACATTCATCCAAAATTCATTAATATAAAAATTATACTTATATCAAATTAACATTCTAATAATCTCTTTAAATCCATCTATATTTTTTTAAAAAAAAATTGAACATAATTTCATGAATGAATTTTGATAAAAAAAAAATGATTGATGCTTAGATTTATTTTGAATTTACTTCGTTGCACATGAACTTAAAATTTTGAGAATTAATTCAAATATGGACTAATATTTTCAAAAACCTCTTTTGAGTCTAAAAATGTTTTAAAAAATCTTATTTCTAAATATTTGTTTAGTAAAAATTTCAACATTCAATAAATTTGATACATTGTCACTTATAATACTATAGTTATTAGATTTACTAAAAAAAACACCATCTTACTCTTACTAAAGCTCTCTAACATTAATTTTTTTTAATGTACTCCAATTTAAATTTAAATTTAAATTTTAATGTACTTGTATTAATAATTGTTGGTAGAACATGCAACAAAAACTACCAAAAATGGCATATCGTTTGTGTATGTATGAGCAAGTATATGTACGTCAATGGTAGAAGGAAACAGAGGGGAGCTTAATGCCGGCGTCTCGGAGGAACGGGATGGCCTGCGGCCGCTCGACGAGGTCGCGGTAGAACTCGTATTCCGCTGGGTAATCGTGTAGGCCGAGCTCCGCCCTCTGGTTGGTGTGATAGTGGTGCTTCGCTTCCGGCGACTTGCCGAACCCGAAGGCGCTCACTTTGTCGCACATGCCGAGCGCCAGCACCACGGCTTGCATCCCCGACGAGTAATGGAACATCTCCACGTCGTGGTACTTGCCCCACATCGCCGGCGGCTTCCCCGTCTCCTCCACGAACAGCTTGAGGGAATAGTACTTCACGATCCGGGCGCAGAGGGTGTCGAACCGGCCGTCCGTCACTAGCAGCGGCGACTTGTGGGTGGAGTTGCAGACCAGGTACTCGACGAAATGCGCGGGCTGGCAGAGGTAGAAGACGATGGGGACAGAGTCGCCGTAGGGATGGCAGAAACAGCCGTCGCGAACGGCGCACGAGCGGAGCACGTTGCTGTTTATGAAGGAGAGGGAGGTCTTGACTCCGATGTGCCGCTGGTAGCCGGCCATGCGGGCGTTGTTGAGGCGGATGACGAGGTCGTGCCCGTCGATGAGGTCACCGTGCTCCGCCTTGAGGAGGATGCCGCTGTTGCCTACCACCGCGCAGGTGGCGTAAGGCCGGCCGGTGTCTGGGTACCCGTAACTCCGGTCGATGGGGCGCTTGATGCGGTCGACCAATTCCGACATCACCTCCGGTCGGAACTGTCGGCGATTGCGGAACCAATCGGCGAGCAGCCGTCGGAACTCCGGGAGCACCCGGCCGTGCTCAGGGTGGTCCGGCTGGGCCGGGAACCTCAGGCTCCCCAATGACCTCGACCTCTCCCCCGCCTTCACTCCGCGCCTCCACAGAGAGATCTCCCGGAACCTTCCGCGGGCGATGTCGATCGATTCGAGGTTCGCGGAGAGGAGGTCCGCTACATTCTGCTGCAGCTCCGCAGCGCCTGGCTCCGCAGCGGAGAGGAGGAACAATGTCTCATTGACAGCCTCCAGGTCGTGCGCCGCGTCCCCAGCGTCGTAACGAGGGCCAAGGGTGAAGCCGCGGAGGCCGACGGAGCGGCAGCTGAGCGCGGCAGCGACGAGGACGAGGAGAACTAAAGGGAAGCGGAGGGAACGCTTCATCTCTCCGGCTCTCACCCAAAATCTCAGCATTAGAACTCCAGCACCAGCTCAGATCAGGTCGCCGTTCCTCCGCCGCATCATCGGTCGGAATCCTCCTCCGGCGACTTCCCTCTTTCTCCACTCGACCGCCATGAAAAGGCCCCTTTAAAGCATCAGTCCGTGCTACATTAGCAGAACAGGAAGCATTCAGATTACATCTCCATCGCCGTGGGATCCTCTAAATGAACTAACCCAATACAGCCACGTCTTATGATTTGGGTGGTGGCTGTTGGAATTCGACGTCTGATAGCGGACGCAAGGGAATGAAGGCAGAACTAGGAAGAGACAAGCCGGGGGAGGAGAAGAAAAACGGTGACGTATCGGAATGTGCATTAAGAGGGTTTAATACATAATTAATTATTTAATTAATAAATAATTAACCGTATACCGAATCGGACTTTGTTCGTCGACCCATTGTCGTACTTAGATTCAATACCTCTCTCTCTCCATCTGAAAACATGGGACCAGACCGATCATTTCAGGGATTGAGCCCATGAGATTTATTGGGATTTATCATTTTGATATTGACCCAGAGACCCGCGGTTCGATCCTCATCTACGACATATTTATAAGAATTTTCTTTCAAATGGGGAACGTAATCAAAGGATGTTGGACATCTGGATTGGCCGCCGTATGCGCTTCCCGATTTACTCTGGTGGTCGATGAGACCGAATTGGCCACCTTCAGGGATTGAGTCTATGAGACTGACTGGGATTTATCAATTTTTTTTAAACTAAAAAAAGGATGGGTATGACGTTGGGGTTGGCTATTTGGGTAACATAACAAATTTACGTGGGAAAAGATTTAATAGTTTTGTGACTCCTCCCCCAGTTGAGGTCGAGTCGTGTTGCGTGCACTAAAAAAAGATAGGCGTCGGAGTCAACTTGTCACAGCTTCATTTTATTCCATATCGTATTATTATATTTTGTAGTATATTTTTCATTAAGTTTGTTTTTAAATATATATTTCGTATTCTCTTTGGTGGTTAGATTAGATTTAAATCCAATTTGGTGTTTATCTGTAATAGTTATTTAATGTCGTTTTCATTGGGATCCAACGGTGTCTTAATTACACGGTGTTTATGATTAAGAGACATTTGTGATAGCTACCGCCCCATACTTATTCATTTGGTATGGTATGAAGTTTAAAAGAAGAATTTTTAGTATAACAAACTTAATTTATCTAAACTTTAATGGATTTTTTTAGCAAAAAATTAAATAGCTTTTTAGTTTATCCAATAAAAATTCTAATAATTATTTTTTTTAAAAAAAATCCTAATCAAACTTTAATTCTCTCTAAAAATCTTAAAGAAAGATGAGTGATGATTCTACACTAAAATTTTATAGAATAAATAATTTATATTAATTTTTTGAGATATATTTTGATTATGTTACTCTATTTTTTTTAAAAAAAACATTCTCTAATTAAAAATCTTAAAGAAAGAGGAGTGATGATTCTACAATAAAATTTTATAGAATAAATAATATCCATACTTGCCTAATATCCAGCCCTCCCCAACCTGTTAGAACTTTCATTTACATGCCATAATTCACTTGAACTTCATCCATCTCACGTTAAGTGTCTTCTCACTTCACCCTTGCTTCTAATCAACAAGTGTTCTATTACCTATGGTTCATTTGAATTTTTCTCTTGTTAACTCCCCGTTAGATTTCTAATCTTTCAAGTGTTGGTTAATTAACCATGACCCACTTAGATTACTTGTCTCAATGTCAATTCCTTATTAAATTTTTGACCGTCAAATATCTATTAACCATGATTCATTTGGTTTTGGTTTCTCGTCAAGTATCTGGTTAACCTTGACATACTTATTTTTTAATTATCTAACTAATATATTAATCAAATATCTAAACCCAATTCGAGTTAACTCAAGCTGGATCAAATTTAACCATAGATCGATTGCATCAACCGTTCTCACATCTAATATATAAAGAAATTTAATCTTTATATATTACTTATAACATTCTTACAAATTAAATAAATTATTAATTTTGATCTTATTAAACGGACTAAAACAAACTTAGTAATGTAAGTGGATGAAACGAGACAAATGATTCTCATGTAGTTTCTTAGATTAATAAACTTTGCGTGCATTTTCTTGTGAGCAAATTATTGGATTGTCATTGAAAAACGACGAGAAATGTCACACAGCCATGTCAGACGAAGCATAATTTTAGACGTTAAGTCTATTATTATATTACAAATGAGAGAAAATATGAAAAAGGTAGAGATAAGGTAGAGATAAAGTCACTAGCTATAAAATAAGACAAAAAAGTCAAGTTTCATTTCATAAAAAAATAAGAAAAATGATTATTTTTTTTGCTATATCCTTATTTTTTTTCTTTTCTTTTGAGTCTCATTTCTATTTTTTCTCGTTTTTAAATATTACAGTTAAAAGAAGTAAATTCAATATACATATAAAATATCATAAATTATATAAAAAGTCTTGATTCTGATATGTTCTTCTGTGATTTAATTTTCTACTATTTTATTACATTTATAATACTCTATTGCGACCATTGTTTTGATCAATACTTTCAAACACTACAAGTGATAGCTCAAGTTGGAAAAGACTCACCTATAAAGTTAGAGTGATAATTCAGCAACAAGATTGTATAACCTATGATATTGCCTCAAAAAATATTCTATTTTTTTTAATTTTAATCATATCTTAGGGCTTACATAAGGTTAATATATAGACCACTTCTTAGGTGTGTATTGCAATTCCTTTCTATCATAATTTAGTAGTGTCAACTAGCTTTTAAAATCTAATTTAGTTCAAAACCAGTTTAAAAATGGATTTTTTTAAAAAAGTCTTTAAGTTAAATTATTGTTAAGTAATTTTATTTCTAAATTTCATTGTATTGTCTATTATTAAATTAACCATTATTTATTTAATAAAGGGGACTTATTCTTCATTTTTAAATTTTCTTCCAATAAAGAGAAGGTTAGTTGAGGAGGGATCCTCTTGGATCATTTAATTTGTTCAGCAAATCAAAATGTTTCTTACACCAATTCCAACCTATTCCTAGTTATGTGGAAATTATAGAAGTATCACATCCACTACCATTTTAAATTTAGGTTTAGGGAGGGATGGATCTAGGAATTAAAGGTGAGCTGGGCTTTGGGTGTAGAAGGGATGGACTAAGCATCAAAATAAAATGAAAAAAAAGAAAAAGAAAGAACATATCAATTCTCTTTGGTGTAGGTTTAAGTTTAGATTGGAGCACCTACTGCATTTCTATATCTGATTGATCTTTCTTGCAATTCCTACTTGATTTAAATTTTTTAATAACACTATAAAAACAACTCTTTGAATACACTGGGGGAAGGCTAAATTTCCATTGATGAAAAAAAGAGCACCAGTTTGAACGATCAACCTTTGTTCTCTCACATCCTAACATCCACCAAGCTAAGTTATTCATGAAGAAAAGCAGTTTCAAACTTGTAGATAACAATAAACTGTCCACAATTTCCAATTTTTTTGAGGAGGACTTCAGCACCAACTTAGATGTCAGTAGCAAATGCAAGTCCTTGCTTTCCGAGCTGTTGAATGTCTTGCACTTCTGGCTGGAGCCTTGCTACCTTGGCTATCAAACTGTTCTCCTCCGGAGTTCCATGTTCAAGGAACACACCCACCACCTTCCCATCTTTGATCCAGTAAGTACCAAACTTTGGGCTTGCGGAGGTTGGGTCGTTGTCTCCAAACAGGACCGTATCCCCAACATTGTCTCCGTAGAATTGCCACGACAGATCAAATGCGCGAGAGTAGAAGTATGGTAGGTAGTCATATTCCTCTATCGGCGTGCCTTGTTCTGCTGACTTGATTGCCTGCGAAGAGGAAGATATGCTATGCTTATTATTTTTCATGGAGGCAAACAACACTGCTGCACATGCAGAATACTGCCAGGAGGTTCACCTTCACAGCCTGCTCAGCTGATTTCCGAGCATGATCCACATGTTCCACTCTCCTTTGTTCACCAAAGAGCTTCAAGGGGAAGGTAGCCACATCTCCCACGGCATAGACATCAGGAACACTTGTTTTAAAGAAACTATCAGTCTGTAGCAAATTTGCAGAAGTTTAAAGCAGGCACTAGAATGAGATGAGCATAATGAGATATGGAACAGGAAAGTGAATAAAGAGAAGTGGATCTCACCTTAATTCCACCTTTCTCCTCTTCTAGCTGCCCCTTAAAGAGACTAATGAGTGGCCTTCCACCAACCCCAACAACAACAATATCGGCTTCCAGTACTCTACCATCCTTCAACTGTACAGCAGTAACCTGATTTTTGCAAAGTTAACCAGATGTATCTGCTTAGCTCAAATGGATGAGAAATTAACAGAAAATAGGTTAAGATGTTGCGGTGGAGAAGCTCAAAGGAGACCAACAGATTTAAATGTTGGAAGAGTTCACCTGATTAGAGAGAAGTAAAGGGAGACGAGAACACGATAGTCGATGAAACAAAAAAGAGAGTAAGTTGAATATAATACCTCTCCATTTGCATCAGAATCAAATCCAACAGCCACAGTTCCTTTGATTATTTTGATCCCTTTATTAGCATAATATCCTTCATAAAAAGCAGCAATTCCTGCAGTGAATAATCTGGGCACTGCAAAATAGAAAATACATGAAAGGTGAGTGACCTAATATGTTGGTCTGTACACAAATTCAGTAAATTGCCACGAAATTGCAAACATTTAGTATCCAATGCTCAACAATTATGTAGAAATAATGTGTTATGTTCTTAAAGAATTGTCATATTTCAATTAAAAAGAAAAGCTATCAATCTTCATGGCGTTAATAAGTCTGATAATGAATATTATTTACTGTGAAAATTGATAATGAAGTTGGAGTGCAACTTACTGCACCAAGGTTCAGGGTAGACCATAGTAACATCTAAGTTATTGACCTTCAATGCTGCACCAAGTTCAAGACCAATATATCCTCCACCAACAATTACAGCCTTTCCATCTTTCTTTGCTTGGATAGCAGCAACAAGTTTATCAGCATCCTCAATCTCTCTCAAATAGAATATATTTTTTGCATCTGCACCTTTGACGCCAAAATCCGACAGTTTTACAACCTAAACAGCATAGAAATGTCAATTAAACCAGGTCATATAATGTATTAATAGCAGGACTCAAGGATGTGAAATGATGCACAAATGTGTGGAAAGCTATAATTTGCTCATTTAATGTCCTTGACTTACTGTGGATCCAGTAGAAATAATAAGAGTATCATACTTGAAGATTTCACCAGATGTACTAATAAGAGACTTAGATCCTAGATCAGCTTTTACAATTTCTGTGCCAAGGATAAGTTCAATGCCTGTAGAAAAAGTTATGATAACGTTAGTTATGACAGAGATTCTTAAATAACTATTTTGGTACTGAAAGTTAAAACAAAGTTGCAGAGATTGAAATTACCTAAAAGACAACAAAAAATAAACTAGTATCACACAAAATGAGATCTTGACCATTTACTTACAAAACAAGCAGTCATATGGTTTTTCTAGTGGGGAATGAATATGTAAGGAATGATGGGCAAGTAATGTTTCAATGTGATTAACTGGTTGGTCATTGCAGAATAAGAATGCCGATATGAAGTGTAAAAAAAATTAGAAACTTACAAACTAATTTACCTTTCTCAGTGTACCATTCCGGAAGGAGTCTTTCACCTCCACTGCCTACACAGACATAAAACCCAGGTAGTCTTGCAGCACCTATAAACCAGGTTGGCCATTAACAATTCAACTTCAAGTAAACAATTTTGAATACGACCTTTAGTCCTTTAACTAGAGTTTGAGAGGAGCAATTAACCAGATAGATGTCATAGAGTATTAATTCTTCACTAAAATTCGAATATGTATATACAAAGAGTAGTGAAGAGGAGAAGACCACGAATTAATATCCATACGGTTCCATTTGACGGTCACAAGGACAGTAGTTGGGACCAAATTAACAAAAAGGCATTTAATCGAACAACCAAGATTTACTACTTCCTATTTGAATCCAATTGCATACCTTGAGGGAAAAGGTAGCCTTTGCTGAGCGCTGGCCGTTCATAAGGTGCTACCTGAGTAGTTCATAAAGAAAAACAGAACAAAATGTCCTTATTTTGCCCAAAAAGATTTCGAAAACAACTTCTAACATGAAACAAGTGAATCCATCTGAAACATAAATGGTTTCCACCGATAAGATGAGAAAATAGATTGATTTATTGTGCCTCAATACCAAAGTCACAAGCTTTCAATTTCCCTATGAATCAAAAAATACAAACAATTGGAGGAAAGATGCAATACCGCCTCTTTCGATATGATTGCCAACTCTCCCGGGTTGAGCCCAAGTTTCGCAAACTCCCGAGCCGCGTATCCCTAATCGCCAAAACCACAGAAGAGGGACTCTAATTAGGGCGAGAATTTACAAAAATTTCTTAATCCATCCTGTGATCACAAACCACAGAAGAAACGGATCCAATCGCATAAAAGAACAATCCTCAAATCAAGAAAACGCGATCGGAATGTTAAATCGTTTCTCAAATCCCTAGTTCGAATAAAAACAGGCAAGAGACCGTCACCCAGAAGCAACCACCGGGGCCCAACTCACCGCCGCAACACCGCCGCCGAGAATCACGTACTTGAAGTGCCTCTCCGCCATGGATCGATCTGAGAAACTCAAAAGGCCGAACAAACGGGAAATTGAAGAAAGAAATGATGCTCCGAAGGGTGGCGAGCTCGGTATATAAAGAAAGAATCAAAATGATCTATCTCAATTTGCACAGCTGGCGTTGCCACTTTTGTTTCGTAGAGAAAGGGCAGCAGCCGTAGCCGTAGCCGTAGCCGCCTTCACAGTTCGGTGTGGGTCAACAACGGGATCGCGGCCGTCCATTTAGCCGTCGAACGCGTGGATGCCGTTAAATGTGCGGATGAGAAAAACGCGGCAAAATTGGTACCAACCGATTCAGTTGACCGGGGCAATCATTCAACAACAATGGATTTGGACAAAAGCTACTGCTAGATACATAGAAGCAGCTACAGATTCCGGCAAGATGCTCGGAACGTAATGAAATGTAAATTTGGAAGGTATTTTTGGTAAATTTTGACAAATTGGGGTTGTTTGACTTAGATGGAGTTGCACTTGGCATAAATATAAATGACAATTTAATCTTTTTTTTTCTTAGTAGTACACCTTCCTTATTGTTAATAATTGAATTATTTTATTATCTAAAATACTTCTATAAGATGAGCATTTAATATAATTTTTACTGTCCACAACGCTGTAAGGGAATTTAATAACAATTGAATTATTAATCTGCCTAAATTGCTTCGATGGTAATTAAATTCCTCTTATCCATGGCATTTACCATATATTTTTGATGCCATCAATTTGATAGCTAAGGAAACTTGAGGAAAAAGCCAGGCTCCAGCTACCCGGCAGTTTGATCTTTTGTTAGAATATATTAAATTTATATATGATAAAAAAAACTTTATTTTAATTTTTATTCGTCTTTATTCTGCAAACCGAACCACTCATCGATGAAAAGGACATCAGCTGAATCATCATGTTTTGTTTGTTGTCGTGCAGGTTTATGATGTGTCGGATGTGGAGGCATGCGGTGGAGTAATAAAAGTGATGAAGAAGGAAACAGGCGATGTCTATTATAACCATCAATGATTAGAGTTGCAACAGGAACAATCTTAAAGATATATATAAGCATATAAAAATCATGAGTATACGAAGATTTATTGGTTGAAAATGTAAATGAAAATAAGATGGGATAAAAATGGACTCCCATTTAAATGAGAATTTAGTTTCATATTAAGAGTTTTATAGTTATGATATTCGGTTTATATTGAATTACAATATTTGAAGTTGTGAAGACTTTCTCTCATGCTCCCACCTAATAGAGTGCAAATTCAAAGTTCAAATTGCTCTGAACTCAAATAATCCCATGTGCGAGTGCGATCTGCACCCATCAAATATCATATCGATCAAGGAGCAAAATTTATCCAAGTGGATTAACTTATATTTTGCCATCCAAATCAAATTTTTTTTACTTGCGTAACGGATACATTAAATGTCGAGCCTGAAACAGCCATAAGTTAATATCGAATCTGTAATAGCCTGAATAAAAATGACTGACCATTGATCGTTGACGACTATAGTATCAAACCAGGTGGGTAAAGACAATAAATGGTCTTTATTCGACCATTCAATACAGTCAAGGGTCAGAGTTTCTATATAAGGAGGCTAAGACCTCAAGAAAAAAAAAATATAGTGAGCATAAACTCTATCCACCTTCGTTCCCCTATAAACTCCAATTTCCTATTGTGTAGTTTGCTCGGTAGTTCTTTTGCGATAGCTTTCAAGTACAAGCTTGGTTCGCCACGAACAATCAGTGTTTGGTTGTAATCGTGGTCAGCCATTGTATCCTACACTATAAGAGATACACCGATTATTGATGTAAATTTTCATCGCTAATCGGCCGCTAAATCCATTTAGCGACCGATTAGCGACGAAAATAAATGGTTATAATTTTTTTGGTTGTTGATGGAATTAGCAATGGAAATAAAATTACGTTGCTACATTAACGACAAAAAAATTCTTGTCGCTAAATTTAGCGATCGAAATTTTATTTCCATCGCTAAATTTTCTTAAAATTTTGATAGCAACCCCTTTCATTTCCTAATTTAAATCCTGTTTACATCAAAATTTTAATCTAACATCCATCCTGCTAAAATATAATACAATCACAAACTATATCCATGATACATTACAAATTATATCCCGGATACATTCAACATTCACAGACGATGATACATTCAACATTCATAAACTCATCCACGATAACAACAAAGTTTTATCGTTCAACCACAAAGCAACATTAAAAAACAAAGCATATGTTTAACAACAAAATAATATTTAATAATAAGTACATGGTTCAAAAATAATACAATCATCACTTCCATCACAAAAACAAACACATATATGACTCAAATCCATTACATCCCACCCTACTTAAAACTAATACAATCATCATTATCACATCTTATCATCAAATCCTGTAGCAAGTACAATATAATAGGTTATTAAATAAAATAAGCACAGAGTTTAAACTTCCTTACATTTTCTATTTTGAAAGAATTCTGCTTATCAAAACTACTTATCAGAAGAATATACAAACTGATAAACATAAATTTAACATGTTTTAAAAGAATATATACTTTAATGATAGAATATAATATCAAATTCAAATTTTCAAGTGTTGACAATTTATCTACATTGTTCTGATATAATAGAAATAGAAGTATATATAATATCAAAATTAACAGAATCATTTTGCATGTTTTATTAGTGATAAATAAAAAAATTAAGTTGAAAATCAACACACCTTAAAAAACTATTGTTATTAAGAGTTTCTTATCAGTAGTATTCGGATCTTGAGTCTCCTGTGAATGAAAATCATGCAACATTAAAAAAGCAGAATGATTTATTAATGAATATTGAGATATAAATTCTTGTATTTGCCGCTCTACTACCATCTTGACCTAATCTTCCATCGACTGTTCTAATGTCGTGACCTGATTTGTCAATTCTTAATTTTCTTATCTTAACATTTGCACTTAATTGAACAACTGACGATCCAAGAAGCCATCACATAATCATATACAACTCGTGCTTGGGAGCCAAGATGGTAGAGGGAGTTTTTTTTCCTTCCATCGATAACCTCATAATATATCATTTATAGTCATTTGATAGAGTCTGTAAGTCCTCTCCTTCTATAGCAAGTCGAGACACTTATGCAACTTGATTAGTCATATCATTTTATAAAAAATATTATTATTATCTAATATACAATTAATAAAATTAGTCATTGTTAAATGTGAGCAATAATAAAATCTATAATTTTACATCTATGGCCTTTGATCGAGCATCGACAAAAGTGTCATCCTTTTTGTGCGTATTGCGAAATACCTCCTAATAATTGTCAAGTCTATGTAAAGTATTTGTCTGCATACATAAATTTTGTTATAAATTAAAATAAGTTGATTAATAATTATAAAATTTGTATATAACTTTATTGTAAACTTACCAAGTCTATTGCATGCTCTATAATAAATCGTAATCCAGTCGTATGGTTTGTGGATCCTGTGCTTGGGCCAGCGACTTCAGTATTTCTATTGTTTCAAGCAGTCGATGAATTTTGCCATCATTTTTCTTCAACACAAATATTCTTCCATGCATCCCAAATCTCAATTGGTCATAGGATGACTTTATTCCTTTTCTTCTCTACTTATACAACAAGTTCTTGTATAATTTTTGGCAATAATTATTTTATGTTTCTTTAAATTCTGTCTCATGTCCTAGCTTTCAAATATATTTTTTCTGCAACAATATCAAAAAAATTAGTATCAAAGAATATTATACAGTATCAATAATATTTAATTACTTAACAAAAATTCATAACAATACAAATCTTTATTATCTTGGTCTACATGTCTCCATGTAGAAACAAAAGTGTGTTAGGACCCGTGCGAGCTAGAGGAGGGTGTGAATAGCTTTGATCGCTTCTCGTCTTAAATGAGGACTTATTAATTGAATGTGTAGCGTAAACCTTGACTCATACTTGTCTCCACATATACAACTTCGAGATTTTACTTGGTACCTGCCTCCTTGAGGTGACTAATCCAAGGCCAACTCCTAGCAATCTCCCTCCACTAAATTCTTCTCCTTTTTGGATACCTTTTAGAGATGGAGAAGCTTCTTATAAGATGTTCTTACAACAAATACAACAAGAAAATAAATACAAATGCAAATACAATCAAAGTAAACTACTGTACATGAATCTAGTCGGGGTTGATTTTTGCCTATCAATCGACTGATCTTATCTATTAGTTGATTGATATGCCTTCGATACAATTCTTGTCATTGAATGACCACTAAACCTTTTGAAATCCTATCTGATTTTGTTAAATTTTCAAATATCAATCGAATCGACTTGTGAATCAGTCGACTGATTAGGCTAATCGAGTGACCAATTGAATCGATTCTCTTTTGTTCGCGTTTGAAACAACACAGTTAACTGATGAACTTGATCAGTAGAATGGATTCTCTTCTATTTCCTTTTGAAATAACATTAATCGATTGATGACCCTGATCAATCGAATCGATTCTCTTCTATTCAGTTCTAATCAGAATTAGTCGATTGATACACATAATCAATCGACTAATATTGAGTAAAAATATAGATCTTTGAATGAGCTAGGTTTTGCATCTTAGATTGCATCATTCTGATATTCAAATCAAAAGTTATGACATTCAAAAGTTTGTTTTGTTGGGACTTCCTCATTTCTTAACATCCGATCAACCTTAACCTGCCAAGTCTTTCACTTTGTCTAGCATTCGATCAACCTTGGCATGTCGGCACTTCATTATTACGTAGCATTCGATCAATCTTGATCTATTGGGACTTCATCATTGCCTTACATCCGGTCAACCTTCACCTATCAAGACTTTATTATTACCTGACATCTAGTCAACCTTGATCTATCGGGGCTTTCTCGTTGCCTCGCATCAGGTCAACCTTGATCTGTCAGAACTTTCATCATTACCAAGTATTCGATCAACCATGACTCACTTGAACTTCTCATCTCATGTCAAATGTCCAGTTTTCCATGACCTACTTGGACGTTCAATCACATGTCAAGTGTCCGATCAATCACAATCCACATGAACTTCTTGTCTCGTATCAAGTGTCCGGTCCTCCATGACTCACTTAGACTTTCTATCTCATGCTAAGTGTCCGATCATCCATGACTCACCTAGACTTTTTCTTGTATGCCAAGTGTTCTGTCAACTGTGACTCACTTGGACTTCTTCTTGCATTACCAAATGTTCGATCAACCGTGTCCCACTTAGACTCTTCTTCATCATTAAATATTCGATCAACTTTGGCATACTTAATAGCTAACTAACATATTGATCAAATATCAAAACCTTAAAGTGAGTTAACTAAAACTTGATCAACCGAGTCAACCTTAACCAGGAGTCGATTGACCAACAAAGTGTACTGATGTTCTTTAAATTTTTGATGATGTACGCAGATACACTATGACCATTGAGAATAAAACTGTATAAACAAACTTTATTTTTCAAAATAATATATAATATTAGATGAATTTGAATTATTAATAATATTAATACTTACCAATCCCTAATAATCCTCAACATAATCTAGTCATTGTATAATGATGCACATGATTATATCTATAAAATAATATTATAACACATACACATTCCAACTAATAATCAAATCAAAATAATAATATCTTATATGCTAGAACTAATGAGATTTACTTATAACAAGCAAGTATATCCATAACTGAATCATTAATATTAATCTTAAAATTTAATAATATCACTTTTACTTTATCATAGTTTTAAATTCTAAAATTTAATCAATATTACAATTTGAATCATTAACATTAATAGTTTCTAATATTGATGCAATCGTGCCCATGAGCTATAATTTTGATGGTTGACATCAGTAAAGAATAGAGCAAATTATGAGAAACTTCACTTGTATATTAAGTGTGTAGAAAAGTCCTTACAGGTAAGAAGGCCGAATGTGAGGTAAAGGAAAGTCCAAGAAAGTTGAGAAGCAAACTTTTGGTGAGAGAAAGTCCTTACAAGTCAGAAAGCTAGATGTGATGTAAGTGAAGTCCAAGAAGATCGATGATTAGATTCTTGGCAAGAGAAGAAAAATCGAGTGTACCACAGATCAGATGCGCGAGAGGTAATTTAGACAAATTCGATCATTTAGAATAACAAAAAAACTCCCATCAGTCGATTGATTATGATATCTAGTCGACTGATATTGGTACCAAGCAACTGGAAGTGAAGCATCAATCGACTGATACTGTTGTTCAGTCTTGATTCTACGTATCAGTCGTATTGATTTGAGGATCGATTCGATTGATAAGGGATATCAATCGACTGATTCTATTTTTAGAAGCAAACAGAAAAGAATCAATTCGACTGATTCATTATATCAGTCAACTGATTCTATTTTAGAGGCAAACAGAAGAGGATCGATTTGACTGATTTATTATATCGGTTGATCGATTTTATTTTGGAAATAAATAGAAGAGAATCGATTCGATCGATGCATCATATCAGTCAATTGATTTTGTTTCGGAAGCAAACAAAAGAGAATTGATTCGACTAGTGACTCGATTAGCTATATCAGTCAACTGGGATATGGATCAATTATATTGATATTTGAAAATTGACAAAATTAAACACCATTTTATAAGATTCAGAAGTCGTTATTTGATCGTTGAATAATTAGTCGACTGATATGAGAAATCAGTCAACTGATTTGAAGAAAAGCTAAGCAAATTTAAAGGGTGAAAGTTAGCTATTGTTTGGTGACTATTTATGACATTTGCTCCAATTTTTCTTGCTCAAGTGCTGAAGAAGTCATCTGGTATTTAACTACACAACTTGGAGCAATCTCTAGAAGAAGAAGAAGCAAAACTCTCAAGATAATTGTAAAACTTCTCTTCTTCCTCTTTGTGTTTTCTGCCTTCTTTTGAAAGCTATTGTATTCCTACTATAAGAAGGTTTCTCCGATTTTCGGGGTTTGTCTGAGAATGAGAAGGTTTAGTGGATGTGGTGAGCTGAGAGTGGATCCTTGGATTAGTCGCCTCAAGGAGACGGATACTAAGTAAAATCATTCGAGTTAGCATTGTGTGTGTAGTGTAGCTAGTTGGTTGAAAAGTTTTCGCTACTTTAGTTCAAGACTAAACGATTTGAGCTATTCAACCCCTCTTCTAGCTCACAAGATCCTAATATCTAAGTCTTAATTGCTAAACTATTAGTATATCAAACTACTCACTATTAGACATCTCTCCATCATCTATTTCCTTGTAACTGACATTTACATTTACAAATAATTGGATGTGGATTGAATTTGTGAATCAACTGAATACATCTTCGTGTCCTCATTTTGAAATGGATCATGATTTGGGTCATGATGGAGTTCGGTATTTCTATGGTCGAGCGAGGCTTCATTCGACAAACTACTAACTATTCACTAGATCTTCTTCTTTTCATCGGGTATTCATTATAGAAAACATGACCAACTTGTACCGTGAAAATGAATGTTTCAAACTTATTGAATCTTTTATTTGCGTTAACTTTAACTAAATTATAATTTGAATGTATTCTAGTACCTGTTCTTAGAGTCGGATCATTCCATGAACATTTGAATAACATACACCTTTTTATGGGTAAAACAGAATATTCAACCTCAATGATTTCATCAAGTCTGCTATAGTTAATCCAATTAAATATTAGTATTGTTGATAGATCCTTTTATGCAAACACTTGAATTATAGGTCAATATATGTGAATCGTGTTGTGTCATGTGATTTTTGAAGCCATTAACATAGAAACCAGAATAGACTCTTATGTTACTAAGAGGTCCTAATGCAAGATCCACTATCCTTTGATCTTGGTCATTTGATCTTTGATCATGCATTCACCTAGAAAAGTAGTTATGATAAAAAATTATCGATTATATAATATACTTGAGGAAAATAATTTACTCTCTAACTCATATATATTTGAAACTATAATGCAAATTATGTTTCTAACTTTTTCTCTACCTCACTTGCACCTATTAATGGATTTTATAGTTGTTGTTTGTATAAGCTATCAAAGAAGGTAATTTTAAGAAATATGGTATAACAAACAAACATAAGAGGATAAATATTTGAATATATAAGTTAACTCACTTTATGTAGAGTTTGGCCTCGTCGTAGTTTAGGAGTATATATGTTCTTACTGCATGGTATTAGTTTTGATTTAACTGTCTACAAACAGATGCATTAATTGACTTATCATAAAACTTGAACATAGAAAGCATCTCTGAGTCTATCGGTTGAATATTATCAAAATTTCAAGGACATTTGTGATGTCTAATTTTTATATTATCAACAAAATAATATGAGTAGAAAGAAGATACATCTTCTACCAAATAATTATGATATATTGACCCCTCAACTTTTTTTTGTTATGTACATTATTTTTCAATCTTCTCAAAAAGTATTCAAATGAATACATTCATCTGTACTGTACAGAATAGCTAGTTATGCTTCGTAAGCTAAATGAATTGGTAGATGTTCCATTGAATCAAAAAGTTAGGTGGAAATACGCGCTCAAGTTTAAAGAGTATAAGAGGTATTTCTATTTCTAGCCTAAGCATTTTCATTGTCATAATAACTCTCAATGTTAAATTTCTAAAAAAAACTCAAATTTATGAGTGTTTGCCAAATATTATTAGGAAATAGGTCATGGAAGGTGATTGGAATAAGTTTTTGCATAAATACATCATAGTCATGACTCTTCATTCCAAATATTTTTAATTTATTTATATCCACACAACGAGCCATATTCAAGGTATACCTATCAAGGAATTTGATTTTTTTTCAACCAACTAAATAATATTTGCTTACTTTTTTGTCCAATGTATAACATGCATTCAGAAATTTATTAGTTATTTCATTCTAATGCAACTTAAGTATGTTAACTAATTCTTTTAATTTCTCATATAATTTTACTATGTCTTTAGTTTTTCCCGGAACATTCATCACAATATTGAAAATATTATTGATTTTTTTTCTCAACATGCATCACATCTAAATTATATCGCATAAACAAATATTTCCAATATGATAACTCTCAAAATATGCTCTATTCTTTTATCTATACTTGCACACCCTAGTAATGAATTTATTTAAATCATCAGAACTCATCTAAGTTACTGATGCAAATCCATAATTGTTTATGTCCTCAATAATTTTCTCTCCTAACTTGATTATGTGCGAAAGTTTTAAGACCACTTCATTCTTTATAAACTTTTTCTTATTTCGTCTGAAAGGGTACTCCAAAGGCAAAAAATTTATGATGATTATTAAATCAAGATATATAGCTTCCCACTGCAAGGTAATGAAAATGCATCAGACTTTATCATGCAATATGGACATGTTAACTTACTAGTCGTGCTCTATCCTAACAATATTATGTATGTCAAAAAATCACTAATCACCCATATTAAAGTAACATGTAAGGTAAAATTACTTTTACTTTCAATATTATAAGTCTCCAACGTAACCCTACATTTCATAATTCTTTTAGCTCGGCAATCAGAGGTTACAAAAAAATATCTATCTTCTCTTTCAGATTCTTTAGACTTGGAATAAGCACAATAAGAAATATGTATTCATCTTTCATGTACGTCTATAGCGGTAAGTTATATGATGTTAATATAACTGACTAAGCTGAATATTATTGTCTAGATTGACCGAATGACTTAAATCCATCTGGCGAAAGTCCAGTCTTACATCACGTGGTTCCATTGTAAAGAAGGAAAATATTGTATCAAGATGTTTCTATGATGAGGAGTTAGAAAGATGACACATTATATCTCCTTCATGTACATGCTCATGATGCCATCTCATATGACTTGCTGTTGTGGTAGATGCATACAAGCATTAAAGTCTAGTAGTTAACGAGAAGTAATACATAACTTTCCATATTAAAATTTTCTTCTTCTTTCCTAATATGCGACTATGTTGCCTATAATGAAGGTGATTATACATTCTGCATTCAATAAGTTCACTATCTTTATTCCAAAATATCATGCAGTTATTTATACAATAATCAATCTTTTCTACATGCAAACCTAAATACTAATCAATTTCTTTGTATTGTAGAAGTTATTAGTCATTATTTTATCAGTAGAAAGCAACTCTGATATTAAGAAAGATAAGAAAGATGGATAGGTCTCTCCTTCATTCAATCTGTTTTATCTGTATCGGCTGATTCTACTTCTAGTTTCGAGTGATGCATCGGATCTCTCTAACTAATAAGGTGCCAGGGGCAGAGGTCAGACCAGACCAAGGTGAGAGGACAGTTTCAGAGTTCTATGAGCTATAAGCAGGAGCAAAAGCTAGGCCTTACTATATATTTGGCGACAGCGACGTGTTAGACGCCGATAGCTCGACTGAGAAGGGCCGACTAGTTTCTAAGGTACGAGCATTGCGACTAAGACGTGGAGTCCCGTCAAGAAAGATTAAAAAGCCTCCGGGGACGGGCAAAGACCAAAGAAGACGTTAGCACCTTTTTGCAGAGCACCAGTTGTTAATGATAATACGCCGGCAGCTGCTGCAGCTTCATGTTAGTTCTGTCGGGACTCAATCTTTCTTATCTGAATCTCTCTTTTGATTTGTGAAATAAATTATAAAAGAAAAAACGAGGTTTCGAGTTTAAGTTTAGCAGGGTATTATAGTAGTTAAAGAATAAGTTATTTCCCTGGAGGCCAGAGTCCGAATCCTTTAAACAACTCTTTCTGGCTTTCGAGTTTGACTTTCCAAGTAAAAGAAGAAGTGCATTCCCTGTCCTGAGTCCGAATCCTAAAAACTGGGTTTCGAGTTTAGCAGGTAAAGTTCATTCATATGATCTTTCCCAGGTAGAAAATGAAAACATGGTTTTTAGTTTAGCAGGTAAAGTGAAAGAATAAGTTCTCCTTCAATGCCCCCAAATTCCACCCCGTCGTTGCACTCGTTCCTCGCATTCGCTCGAGCCCTTAACAGGTCCTAGTAATGAGTTAACGAAGTTATTGAATGAAAGCTCAAAAGTGAACGAAAGTCCGGGATAAAGAAATGAAACTCATAACTCATATACTTCCATATCTGCTATATGCTTTACACATGCGGGTCAGAGGAGCGAGTGAAATGACGCGCTCGCCGTAATTTAGGGCCGTACAGGGCTCGCAATACCGTAATTTCGAGTCAAAAAACACGGCCGAGTGAAACGACGGGGTCGACTAAGACAAGACGGGGTTTCTAACTTTCTTTCAAACTTCTTTACCATTTACCTGCGGGAAAGTCAGTTTAGGCAAAAAACACGGGGTTTATAAAAAGATTGAAAATTTATCATCGACTCCTTAGCTAAATTGGAGTTTAGTCAAAAAACACGGGGTTTATAAAAAGTTGCCAACTAGAAAATGAATCATAGAGAGAAATTGGAGTTTAGGCAAAAAACACGGGGTTTCTTCCAATTAATCATCGAGGTACGTGATCAAATATTCGACGGGGCGAGTGATCATTATAACGACGGGACGAGACGCACTTATTTTGTTTTGTCGCGACGTGGAGTTCCTCCCACCCACTGCTGCTGAGCTAACTCGGGTAATTCCTCCATTGAAATAAAGACCCCTTTCGTTCCGTACCCGTGGATGGGATTTTGCCTAGGTCCGCCTCCCATAGATTAATTGACAAGAGCAGCAAGGGCAGCTAAAGTTAAGGACACCCCTTTATTAATGTTGAAATTTCCCTATCTCTGACTATATAAGTGATCTGTCGAGTAACTCTTATAATAAGTATTCTTTGTGTAGCTCCCATGAAAGGATAGAGAGAAATGACGTGAGAAAAGAAAGGGCCGAGTGAAGGGCGACGTGAAACGACGGGGCAGCGACGTGAGCAGCAACAAAAGCAACTGGAACGGACTCGGAAAAGGCTGCTAGCCTAAGCCGGCTGCCTAAGCTGCTGTTCAAGGCTTCGCACCTTTCCTTCAAGTATTCGTTCGGGACAAATTACTAAAGAAGGGTGAAAGAGAGTTCGCCGTTCTAATTAACAAGAGGTGCCTATAGCTCCAATTCAATTACACTTTACCCATGAACGAGAACAGCTGCAGCTGCTCTTTATCTGGTGAAAGAGGGTCTTGTTGAGTCCCATACGAAATATACACGACTGCTGTTGAGTCCCCTGCCCTGAGAGTACAAATAGGACGGCAGCTGAGCTAACTACTGCTTTCCCGTACTCATTAAGACTCTCGTACCTCGTTTGACAAGCACTCATTCTATGTCGCTCGTTCGCCTCCAGTATCTCATGGATCTCTAATATACTTTGAAGGCGCCCCCCATCTTTTGAGAGTAAAGTAAAGAGGAAAAGACAGAAAAGAGGGTCCTCAGTCCTCATTGGGTTCTCAAACATTCTCGAAAGAACTGGTTCATCAAAATGGAAGATTGAGTCTCGGCTGGACAAAGAAATTGCCGGCTACGCACCTTGAATGATGGTAGCTTGAATGAGTTGAATCTCTTCCGGTTGCTTAAGTAGCTTCAATAGTTGTTTCATAGGTGTTTGAGTCCGGGACTTATGTCATTTAGTTGCTGGTCCCCAAGAGAATGATAGGTTCATTTGCCTGTTCATTGCGCCCCGGCTGAGAAAGAATTATCTAGGCCTTGCCTTCCTTAGTTGTTTTAGGCATATAATAATGAACTCACATTGCATGAACTCAAAAGCATGAACTTAAATAACTCTTTCTATTAGTCCCGAACTTGAAACCATATTAGAGAAGGCAATGCTATGAACATATTCGGCTGCTGCTTGGTTTCATTCTGTCCCGCTATAGTCTTTCTGCTCTTCAGAACCAGTTATCGGAGCTCCCCCTTGAAACCATTCATTCTTCGTCCCTCTCCCGAGGGAGAGTCCGGTTCTTTTATCTTTCCTTTCCCGGCTGCTCTTGAATAGGAGCTGACCCTCCCTAATTCCGCCAAAAATATAGTAAATTACGGGATCTAGGTTCAAGGGAATTCCTATAAGGTAGGGACTTAATACTCAGATTATTGAAAGCAGCCTCAGTCTGTGCCCTTCCGAGTTCTGGAGTGAAAACCTTCAACAACAAGGGAGCGTTCGGAAAGAAAACATATGCTGTTGTGAATGTCCTTTCTTTTAGGTGCTGCTGTTCTTCTCCTGTTGTTCTTGGGTCTTATAGAGTCCGTTCCAGTTGCAGCTGTAGTTGAAGCTCTTCCGAACCTGACTGAAAGAATAGTTGAGTGGGCTAGGCACCTATAAGTACTCGTTCGCATAGGCTTGTCTCTTTTTCTTGATATGAATATGAGCGTATAGTAAGAATGCATCTTCACGAAATTAAGTGCGTCTCGTCCCTCTACATGAGAAGACCACGTTCTTGAATTCAATACGCTCGAGACCGCAATTTACTATATTTGTAGGGCCGAGCTTCGCATATTGTGGACGATTTCTAGTTTGAATAACCCGCCTAGCCGGTCAACGTACGCCTAAGAGATTTCATTCAAGCTCTTAAGTCCACTTAAGGAAGGGAGATCAAAGAAGAAGTGCAAGTCAAAATACAATATGCTTAACATCACTGCTGCTCTGCTCCTCCTGCCGCTTTCTCCTCCTCCTCCTCTTCCTTCTCCTCCTCCTCCTCTCTACGCTTCCAAAACCCTAACCCTAACCTCCATCGTCCCATCGGCAGTCTCTCGTCGCGATTCTGGTCTCCTCTGGGTGGTCCTCTAGCGAGATCAGTAAATTTGTTCGTCGATCTGAGCCGGTGTCGGCATTGGCGGTGGATTCGCTCGGGGTACGGCTGCTAATTCTTGTTCTTCCTCCCGCCATGTTAGTCGAGTCCTGAGAATGACTAGCTTTCGCAGAGAGATTGGGTTTGGGAGATGTCTTTTCTGTTTCCGACGTTTTCTACTTGAGTTAATGACAGCGCCAGTGGGTGATTTGAACTGGTTTTTCTAACCATCCTTTGCTATTTCCGAATTTTTGTGTTCTACGGTGCTTTCCGTGTTCCCATCGATTGATCTTTTCCAGAAAGGCAGAAAGGGGAAAGCGATGTTTTTCTCCTCATGAAATCGACAAGAAATATAGCTTACCTTAATATTTCTCAATTATCTTTCTTTTGGTCTCCTTGTCGCACTGCGCTGTGTTTACGTCTCTGGAAGATGGGAACAACCTTTTGAATCTGTGTTTTCTAAGAAGAACTTGAAGGCTTTCTTCTGACATTATGAAAGGTTCTTATGGGTGGATTATTCTTTTAGGTTGGTAGAGTGCTCATTATGTTCATGCTCATATAAGTTAGTTTGGGAAAATTGTTACTGGAAGGTTTAGCTGAAGACATCTTAAAATATTGATTCTCGAATTAATCGGTTGATTATTGGATTTTTCTTAAGAGAAAAATAGCTGTTTTGTTTTGATATGGACACCTAATGATATAGGGATTATGTGAAGTTGGATTGAATGATTACTGCTCATTTTATTAATTTTAATATTCTTGCAGGATAATGGTCGGTAGTGATTTTGGGAAAGCATCAGCCAAAGATCTTTAAATAATAAGTCTTGTACTGGAATGAAGGCAACCTTTGTTATTTTACTGCTTCATTTCCATATGATGGTCCTTTAACAGATGGGATAGTCATTTGATGTCTAGTGTCACTGGAGTAGATTCTCTGATTCAATTTAGTCATTACTTATCAATGGGCTCAACTAGTGGCATTTCCGAGATTGTCGAAGGAGATGATATGCCAAATTTGGAAAATTACTTTGGCGGATCAAAGACATTACGAATTAAAATCAAACCAAATCTGCAAGATGGTAAGCATGTGGATGCCGAAGACAACGTCGATAAGCTATTGAGGGCAATTGATCGCAGGACTTCATCCAGGGTTCTTGGTCCTCCGAGTCATCCAGCTGTTGATCTGGTGCGGAAGAATGCTACGAAGAAACCAGTCAAAGTCGGAGTAGCCAGACCATCGGGCATAGGCATGTCAGAATCTGTCACTTTAAAACAAGCTTTGAGAAAGCTATGCATTACTCAGGCATCAGAGATGGCTGCTATGAAGAGAATGTCAAAACCAATTAGCTTATCAGGGACTTCTGAGGTCGGGACAATCAAAAGGCTTTATGCATCTGTGGTGGTTCAATCAAGTGACTCCATTCTTTCTCTAAATGGAGAAAAGAGAAATTTAGTTGAGATATCCATCATGCCTGAGAAAGTCACATCAGATTTCTCAAAAAAGACAACTGTGTTTTATCAAGGTCAAAATGCAGAATCGTCTACTCAGAGCACTGTTTCATCTCCTATCTCTGCTGTGCCTACACCCAAGTTAACTAAGATCAGAATCCAGGACGTCATTAAACCCGCATCAGAAGAGTCATGTAATAGTCAATCAGCTACAGCTAAGATGGAAAAGAAAGGGAAATCATTTTCAAAAGCAACTGTATCTAGCTCAAAAACAGTTGCTGCTTCGTGCAAGACTGGTGTAAACCCACATTTAAACAAGCCAGTACATAGGAACAAGAATGTTAGAAAGAAAGGAAAGTCTGAGTCAGCATCAGTACCCAATGCATCCATCAAACATAGTGATGTTAAGAAAAGTGGTGCAACTCTATCTGCTGCCAAACCATCTAGTTCTAAGGAGCTTACTACACCTTCATGTATTACGCCTACTACCAAATCTTGTTGTCCAACGGAACATGTTACTCCTCCATGCAGCATACCTATGACCAATGCATTTTCTAAAGAACCTGTCACTCCTGCATCTTGCACTATGAAACATGCAGGTACAGTTAGTGCAGAAAGCAAAAAACTTTCTAGCTCAAATATCCATGGGGCCAGCAGGGCCATCAGTGCAAAATCAAGTGAATTCTCTAGATCTAGAGAAAAGGGGGAATGTTCTCACAGTTCAAAAAGCAGCATTGGGGATTATAGTAGCAACACCAGCATGAGCGAGGAGAGTCATCTGAGTATTGCTAGTGGGAAAGGATGTAGGCCTCATATGTCAAAGGATGCAAGATGGATAGCAATCCGGCACAACTTAATCCAACAAGGAAGTTTAGGTTTAAAGAATTTTAAGCTTCTCAAAAGACTTGGTTGTGGAGATATAGGAACGGTTTATCTTGTGGAGTTAGTTGATTCGGAATGTTTGTTCGCGTTGAAGGTCATGGATATTGAATTCCTGGTCAGTAGGAAAAAGATGCTGAGAGCACAAACCGAAAGAGAGATATTGCAAATGCTAGATCATCCCTTCCTTCCGACCCTCTATGCTCATTTTACAACAGATAATCTTTCATGTCTAGTCATGGAGTATTGCCCAGGTGGTGATCTACATGTCCTTCGACAGGCGCAACCTGGCAGGAGTTTTTGTGAGCCAGCTGCTAGGTATATGATAAAATTATTTCCATTTAGCCTTAGCACCTTAGAAAGCTTGCTGTTAAACTCCATCTTTCAAGTTCCATCCAATCCATGATAGACAAACTATATTGCTCTAGAGTTTCTATTTTTATTGTATCTGTTGAAGTAGAAAATGTAAATGGAAATTTTCATAGTTTCAGCATTTAATAGGTCAAACATATGAAACTTCCAATTGATGTTGGTTCACCATGCCACTTTTATTGCTTATTACAAGAATGAGAAACTTGAGAGAGTGCTGCATCGGAGTTGCTGCCCCAATTGTATATTGCAGCAGACTGTTAGAAGATTGTGTTCAATTATGCCTTGTAGAGAATTCAATTTAGATGATGACCTGTTACTATGTTGATTGAAGTTACAAACTAACTCGTAACTATGCTTCTTCAGGTTTTATGCTGCAGAAGTCCTCCTTGCATTGGAGTACCTACATATGCAGGGTGTTATATACCGGGACCTCAAACCGGAGAACATTTTGGTTCGTGGAGATGGCCATATAATGCTCTCTGATTTTGACTTGTCTCTCAGATGCTCAGTAAGCCCAACCCTTCTCAGATCATCATCATTAGGCACGCAAGAGTCATCCAAGAAACACTTGGGACCTTGTGCTGAAAATAGCTGCATTGACCCTTTTTGTCTTCAACCATCGTGCGTTCAAGTTTCTTGTTTCACACCGCGTTTGGTTTCTTCTTGGGAAGGTAAAGCAAGGAAGCAAAAAATTGAAGTCAGTGGGCAGGTCATTCCACTTCCCCAGCTCGTGGTGGAGCCCACCGATGCACGCTCCAACTCCTTTGTCGGGACCCATGAATACTTGGCTCCTGAGATCATTAGAGGGGATGGACATGGAAGTGCTGTTGATTGGTGGACCTATGGGATCCTATTATATGAACTACTTTTTGGTAGAACACCCTTCAAGGGACCTGGAAATGATGAAACGTTGATGAATGTGATTTCTCAGAGTTTGAAATTTCCTGAGAACCCATCTGTCAGCTCTTGCGCTAGGGATTTGATTAGAGGGCTTCTAGTGAAAGAGCCAGAACATAGATTGGGAGCAGTCAGAGGTGCTGCTGAGATTAAGCAGCAGCCCTTCTTTGAGGGATTAAATTGGGCCCTAATACGATGTGCTGCGCCTCCTGAGACACCAAGAAATCATGACATTGGCACCCCTATGGTATCTCACAAGAAAAAAGAAGGTAAATGTCTTGATTTTAGGACAAATGGTAAGGATGTGGAATTTGAGCTCTTTTAATGATCTCTACTCTATGGGAGACCGTAATGGTCTTGGTCTTTGTGGCCCCTTATATCCTACTTGTTGTGACCATATATTATTTGTAAATGTAGGCTTAAATTTCCGTGCCTTGTTAATAACATGAATATGATTCAGAATAAATAACCTTTGTATCTTCTCTTGGCATATCCAATTGTTCACCCAATCCAGCTAAAGCTAGGCAGGCCTGTTTGGGATTTAATTACCTATTGGCGTACCAAGTTGATTCTCTCTCTATATTATTTATGGTTCAAGTTCGCCTTTATCAAGGATGTAACATTTTCATGTCTATTTTTGTTTGTGGTTTGATCACATTAAGCTAATGCTCACTAAGTTCATCTGTTGTGCACACGATTATAGAGTAGACACACTTATGTATTCTGGAGGGTTTGAGAATTGTTTTGTAATTTGATTCATTGACATAATATCTGGAAATGTGTGGTTCTTTTGTAGCCTAATGACCTCAAGATTGACTGATGATAATTACCAGCTGACAATATCTCGTGGCTGACGGATATAGGTGAAATTTCAATGGTGAAGTCCCTAAACTGTGAGTTGCGGAACTTTTGTTTTTGTTATAAAACTGTTCTATACCTGCCACTTCATCGCAGAAATATTATATTCAAAATCAATCTAGCTTTGTTTGTTTTCGGGCTTGCCAGATTGCCTGCCATTTTTCCTTCATTGCAAGAATGATAGTCTGGATATTTTGCTGTGGTTATTTTGCCGAACAACTTATATGCACATGTTGCCCCTTTGGCATCACAAACTGGAAGGAAGGCTTTCAGCCATGGTTGTGAAGAATTCAACCACCTGTTTGATTGATCTGCAGGTTTATCTTGGCGCAGAAATTAAAGAAACAAACTAAATGACACTTGCAAATACAAAACAGTCACCTGCTTGATTATCCATGTTTTTAATTCCAGACCATTTGACTCGATTGGGTGAATTGGGAAATGGAAGCCAATTTGGTTCGATCATATTAAGAAAGACTGCAAACTCTGCCAAGAAAGATCGTAATTGAAATAACTTGTCGTTGATTCTTAACAAGAGTCTATAGTCTTATCTTATTTTATAAATGGTTATTTTCGAGATTTGAACTCGTGATCGATAATAATTTCAGTAATTTCTAGGTCACATAGCACCGATAATAATTTCAGTAATTTTTAAATCATACGGTAATAATTTTATCGTTGTGTTAATTGTTAAGGCTCCCTTTCTTTACTTTTATATTTATGCAAAAAAAAAAATCAACTATTGAAGTGGTTTGGTTTGCAATATTTTAGTTAAGGAACCGATGATTTATTTAAATATGGCTTAATATGACTAATTTTGACCTTGAAAATTATTTTCAAATAGATATCATTCTCAAGAATCTAATAATATTCAAAATGATAACTTTACACTCAAAGTACATTGGAATAGGTATTTAAAAATGAGAGAAAGTACGAAATAAAAACCGGCGTACTGACTGAGAAATTTTCAACTTTAGATGCGCCTTTTTGAAAATATCACCAAGATTATATGTAAATATTAAGAATATTTATCATTAATCATTGTCTTTGACTAATATTTACCACTAATTGCTAGCTAGTTTCGATAGGCTACCGACGAACCGTTGATGATTTAATCACATGATTATTTTTTAAATACGTTTAAGACAATGCAGCTAAGAAAGATGATCTCATCAGAGATGTCATCACTTAGAAAATTAACGATTGTCACGCGATGATATATCAGTTAGCTTCAGGAACTTCCTGGCTGCGAAGGAATTTAAAGAATTAAAAAACACATCGACTAAGAAAACATAGCGTAGAAGATTATGTAGATGTGAAAGTATCCAAAGATCCATCACCTTTTGGATTTCATGAAATTTAAATATTAAATGAATCTTCAAATTAAATTTATACCTGTAAAACAGATGAATTTTTAGTTATATACTCATATTGTTTATACTATATTATGTGAATACATAGTAGGTTGTTTATATATAGTTTAAACATTATCGAGTCAAGTTGAAATTTATTAAGATTATTTGTTATGATTAATGTTGACGAGATGAGACTCTGACATGACATGGGAAAGGAGAAGGTAAAGAGCTATTGTTGTCCGCGTTTTTTTTTATACTAGTCATTCGAAGAGCAATTGTTGTTATGATTAATGAAGAAATTATGTTTTGGATTATTTATTCGGCCGGTGGAATCAGATTATTAATTATTTGAAAATTTACAATTATTTTGGAAATAAATAACAGGCATGAAAATAGTCTCGGCCGGTGCAGATGAAAATATTCTTCTTTTTAAAAAATATGGCTGAAATTTTGAACATATCTATCTAATCAAATATGAACAACCTCAGGGACCGAAGATCGAATCACAGTCTGACACCTGGTGGGGCCATCGATCAGTCACTCAGCGTCCTGTCTGTCCTCTGTCGCTACTCGCTAACCTTATCCACGACGACGATATGCCATTTCTTAATTTATTCAAAACGTTTTTTTTTTGGCTCTCCTTTTTGGAACCTTTTGCCTGCCACTTTCCATCTTCCGTCGTTGTCAGAAGGTTAACTTGGTCTCGTCCCTCGCGCGTCGCCCCCGCGGCCGCCTCGCCCGCATGCAAATTGCCTCGTCCACATTCCGTCGAACGCCTCGCGCTCATATATAATCCCTGCGCACTCGCACTCTGCTCCTCGACCAGACCTACTCCCTTTGGTGCTCATGGACGTCAATGACTGCTCTTCCTCTTCTTCTTTTTCCTCCTCCTCCTCCTCCCCCACTTCCTCACGGCTTCCTTTCACGCCTTCGCCGAAGCGCAAGGCCGGGAGGAAGAAGTTCCGGGAGACGCGCCACCCGGTGTACCACGGCGTGCGGTCGCGCGGAGGCGGCAGGAAGTGGGTGTCGGAGGTGCGGGAGCCGGGCAAGAATAGCCGAATCTGGCTCGGCACCTTCCCCACCCCGGAGATGGCAGCCCGGGCCCACGACGTCGCCTCCATCGCCCTCCGCGGCGCCGCCTCCGCCCGCCTCAACTTCGCCGATTCCGCCGAGGCGCTGCCCCGGGCGCGCTCCGCCGCACCCGAGGACGTCCGCCGCGCCGCCGTCGAGGCTGCCAAGATGATGGTCGACGTCGACGTGGTCGACCACGGTCCGGCATCGTCTTCTGAGGTGTTCGTGGACGAAGAGGCCTTGTTCAATCTCCCGGGGTTGCTGGAGGACCTGGCCAGGGGGCTTATGGTGACGCCGCCGGCGATGCACAAGGCCATTGATTGGGAGACTATCGAACTGGAGGAGGACGGTTACATGGCCGGCGACGGTATCTCTCTTTGGACCGTGGATTATTAGTTAAATTGTTTTGTTTAGAATAATTAAAATTAAAACAACACCCCCTTAATTTTTATATCCCATTAAAGTCCTAAACGATGAATTGCAAGAGAAAATGTTTGTTCTATTTACTTGTTAAAAAAATAAAGAGATAAATTCTAAATTCGATCCTAGATCAATTTTGAACCTTTTTTTTCCATTCAAAATTAAACGAAAGTAACTTTCAGTTGCTTCAATGTTATATTGGTCCTAATGTAGTGGCCATCAACTTGGCTAGGTCAGCACACCCACAAGGTCGAAGTTGCGACCATGCGACTCATTTGACATGCCCACTTCACCCACAAGGTTAAAGTTGTGACCGTGTGATCTCATGTTGAGGCTGTTGTAGTTTTATTGTGAAGTTATAGTAGGGACAGAGTCAAAATTTCATATTGAAAGATAAAAATTATATATTTATGTATTTAATTTCATAAGAATATTTAAAATAATTATATAATTTTTTAAATCATTTTATACATAAAGTGTCTAAATAACTTTAAAAGGAGTCATTTGGATTAAAACTACTATAAAGTTATTTTTCATTTGAAATTTAAATTTAAGTGCAATATTCAAGTTCTTATTGGAGTCTAATTATGTTTAAAAATGACTAAATAATTTAAAATAATTATATAACATTTTTTACTATTTTTGTAGCAATTTTAATTGGTCAAAGTTATTATATAAAATAGTAGTTTTACAAAAGTAGTACAATTTTGATCGGTTAAAATTTCTACATAAATATATGAATTCTGATTAATCAAATTATTTTTTACTTAAAATTTAAATATATAAATACATTTTTACAAAGTTATTAGAGTCTAATCATATTAATTTTAAAGTGATCAAACCACTCAAAATAACTACATAGTAACTTTGACCATTTGTATATCAAATTTAATTGGTCAAAATTGTTACATAAAATAGTAGTTTTAATCAAAGCTACAGAAAGAACACTTACCATAAAAATCAAAACAATTCCACAATCATTTTAAAATTATTTGATCATTAAAAGTATATTTGAACTCACCTTTTAGAGCATCTATATATTGAAATTTAAAATTTTAATAGTAAATAATTATATAATACTTTTGAACCAAAATGACTATACAATTATATTATTGAGTCGTTTGATTATTTTAAAAATATAAATGGATTTGAATGATAACAATTTGTACAAAAAATGTTGCGTGACTATATATTTTTGATAAAATTTTAAATTTATTTGTTTAAAAAATTATATTCAATATTTTTTAATTTATACTAGATTTTAATAGAATTTATATTACCTTTTGAAAAATTTATAGAAAATATTTTAAAATTAAGAGGAAGCTCAGAGATTATTATTATATTCTTCCACTCTGTCCCTCGCGTAGGCGCTGGCGGCCGGACGACAACGTTCAGCGTTGTGTTCAGGCGAACAACAGCGATCAGGCGCTCTCATCGGCTACGGAACATTGTGGCGCGCCGCCGGCTGCGCTGAGAAAGTGACAGCGGCGCCAACTCCGTCCTCTTGCGGACAGTTGGAGCGATGTTGACCGCCGTAGAGGCAACCAAGCTCTCACATGGAGGCTGCAGCTAAGGCCGCCTCGTGCTGACCACACGATGGCGGAGCCTCGTGCGACAGTGTGTCGGTGACTGGTCACCCTCAGATCGCCAAAACCTGGGGCGGTGGCTGTGTTCCCATCGGCATGCAGCCGTAGATGGTGCGTTGAAGCACATGAGAATAGAGTTAAATATAAACGTTTGTAAAATAAGAAGGAAAGGAAGCCGTGGCCTAATCCGCACGTGGTTAATGTATTAGTATTATTATTATTATTATTATTATTATTGTAAAGTTAGGATAAGAATCGAATATTTAATTATATTTAGACGTTGATTGTGGACGTACTCAATTTTTGCATCTATATTATATTTTATATGAGATTTTTAATTTTTTTGAATTAATAATGTGTATACATACAATTTAATATTTTATTTACATGTATTTACGGTAATCACATCACATCAATATTCAATATTGTAATCCTTTAGAGGTTGATATCTTTCTTAGAATAATCGAGATGGCCCATTGATGACGTCAATCAAAAATAGGCTTTCAGGGTTTAGGTTTAGGTTAGGTTTAGGGAATTGAAAGTTTGTCCATCGTCCCTGTGGATGATTAATCTTCTTAAAGCGATTTGCTTTAATACCAAATAAGGATAGGGCATTGCTTTGGGCTACGGTGCAGGGACATGGTGTCTTCTTAAGGCATTTTGATAAAGGTTTAGGTTTAGGTTACATTAGTAATGTAATATAATTGCAAAGTTTGTCCATCGTCCCTGCCTCAATCCGCACGATCCATCCGCACGTTGTGGCAATCTTCTTATTCAAGCGCACAATTTGCTTTAATACCAAATAAGGACTAGGGCAGGCTGTCGATCTCGCTGTAGAGTTTGAGCCTGCTAATGGAGGAGACAAGGTTTCTTCTTCTCGCCTGCAGCTGACATGGTGTCTTCATAATTTCTCAAGTATTTGCTCTACGGCAACACAAGCAATAGAAATACTTTTGCTACAGTTTACGGGGTGATTGAGCCTCAGCTACGATGAATTATGAGATGAATTTTTTTCAATGGGTGATTGATCTAAGAAAGCTGAAGTAATTAATCGGTGTTAATGAAAAAAAATATTGAGGGGGGAGACGTCAAGATCGATGAATGATAAACAGCTGGAGGATAGTAGGGAATAATGTTTGTCTTTATCTTGCAAATTCTATAATGTTTGTCTTTATCTTGCAAATTCTTTGAACGGACAGATGGATGAGAAGTACAAAAAAATTTAATAAAAAACTAAAGATATAAAACAAAAATCCACAGATCAACACAATATATTTAATGTGATCATGTTCTATCGTAATCTTTGCGATGAAACCACGTTTTCATTGCCAATTTTATTTTACGACGAAATCATATTTTCGTCGTCAAATTGATGATGAAAAAGCACTTTCGTTGCCAAATTGACGACGAACAGTTTTTCGTCGTCAATTTGACGACGAAATCAAGAATTCGTCGTAAATTTGGCGATGAACTTATGATTTCGTCGCCAAATTTGACGTAGAAATTTTGTTTCCCAATATCTACCTTGGCGACGAAAACATAGTTTCGTCGTCAAATTTGACGACGAATTTTACGATGAAAAATATTTTCGTCGCCATATTTATAACGAATTTGTAGTTTTTCGTCGCAGAAGTTTGCAACGAATAAAGTTTGGTCGTTAATTTCGTCACAAAAATATTTTGCGACGAAAATTTTTTATGTTTTCGTCACAAAATTTATCACCAAAGGGCTGTATTTTTATAGTGAAATCTTCAATCCTACTCTCTCTCTCTGTATATATATAATCATGATATATTGGATATTTATCTTATGTGTGCAATATCCGAAGAAGAATCTAGAAGTCGAGAAGTATTTTAGACAATCAAAATAAGAACAATGTCATTTTATAATTATTTTATATTTATATTTATATCAAAAGTGGATAAATTTATTCTTTATGAAATAAGTATGTAAAACTAATAATTGTCTACCCAAAAATAATTAAAAGCTTAAAGTTTAAACCTTATTGATAAATTATAAAAATAAAAATAAAATGATGTGGAGTTGCGGAATGACTTGAGGATAATAATCTTTCAAATTGTGTATAAGTTACATCCGATTATTCTATTTAATTTCAATTAACTAAAAAATATATCATAGGATCCTTAACTGCACCAATTATTGTATTAGTTAACTCATCTAGAATAAATTTCAGTCGACTAAATTCTTGTTGATCAATTAATTGGGTAAGTTCTACTATGAATGGTCTTATTTTCAAAATTAAAAGTATTCTAGTTGACTAATCTATCAATCCAACCTTATTCTGTCATTTACCAAGTTGATTAGGTTCATCAGTCGATTAAACTTGACTTTAGTTGATTGGATCCTAAATTAATACTAAATTTTTGGTCAACACTATGTTAGGTAGAAACTATTCTAAAATTCAAAGTTATCTGTTCTCTCATAATCTTTTACGCATTACCAAGAAGTCTAAAAGTGTGTAATCTTTTCTCCCTCCAGACTCACACACACGGAGTATCTTTAATTGCACTGAGGGATGCATCTCCTTGGTAACTATCTATTATTGCAAATCTCAGTCAGACTCACATATATTTGGGCTTGAGCTCCCAAGTCCTCGACTTCCGGGCGACTCAACAGATGAGGCACTTGAACGAGTACCCAAGTGCTCCTGAGTCCACAGGTACTCTGGCACTAGGCAAGTTGAGAGGTCGGACCAACTTGATAGGTCGGAAGGTCGGACCAACTTAGTAGGTCGGTAAGTCAAAAGATCGGATCAACTCGGCTCAGGACGACTACATTATTTCGGCAACTCAGCCAAGTGTGACCCAAACAAATGGTGACTCGGCAAGATGACTGGGCTAGATCGAGGTGGGGTCACACCTCGATTAGAGTGTCTAAGTTAGCAGGATGCAAGAATGGTTGAACTGGTGAAGAGCTAGAGGGAAACTTCCCTTGATAGCGAAACCACAAGGGTGAAAGGTCGAGCTAGAGAGGTTGACCGCTAATAGCAAAACTGGAGGAAGAAAAGATACTAATTATATTCAACATTAAGCAAATGCAAATGAATTTATTGTGAAGACGTCGACTCTAGAGCCTAATGAGGCTAGGGCAAAAACTCGATCCACAACTAAATTCTAGTTAGGAGAGTAAGTGAAGATCGGTCCCAGATGGAGAAAAATTTGGAGGCGATCCTATTCCAGATAGAGAAAATATTTAGAGATGAGCCCTTCTCAGACATAGGAAATATTTAGAGATGATTTAATTCCAGACAGAGAAAAATTTGAAGGCGGCCCCATTCAAGACTGAGCAAATATTTGGAGGTGACCCCATCCAATGCAGAGTAAATATTTGGAGGTGACTCTGTCCTAGATGGAGGAAATATTTAGAGGTGACCCCATAGTCGGAGGAATATGTTGAATTCGAGACTAACTCTGGTCAAGAGAGATGTAAATATTTGAAAATACCAGCAATAATCAAAGAAAATAATCACATAAGGTTAGAAGTAGTATATCGACCATTTTCATAAATCTAAAGTTAACAATGATAATAGGAAAGACTTATAAAAGGAGTCAAGGAAAATGAACTAGTTATTTGGAGATGTGAAGGTTTGATCTCCGCATCGTGAGTTTAGGAGAGATAATAATAGAAAACCCTTGAGCCTTGCATGAAGTCTGAGAGATAGAAACAGAAACGCCAACTAGCTTTGCAAGAAACTATGACTAGGAAGGAGTAGAAACCATAAAAAACCCATCATGAGCCCTTGTATATCAGAGAAGCTAACTAGCATCACCCTTTATCAGTGAAATACATTTTGTGGTGCACATGCAACAATTACCAAAAACTTCTCCTTGAACCAGACTCAAAGCACCATAATCCTGGTCAGTAATATTGGAGATCAAGAGCAAATGATGAGACCTTATCACCATGCCATATTAATTAAGAATTGTTTGACAAAACAGAGAGATCCAAATTCTGATACTGCAGATGAATCGAATATCTTATTTCTTCACAGTCTCCTATCTTATCTATACAGTTACCTAATTGATATGTCTTGTAATTTTCGCCTGGGCATATATACCCAGACGGATCTATGCATGCTGACTAGAAACATGACTAGGCAGGCAGGAGGATGAACTAGAAGATAGATCCTCGAAAAGTCATGATAGCTTGGGAACATCCTCATGTGGGAACACCCTCGAAAAGATATTGCGGCTTGGAAACATTTTCCAAAAGACATTGGGGCTTATGAACCTCCCTGTTCGAGAAATATATTGCAGTTTACCTGTCCGAAAATATACTCATTTGAGAACCCCCTCAGGAAGACCGCCTAAATCTATTACCTTGATGTTATGCTACTAGCTAATCATGCAGGAACATCCCCATTTAGGAATGTCCTTTACATGCTGCGAGAACATCTCCGCTCGAGAATATCTCTCTCGGATCCCTCCGATCCCTAAATCTAGTCATTATTGTTGATGAGTTTGGCAGGAGCAATGATGGCTTAAGCATGAGTTTGATAGAAGTTGTCAAAGGGAAGGCTGATGTTGGCGGACTAGACATGCAAAGATCTCAGGAACCGAGAGGAGAAGTCAACCTTGGGCCCATATCTGCACCTGTCCTTTGTGCAGAACCATGCCACTAACAGCAGACAGTGGCAGGAATTACACACCCATGCCTTTGACCATTTGACGACATCCGTGGCAGCTTGCAAAGAAGACTTATTTCACTGGTATACATAGGAGGGTATGTGCAGCAAGAGAAGGTAATTAATTGATACTATTGCTTGAAGTGCTTCTCTTTTACTAAGTTGATCCACTCAACTTCTCCTCTCTTAAGCCCTTCTCTCTTGAGAAGACAACATCTTCTCTTTCAGCTCCACGATGACTCTTTCTTTCGGTTCCCCGTTGACTTGATAGTTGGAGGGGTCACATCGGCTATGCTGGCCCCCATTGACCGGTGTTGACATGTAGGCAAGAGACCCACTCGAGTGCGAGAATTAGAAGATTTATCGGATTCGGACGTGAAGGGAGAGTTGTGGTAGTGCAGCCAAGGAGAGCAATAGCAACCTATATTAGTTGGCGAAGGACTCGTTCAGGTGAGGGACTTGCCCGAGTGAAGGACCCGTTTGATTGCAAGAGGATAGGAGCTATTGGCGTGCCAGTTTCAAAGCAGCATGCTAGAGTGGACGTGAAGACTCTACCTAATTCAAACCCGAAGGAAGTGGTGTGGTTGAGTAGGAAAGGATGTGGAGGTGTCAATCCGTATCAAACTGGCGTCGTTTGTGGGAAGGTGAGCAAAAGACATTGAGGAGTACAAAGATCGATGGTTCTGGAGTTTCTCACGCCTTTCACTCCACCATTCCATCCATACCGAGCAGTTCTTGGGGGCTCAGGCGATCTCACCGTAGGAGACCACCATCTGCTTCATCGCCATTCTTGAGATTGGCCTTTTTGACCGACTACTTCACCAACCATGTCTCTAAGCCCAAATGGGAATAGGAAAGGAAAATGATTCCATTCACTACCTCTGTTTACGTAGAGATACAATAACTTTTTGGGACATTTGGTGATGACATTTCTCTTTTTTATATGAAAAGAAGGGACAATAGAGCTTGGAGGGATTATGTCCATCAAAGCACCAAAAGTAGCTTAGCAACAACCTTGTTAGTGACCCAGCTACATCTACCTCCTCACATGGAATTTTTACCAACAACATCGCCAACCCCCAATGGTGGTCTTTTTTATTATATTTATTATTATTATTATATATTTTTATTTTATTTATTTGGTATACACACCATTCAAAATTTACATTTTATAATTAATCAAAATCTTAAATTTACACTAAAATAGCATAGTAGAGGATCTGGATCGTTTCTCTCATAGAACCAATGATAGAAAATTTGCATTAGGCAACATTAACAAAGGAATTTTTATTCTCTAGCGTTATTCAATCAAAGAAAGATCCATGACTAACAACAATTAGGGTCTTATGATATAAGTTTATTCTAACAGAGGGCAATTAGGAAATATTTATACAACAACTATCAATCAAGAAACAATTTGACTATACAGAATTGAAACTAAACAACCAACCACACATAAAAACAAATCTAACATTCTAATGGAATAAAGCTAATTAAATAAGATGCAATTATGAATTATCAACTACACACATCCACATTGTTACCAATCAATATCACAATTCAATAATAACATTAACACAATTCACAAATTAATCCTAAACATTAACCATAATTAACCAATTCATCCAAACATTATCATATTCACAATTAATCCAAAATTACCATATTAATAATTTCATCCAAACATCAACCATAATCACAATTTCATCCAACATTAACATATTCATAATTAAATCCAAAATTTAACATATTCATAAATTCCAAATGAAGTTTAACAAATTCACAAATTCATCCAAAAAAATTAATCAAATCATAGATTCATCCAAACTTAATCAAATCACAGATTTATTGAAGTTAAACAAATCACAGATTCATTGAAGCTAAATGATTTCATAGATTCATGCAAACTTAATCAAATCACAAATTAATTCAAACTTAACATAATCACAAAACTAATTGAAGTTATATGATCTCCAAACAAAACCCAACAGGACACCACTGGCCCAGAGACAGAACTCCTCCGGTGAACTCATTGTAGGGATTTCTTTACGATAAATAAAAATTTACAGTGGAAAAAGGATCCCTTAAGCGATTCATGCGAAAGAAAACTCATACAAGTTTTAGATCTACAAAATAAAATCCTATCTAATAGGATATACCTTTGATGTGTGCCCTTTGTTTATCTGCTTGTCCAAAGCTTGTCAGATCTCTTGCACATTCAAGTGTTCGTGCCTCTGTGTGTATCCACACTAACACTCATTTGAAAAAAGTTGATTGTGCTAGCAACCCTTGGTGTGAGTTTCGGCCAAGAGAAGAAGAGGAGGTGAAGATGAAAATCCAACATGACTTTTGGGAAGAAAAACCCTTTTTATACCCAAGCCATGAATACCAAAGATTTTTAGACTTTTGGTATTCTCTCATCAATGCATGATTAATCCTTATTAATCATGCATGATAACCTCCATACATGATAACCTCATCTTCTTCAATGTATGATTAATCCACATTAATCATGCATGATGAATTAAATTTCATTCATTAACTTGATTTAATTTGAGTCTAACTCAAATTCAACCAACTTGAGTCTAACTCAAGTCTTGGCCATCCAACGAGCATAATTGTTCCTTTAGTCAAAATAAAATGAACCCATCTCCAAAATAGAATGTTATTTGTGTATGACCCAATAGGTTCTTGTAACGTTGGCAATGTTTCTAAAATCCACAATGAGTGACATCTAGTAATGCATCATTGCTACACAAGTGACAAGAATGTCGAGATTTGACATAACCTTCGTGACTATGATAATGTATGACCATGTCCTTCTATCCTTGATATCTAGATTGATCAATGAGGCATATATTATGTCATCCTCTTATCAATCTTTATGTTTCTTGATCTCCAAGTAGACTCACTCAAGCAAATGAGCTCAATATCTCATATTGACTCATTTGAGCATGATCATGTATTTCGTGGTCCTACTCTATTAAGAGGTCTTAAGATATCACTTCCATTATATGGGAGGGATAGATCTCATCTACATCACTCATATCCCTCCACATAATTTGTTACATACCCAGTGATCACCTTTATAGTCCACCCTGTTACGGGTGACGTTTGATAACACCAAAGTACATAATTCCTTATGTAGGGAACCATAGTGACTTCAGGTCAAAGGACTATTCATACCAATAGTCACATGAAAAAGTTTATGACACTCATATAATGATCTATGAAACTTCTCATAGCAGGTCAATTCAGTATACATTCTCTAATGCATACTCATGTATCAACTCGATATCCCATATCCATGACTTGTGAGATCAAGTCATCTAGTTGACCTACATACTAATCTCAACTCATTAATATCGTCCATGAATATTAATGCTTGACTAGGAATGATTAAGGATAATATTGTTTACATCATCTCACTATCGATTCAAATAATTGATATGATGTAGATTAGAATTAGCTACCCAAGAACATTATTATACTTAGTTATTTGGCATAAACATAAAGTAAGTATAATAACAAAAAATCGTTGCCTTTATTAATAATAGAATATGATATAAAATTTTCTAGTCAATCATCACATAATTGGCTCTAGGGCTATTACTAACACTCACGAGAACAACTTTTGCTCGGATGCTCACGCCAACGAGAGAGTGGAGGTTTTTTCCCTGGAGCTAGACCACTCTAGAGAAGACCGATCGGAGAAGTCCAAGATCAGCCAGTCATCGGTTCGTCTCTGCCCTAACCTGCTGCCACAAACCACATTGATAAATTAGGAAAAAGGAATTGGGAATCACTTACCTTGGAGCTTCACTAGTGACAAGGAGGATGGTTGGAGCCGATAGGGTAGCCCTCGCGTTCACGAACTACGTCAGTGAAGGAATCCAGCCGTTGTGCTCCGGTGGATTATGGGAAGGAAGGAAAGCTCACCAGAGTCGAACTACTCCTGCAAAGTCCCTGGAGGAAATGGAACCGCTAGCTGCTTATGAAACCCGTTGCCCTAACCTCGATGACAGGCTCGCGGTTAGAGGGGAAGAAGGAAGAGCTCATCGGAGCTGGACCACTCTGGCAGAGCTCCTTACGAGATCATTGATGCTCGTAAACCGCAAAAGAAATATGTATGAAATTGGACCTTTTGAATTGGTTCTTGGCTTGATTGGAGATCCTTGCAATTAGGCTTCTCAAATATGTATGAAATTAATTCTTTAATTTTTGATCTTTCAATCCTTGGGTCAAACTAGACCACGATTAAATCAAACATGATGTTCTCCTCCTCAATTTGTTGTCCTCACTCTAAATTCCTACAAAACAAAATATGTTTAATTAATAATCATGATATCCCTCAAATCTATAGGAATTAAGATAAAGATCACAAAAAATCTAAACTAATAAAATATACTAGAAACATAATTTTGAATATAAAAGAGGATAAAAACATTGAGATATAACCCTCAAATAACATGTCCAAAATCCGATTATCAACGTCTCCTTCTTGTTGTATTTTGAATAAAGAGGAATGAAGTTTAACTTCCTATAGCTGGACTATGAAATGGGGAAGGAAGTGTTGGAGAGGAAAGTGGCAACAACTGCAGCTGGTAGCAAAATGGGCGAAGTAGGTAGCACTATACAAAGAACACTAAAGTCAACATGAAACACATTTGCAATAGTTGTGGAGGCATGGGCAAAGTAGGCAGCACTAGACAAAGAATATTAAAGTCAACATGAATCATGCTTGCAACAGTTTTAGAGGCATGGGCAAAACAAGTAGCACTAGACAAAGAATGTTAAAGTCAACATGAATCATGCTTGCAATAGTTGTAGAGGCATGGGCAAAATAGGTAGCACTGTACAAAGCACACAAAAGTCAACATAAAGCACCTTTGTAGCAGTTGTGCAATTGTGACAGCGCGGGCAAAGCAAATCAATGTCAAATCCACTATTAATGGTAATGGAGCTCACTCCTAAACAAATTAACATTAAGGAGGTATCCTCAAATCACATCTACCATTAATGGAGTGATCAAATCTCTCTTCCCATGCACAATAAGGGCTTAAAAGAAGTCTATCAACATGGGGTCTTTCTTCAATGTACTGCTGGAGATAAACTTGAATCGAAGAGAAAATCCATAAGTTTGATGTACTTAGAGGAACCCGCCCAAGTCAATCAACCCCCAAATGGTAACATTCTCTCCTAACCTCTTGGCTAGGTCAAGTTATCTTACTTAGTGGTGTCGGGGGCACTTTGCCATTCGACCTTGCAGCCACTCAATCATTCTCTCATGGCTTCCTGATTCGGATTGAGTCATCTCCAAGTTGCTTAACTAGGATTGAGTTATCTTACTTGATGGTGTTAGGGGGCACTTTGCCATTCGGTTGCTCGGTCATTCAATCACTCGATCATGCAACCACTCGTCCATTCTTTCCCGACTTCCCAATTGGGATCTAGTAATCTCTCCTGGTCACCTGACCAAGATCAAGTTATCTTACTTGGTAGTGTCAGAAGGCACTTTGCCACTCAATCATGTAGCCACTCAATCATTCTCTCCCAACCTCCTAGGCGGGACTGACGTATCTTGTATGGCGGTGTCCGAGGGCACTCTACCATTTGACAATCTTGCCTTTGGTGCTCAACCATTGGTTATGGACCACTTGCTATGCCATCTAGTGTTCTTCTCTTTCAATCAGTGGTTATGGATTATGTTATTATATCCCCTCCCTAGAAGGGTTTTCTTATGTTTTGGCATTCCTATTATCCCTGGATGGGTCAGGATACTATTTTGGCATGTTGATATCGAGATTACTATTCAAGTACTCTTATTATCTCCCCAACTTCGTGGATCGAGCTCTTCTCCCCGATTGGGTCGAGATTAATTCTCTTGTGTTTTGGTATTCCTATTATCCCCGAACGGGTTGGGATCTCTATTCTGGTATTTTGATATCGAGATTGGTGTTTGGGTATTCTTATTATCCCTTGACTTCATGGGATCGAGCTCTTCTCCTCGAGCAGATCAAGATCGATTTTCTTGTGTTCTGGTATTCCTATTATCCCTTGCTGTTTTGGTATTTTGATATCATGATTGATGTTTTTTTGGTGCTCTCACATTCTTATTATCCCCCCAATTTTACGGGATCGAGTTCATCTCTCCAATGTTGGTGCTAGAAGCACCACACTGAACCCAAATTTTTGATGTATAACTAAGTGTAAAATTATGTTTGTTGAGACTTATCATTCTTGTGTCAAGTGAAGCAGATTAATTGACAATGCGAAGTCTTGATTGAGAACTAGACAAGTGATTAAGTCCTAGTAAAGCTAGACAAGTGCAAAAGTCCTAGTTGGGAACTAGATAGTTAATTAAGTCTTGATTGGGAACCCAGCAGAAAAGTCCTAGTTAAAAATTAAGCAGAGCAAGTCCAATCAGAGTCAATTGGGAGTTTAAGCCTTAGCTAGCAAATCTAAGCAAAGTCAGCTGGGAACTAAAGCCTTGACAACCAAGTCCAAGTTGGAGTCAACTGGGAGATGAACTCAAAAAATCACACTAGATGGATTAGTTGAGAGTTGAACATCTAGCAAAGGTACGTAGGAGTTAAGTTGCATTCAATATCCTATTCATTATGTGTAACCAATGTAGAGAAGCTAAAACTTGATGTTTCCAGGTAATTGAAAGGAGCCCGAATGACTGGATGGTGATAACCCTCAACTAACACAGTTGGGGTTTACTAGACAACCGGAGAAGAGGTAGGCGATTGTAGAGTTTGGGCGACCGAGATACTTCTAGACGATTGAGGATGACGAGATTCGACGATCTGGGCGAGATGGTCAAGATGAGATTTAACCAAGCTCCAAGCGTCTAGAAGGAGTCCAAGTGATCGAAGACCATGGACAAGTTATCCACGGGATAAAAGTTGTAGCCACATCAACTATGTACATGAGACTGGGGAGGATCTAGGTGACCAAGATCTTGCCACATTAGCACTATCTAGGTGATCAGATCCTGCCACGTTAGCAATCAGTGGAGTGTTATAAAAAGAGTCTTGAGGTAGAGCTTTAAACATAAATAATTCTTGATCTGACTACTCTTTGCTCATGCTCTTCGTGCTTTCATGCTTGCTACGTCAACGACACGCTGTAACCTTGTGCTCAAACTTCAATCGGCAACCATTGCATAATTTTTATTTATTTTGTTACCATATATATGTATCTCTATGCTTACTATTTTAGATTCTTTTTCTGTTAGGTTTGTCCACCTCCAGAGACTTTCTAGAAAGGAGAAATTTAGAAATAAGAATCATATTAATTTTATTGTACATGTTTGCTTCTGTTTCTGTCTAGTAATTGCATACTCTAACTGATTAAAGTATTATCTAATCAAGCCTGCTATTATTTGTTAAAATTGCATGTCTGTTAGTCTAGCGAAACCAACATCTAACTAGTTTATCAAAATTGCATGCTTGTTATTCTCTATTATTCATTATTTGATTGCTAAAATTGTTAAATCATTGCTTGAATTCTTTCCGCTGCATAACTCTGTTAATTTCTGTGATTTAAAATTATTTTTGAATGCAAATTAGCTCATAAAATTCGTAATGTTATTCACCCCCTTTAGTATTGAGTTCGATCCTATAAATTGATATCAGAGCTGGTTGAGCTGATAGTACATTAGGAAAGCTCGGTTAGGTGTATGTTTAAGATGGGTAACGAGTATTCTACTTGGTGCATCTAGTTAAGTGAAACTGGCTGAAGCTATCTCACTTTATTTTATGCTAGTTAAACCAAAGATTGTACTAAAGCTAGTCAAATTTAAGACTCTTATTTTGATTTTGTCTTAGAAAGGGGTCGTTGTTCTAACATCCAAGAAGGTCACTATGCCTCGTCATGACCTAGAAGCAAAGTTAAGAAAGTTTTATTTAACTACCCAAAGCATAATATGAAGTTAACTTAGGGCAAACTTTGCGTTTTGAGTAACGATCAAATTAACTTAAAAACATAATTCTAACTCAACCTAAACCATTTTTTTTTTAACTCTAAGCTCAATTGCCTTGCAAGAGTCTTCCTCTATTCGATGGCAATAACTTTGCCTATAGAAAAAGAAAGATGAAATACTATTTTATGAATGAGATGATAATTAGATGATAATTAAGGTAGGGTTTGAACTACTTAGAAATCTAAATGAAGAGCCTTTCGACTTTAGTTACTGGACAAGTGACACTAAAAAGAAAGCTCAAGCAAATGCTCGAGTCACAACCACACTTCAATGTGGTTTAACTCAGAAATAACTGAGTAAAGTGGGACTCTTTAATATATAGTGCTGCATAGTTGTGGAAAAAACTCATTGAGCTCTACAAAGGTTCAGCCGACTCACGGACCACCAAGAAAGACTTATTACTAAGTCAACTTCAAACTATATAAATGAAGGATGACGAGTCTATAAGTCAATTGCATATATGATTTAAGAAAATATTGAATGACATTCATGCAATCGACGAACAAGTCAATAATCGTGACTTGATTTGGTATGCCCTAAAAGTCTTCCCAAGAACAACTCTATGTGCATCTATGGTAGATGCTTACCAAGTACCTAAACATCTATCCTTAATTAAATTGAATGAATTTTTCTGTGATTTTGAACTTTATGAACAAATCAACCCAGATCAAAAGGAAAAAAGGTATAGTGTTAATTGCTGATAAAACTGATAGACTTAACCTAAATTCAAATCAAATCCCAAACTTAAGCCGAATCTAGATCATTGACAACTAAAGAAGACCTATATTCAAAAGTCACAAATTTAGTTAAACGGATGATCCGACAAAAGAAATTTTTCAAGAAGTTTGTGAAAAAGAAAATCTCAAGAAAGGATCTAGCCAATGTTCATTGCTTTGAATGCAACAAGAAAAGACATTTCAAATCAGATTGTTCACTCCTAAAAAATAAAGGAAAGATAACCATAAAGACAAAAAGAAAAAGAAAAAGACACTCAAAGCAATTTAGGATGAGTCATCTTTAAAATATGAGTCAGACTTAGGTCAAGTTAACCTACTAGCATTAGTAGCCACCCAAGAGTCATATAAATCTTAATCCGACTCTGACTTCGAATCAGCTTCTGAATCTAGTCAAATTAGTAACTCAGATGAGTCAACTAGTGAGAAAACAAATCCAATTACTAAAAAACTTTATCTCACTGTATCATACTTAACTAGAACTCTAGCTAAATATAAGTCACAAGTCAAAATTTTACATAAGGAAGTCAAAGACTTTAAGAAAAAGACTAACCCTGACTTAACCACTAAGGTTAATCAAGTTGGAACCTCAACTTTAGTGTCAAAGCATGAGAAAGAGAATTCTAACTTGAAGAACCAAGTTAGTGAGCTAAAGTCAGTACTAAGTGATGAGTTGGATTTGTTGTGCACTTTATCGCTTCATTTTGGGGTCTTGCATGAAAAATAAATGGTTTAATGAATTGATTTGAGTATAATTATAATATGTTTCACAATTTGATGGTCAATTATAATTTCTGCAATTTGATGGTTAATTTTACATTAATTGGATTTGATTTTTGTAGGACTTGAGTTGAACCAAGATGGAACCCAAATTGAGATCGAGTTAAATTTAGCCAAGTTTGACCAAATTGATGGATCCAACTTCATGAATCAAGACCCAAGTTTGATTTGGACTGAACCCATTCGGATTGGAGTCAAACCAGAGCCGAATTGGAGCTAAACCGGCTTGAATCAGGGCTAAATCGGCTTTAATCAGAGTGAACCGGCGTTGATTTAGAGCTGAACCCGGTCTAAACAGTGAAATTTGAATCCCGTTATAACGAGAAACTTCACTGTAGCAGAATCGCACGTAGCTACTGTTCATCGTCGTCCCGGTGGTTGCGCTCTTCGTTTTTCTCCGTTTTTCATCGCCAGATCTCCAGATTTTCTTCTTCCAAATCAAATTCCAGCTTCTAGAGACGATCACGAATTCATCTTGGGAGTTAATAGGAGGCGATTCCTTCCGTTGAGGGTTTCATCGGATTATCTTTGCTGCCGCGAACTTCAACTGGATTATCTTCGATCTATCATATTCGGAGCAATCGGTTCATTCAGAGGGGTTCTCTGAAGAGTATTGAAGGTTCCTGAGCATTGAATTCATCACGATTTGAAGGAAATCCAGCTGATGAAATTAATCTGGATCGGCTCTGTTCTGAGGAGTTTCCGAGGGTTTTTTATTTCCTTTGATTCAACCCGATTGCAGATGAATCCAAGTTTGAATTGAGTGTTGTTCTTCTGGATTTCTGATGGTTTTCTCAGATCTAGTGTGACGGCTAGATTGGATTTGGTTTGTAAGGGAAGATCTGAATTCTGTGCTATGCTGTTTTTCTTTCATTTCTGAACAGAGTTTGATTCTGAGTTGTTTGATTAATTTGTAGTTTACGTTTAAATGATTATCATATCACCTACGGTTGTTGATCAGTATTTCTGAATTGTTAGAATTTGTTGCATTTGTTCGATCATTGTTTCTCATATCAGAATTGGGTTGACTGTATGGTATCAGATACTGTTCACCGTATCAGTATTTTGATCTGATAAACTAGCAGTTCATTTGATAGCTTAAGGGTTAGTTTCATGTGTTAGTTAATTGCATATGATAGTTAGATTGCATTTGTGTTTGTAAGCTAGGTTGATTTCTTTATAATTCCATTTTTATCTTAGTCAACTTTCCCTTAGTTCTAGTTGTTGATTTCCTTAAGTTTTTGTCTAATTTGATTTGCAATGCAGTTTACATTTTAGTTACTAATTCCAATAGCTTGTTATATTTCTGATCATTGCATTTACGATTCATAAACATTAGTTGAATTTCAAATTCCATGAATTGAGTTGAATTGCATTTTCAGTTTGTTTTGATACTTTATTGCAATAGTTGCATTTTTAGATTAGTAAATTACATTTTTCATTTGTTTTCTGATTTAATTTTCATTTACGTTGAAAAACACCAAAACCCCCCATTTCATATAAAAAACCCAAAAAGAACGACATCTTAGTTTGATTCATACAAACTCTCTACTAATCCTTGGAAAATACGACTCGTGGCCCCTGTATTACATTTGTTTGTGAGCTAAGGGTTTTCGATTATAAATTCTAATTTGAAGCTCATTCGTGACACTAGTTGTGGGCTTATCACTAAGCAAGTTCATATCTGAGTTCACGTATTTAAATATGATGCTTGGAACTAGATGAGCTATTTACAATAGGGCTAGACTTGGGTTTAGCTCAAGTCAAGGGGATTCCCTTCTTAACTGGTCGTCCACTATCATTTGCCGAAGTTCAAGAGATTTTACTTCCTTGTCTTCAACTCATTGCCATCATTGCCGCATAAGAAATCGGATCTTCAATAGCGGGCATCAAAGAGTTCTTCTTCACTGTAGATTCAACTAATATGAGCTAGAAAATTCTTTACTTTGAGTTGTAAGCTTGTTTTGATCCATCAATTGCTTCATTGTTGATGTGTAGATCCTTTCCATTTGATTTGACTACTATTGAATATGCTTGGTTCAATTCCCTTATGCAATTTAATTCGAATATGAATTGAGGTCAATTTGGTTTGTTGTTTTCCAGTCACTATTTATGCCATTTTCATTTGCATCCTTGCTTACTTAGTTAATTGTAGTTGCTTCATGATGGTCCTTGTTCAGATTAGACATGTATCTGATATTAGATTAGGTTTGTTCAATTAGTTCAGATCACTATCTTTTTTAATTCCATGGGATGACTTGCATTCTTAGTATTGGCTTGTTTTGATATTCTACCAATCGAATGTTCTTCTTTGCTTTATATGTTCATGAGTTAATTTGGGATCAAAGCTTAGTTTGCTTAACTCTCTATTATTTGCTTTGTCCCTCCATTTATTGTTTCTTATTTGATATTTTGATCATCTCCTAACCTCACGGGATCGAGCTCCTCTCTCCGAGTGGGTCTAGATTGATATTGGTGTTATGGTATTCTTATCATTCCCCGATCTCACAGGGGCAAGCTTTGATTATCATCATTTTATCATGGTATTTTGGCTTCCAAATTCATGATTTGAACCTTCTTGTTGGCTTAAATTCACATTTATATCATATTACATGAGTTGGATTCATTCTTGGACTTTGATGTAAATTATCTCATATTTATGATACTTAATGCTAATTATTTGAATATGATTTTTGTAGATGATCAAGGGATCATGGACTCGAGTCAAATCAAACTAAGTTGAACTCAAAGCAAGGGCTAAAGGAGAAGAACCAATCTAGACTGTCCATCTATCATGATTTGGTCCATCTAAGGCAAAAAGAGAGTGGATCATCACCCTTGATTTAGATCTAAGCCCTTAGATCAGAACTGGAATTATCTCAAGCCTTGGATCAGATCTGGGTTGATTGGGACCTTTGTTTAGATCTGAGATGATCAAATGGATGAGATTCAAAGGAGAATGCTACATTAAAAAGAAATTGTGATTTTGATCAAAATATGCAAGAACATAGGGGAGGGTGCGAACAGAGCTTCTGCTTCCTCCATTGTCGTTGGCCACCAGAGCTCCATCCACCATCGGCGATTAAGGGGATTTCCCTTCCCTATGGGAGTCATCGACCATTTCCATATGTTGTAGCCATCAGCCGAGGTTCCTTCTCATATCTCTAGCCACACTTCATCCGTTGAGGATTCTTCTTCTTCAACCAGAGCTTGGGGATTCTCATCACTAGAAAGCAACAATAATTAGTCCTCTGAGGAGGTTAAGAGGATTCTCTTCTTCATCGGTTCATCACCATCTCATCTACCTCTGGCGATCCACACTGCAAACCACAATCGAAAGTTAAGAGAATTCCCTTATTTCGGCCATCTCTGATTCATCTATAGCACCTCCAGTATCTTATCCATCTCCATCCCGACCTAGATTGCAATCTTCCTCTACTAATTGATACAAGCTTAGGGAATACCTTAGCTTGATTTGTAAGCTTGTTTTGATCCATCAAATTCTTCATTGTTAATGTGTAGATCCTTCCCATTTGATCTGACTGTTGAATATATTCAGTTCAATTCCTTCATGCATTTGAAATTGAAATTGAGTTTGTTTTGGTTAGTTAATCAACAGTTATATGTTTTTTGATGCTCCTGTTCATCCTTGTTTTATTCGGATTAGTAGATTAGTTATATTTAGGTTTCTTGTTTTTCAATTGCATGAGTTAGTTTGCCTTTGTGGTATAGTTTCCTTAATTTCATAGATCCAGTTAGGTTCAGTTTTTTGTCTTCTTCAAATTCCAGGAATTGAATTGTAATGATAGTGTAGGTTGTTTGAGTTATATTTTATGCAAGTAGGTATTAGGTTTAGTTAAATGTTCAAATTTCACTAATAGTTTTGTGCTTCTTTATCTCATTGCAATCATAGTTTAGATCAGATAGGTTGTCTTTCATTACTCATCTTTAACATTTATAGCTTAAAATTCAAACCTCAAAATCATTCACAAAAAAACTCGATCCTAAGATTTATCATCATCTACTACATTCCTTGTGAAAGATGATCTGAGCCATTCCCTATACTATATTAGTGCAGAAGGATTCAGTAATATTGTTTGATATCGTATCATGATAATACGAGTTTATCAAGCTCCTCTCCCCAAGTGGGTCTGAATTAGCGAGCCTGGATAGGTGTTGGTGTTCTAGTACTTTGATATTCTTATCATCCCTAGAAGCCAGCTAGCACATAGGAGCATCCCTATTTAGGAATGTTTTTTATATACCCCACTTGAGTCACGGGAACCTCCCTACTTGGCAATATCCCTCTTGAGTCAGATCTCTTTGACTCATAATTTTAATTGTATCTGATAGATATCAAGTGGAGGTGTCCACCCACATGTCTACAGCTAGACCTTGTCATTTAATCCTCAACCAGGCTAAATGGGGGAGGCATGATCATTACCTCGCGATTCCCGTTGCCCGATCATACATACCAGAACAAGTCTACACGTGCCAACCAGAAACGTGACCAGACAGACAGGAGGATGAACCAGAAGACAATCCTTGAAAAGTCGTGGCAGCTTGGGAACATCCTTGTGTAGGAACATCCCCAAAAGACATTGCGGCTTGGGAACATTCCCGTGCTGGAACATCTCGGAAAGATATTGCAGCTTACTTACCTCTCCGCTAGGGAAATATGTTGCAGTTTACCCATCTAAGAATATACCCATCAGAGAACCCCCTAGAAAGATTGCCTAAATTTGTTACCTTACTATTTCACTACTAACTAATCATGCAGGAGCATCCCTGTTCAAAAATATTCTTTATATGTCAGTCTGGGCCACGAGAATATCTCTGCTTGAGAATATCTCTCTTAGACCCCCAACCCTGATGATCCCTAAATCTAGTTATTCTTGTTGGTGATGTTTTAAGCATGGGTTTGACAAGAGCAATGATGGTTTAAGCATGAGTTTGGTAGGAGTTGTCAAAGGGAAGGTTGATGTGGGCATGCAAAGACCTCAAGCTTTGAGAGGAGAAGTCAACCTTGGGCCCATACCTACACGTGTCCTTTGTGTAGAACCATGCCTCTGACAGTAGGTGGTGATGAGATTACATGTCGATGCCTTTGACACTTAATGACACACATGGCAGCCTGTAAGGAAGCTTATCTCACCAGTATATATAGGAGGGTATGTGCAGCAAGAGAAGGTAATTGATACTGCTTAAAGTGCTTCTCTTTTACTAAGTTGATCCATTCAACTTGTCCTCTCTCAAGCCCTTCTCTCTTGAGAAGGTAACATCTTCTGTTTCAGTTCGCGTTGATCAACTCCTCGCTTACGTTGACCGTCAGATGGGTCATGATAACTACGCCAACCCCCACTGACTAATGTTGATGTGCAGCAGGAGACCCGCTCAGATGCAAGGAATTAGAAGAAGCTCTATTGGATTTGGACATGAAGGGAGAGTTACAGTCGTGCAGTCAAGGAGAGTGATGGCGACCCGTATCAACTGGCGAAGGACCAATTCAGATGAGGGATCCGTCCGAGTGAAGGACCCATTCTGGTGCAAGAGGATAGGAGTCATTGGCGTGCCAATTTTAAAATAGCTCACCGGAGTGGACGTGAAGAATCTACCTAATTTGGACCCCAAGGAAGTAAATCGGTCAAATAGGAAAGGAGGTCAAGGTGTTGACCCATATCACTAACGATTATCAACTCTGGACATTCTCCAATAAAGAAGTTTCATGATTAAAATCCAACTGAGGACACAGATTGACCACTTCAGACACTCAGATGCTAAGACAGTAGAAATGCTCAAGTTGTAGGCAAAAATAAAACCATTGCCGAATAGCCTTTTAAAGGAAACCAAAATCTAATTTTTGTCTGTTCCGTAAAGTATCTTGCAGTTATCCAAACCAAGAGAAAGAAAAGATATCCCAACAATCCATAATTTGGTGTAACAATATAAAGTGTGAAAAGCATTGTCAAAAATGTAACATATGTTCTACAAGAGTGGTAGGTTGTCAAGATCATTTCATTCACCTTGCTGTTGTTTCCTGCCTCAGGAGCTTATTGAGTTGCACATAAATTCCAAAAGTGATTCCTTAAGACAAGCTTTTGAGGCCCTTGTCAATCTTTGTCTTGTACGCACTTTCACAAAATGCTTTGAATTTGTTAGAGCCCATTATTGGCAAGGCAGACCCGTCATTAACTTCAAGGTCTGAGTTCGCCAACAATCCAATTAAGGGATCTAATAGATAGATCCAAGTTTGTAATTATGTGATACCGAGAATGAAGTAAATATCGAATTGAGTTCGAACTAAATCTAATAAATAGATCCAAATTTGTAATTATGTGATACCAAGAATGAAGTAAATATCGAATTGAGTTCGAACTAAATCGAAATTGAGTTCGAACTAAATCCAATAAGGGATCTAATAGATATATCCAAGTTTGTAATTATGTGATACCAAGAATGAAGTAAATATCGAATTGAGTTTGAACTAAATCCAATAAGGGATCTAATGGATATATCCAAGTTTGTAATTATGTGATACCAAGAATGAAGTAAATATCGAAATTGAGTTTGAACTAAATCCAATAAGGGATCTAATAGATAGATCCAAGTTTGTAATTATGTGATATCAAGAATGAAGTCAACATCGAATTGAGTTCGAATTAAATCCAATATGGGATCTAATAAATAGATCCAAGTTTGTAATTATGTGATACAAAAAATGAAGTCAATACCGAATTGAGTTCGAACTAAATCCAATGAGGGATTTAATAGATAATCCAAGTTTGTAATTATGTGATATCAAGAATAAAGTAAATATCGAAATTGAGTTCGAACTAAATCCAATAAGGAATTTAATAGATAGATCTAAGTTTATAATTATGTGATACCAAAAATGAAGTAAATATCGAATTGAGTTCGAACTAAATCCAATATGGGAAATAAATAGATCCAAGTTTGTAATTATGTGATACCAAAAATGAAGTAAATATCTAATTGAGTTCGAACTAAATCTAATAAGGGATCTAATAGATAGATCCAAGTTTGTAATTATGTGATATCAAGAATGAAGTAAATATTGAAATTGAGTTTGAACTAAATCCAATAAGGGATCTAATAGATAGGTTCAAGTTTATAATTATGTGATACCAAAAATGAAGTAAATATCGAATTGATTTTGAACTAAATTGAAATTGATTTGATCTGATCAAATAAATTAATGATTTAAATTGATTTAAAATGAAATATGATATTTTTGAAAAAAAAAAAAACTTCTCTTTTCACTTTTCCTCTCCGCTACGCAGTAGTCCCGCCGTACGCCACCGTAGTGCCTCCGTCCATCCGTCCTCTCTTATTTCTTCTACTTCTTCCTCTCCCCCATTTCCTCTTCTCCAACGGAAAAAAAAATTCAGCCACCCTCTCCTCTTCTCAAGAGCAACAGCAAGGAGCAACACCTTGCCGCCTTTCTTCCTCTCGAACAGCAGCAATAGATGCTTCCTTATTCCGGCTCCCTTTTCCAGCAACAAGAGCAGCCGTTTGTGCCTTTCCTTCTCCCTTTGTGTCGTTGTCGAGCTCACCAGAGCTAGCCGAGGTTGCTAACGAATTGAAGAAGCGAGCAGCCTTTTTTTCCCTTTGTCCAACCACAGCAACAAGAGGAGTAGATTTTTCCTTTCTTCTTTCATTTATTTCAAGCAACATTAGTTACGGATTTCTCCTACATAGGCAATTTCTTCTTATTTCAGTTACAATTCCTTGTTCCGTTAATCGAAGGAGAGTTGTAAAATATAAATTTTATTTTATTAGGTTAGTTAAATAGAAATTATTAATCGATAGTAGTAGGTCTCGTATAGGAAATGGGAAGATATCGATATAGTTTGTAAGATTACAATTAGATCCGTCAAATTTGAACTTTAGTAATTTATTATAATTTTGTGTTACTACCGTTATGGAATATTTTTTGAGTTTTCTGAGTCATTTTCATATTTTACTTGTATATATATTACTGTCCAACGGGTCAATCCGTGGCTTGGTGAATCGGTTTGTCAGAAACCCATCATATTGTTAAAACCGATATAATCAAAATATTTCCACAATGGTATGATATTGTCCACTTTAGATCTAAGCTCTCATGACTTTGTTCTTGGGCTCTCCCCAAAAGATCTCGTATCAATGGAGATACTTTCCATCCTTTTAACCCCATAATCTTTTCCATGTACTTTAGATGTGGGACTATATTTGCACCCTTGTAACACAACAATCCCACCTCAAACAAAGGACCACAGGCCCCCCTAACGTCGTTTTGATGTCTGAATCCTCGACCCACCAGGACTTTTTGTCCCTCGGTTCATCCGACCTACTAGGACTTCCCACCTAGCCGCAGTTAGGACTTTTTGTCCCTCGGTCCACCCGACCTACTAGGACTTCCCACATAGTCACAACTAGGACTTTTTGCCCCTCGGTCCACCCGACCTACTAGGACTTCCCACCTAGCCGCAGCTAGGACTTTTTGCCCCTCGGTCTACCCGACCTACTAGGACTTCTTCCCACCTAGTCGCAACTAGGACTTTTTACCCCTCGGTCCACCCGACCTACTAGGACTTCTCACTTGGTGTCTGGTTCTCTTGATTCAGACACGGGAGCACTCACTTCCTTTGTTTAAGGTTCAAACCATATGGTTAGATCTGGATCATGGCTCATCCGGCGGTTAATCCGGTGAAGAGCGGTCTCGCTCTGATACTACTTGTTAAAATCGATGGAATTAAAATATCTCCACAATGGTATGATTTTGTCCACTTTCCTAAGCCCTCATGGCTTTGTTCTTGGGCTCTCCCCAAAAGGCCTCATACCAATGGAGATACTTTCCATCCTTTTAACCCCATGATCTTTTTCATGTACTTTAGATGTGAGACTATGTTTGCACCCTTGCAACTCAACACATATGACGGAGCAGGGCGGGATGAGACAATCCACCATCCTATTAGGTTGGAAAATCTTCAATCCAACCCAACTCAAGACGGGTTGCGAGTTAAGTAGGCCAACCTACGAAAAATAAAAAACATAGAAAATGTTGAAAAATTTTAAATTTGGATTGTGGTTTAGGCGGGTCAAGCTCATGAGCCCATTAAGTTTTTCATTTTAATTTTAACTTTTAGAAATAAAAAAAATTCTCAACCTACGGGCCAATCCAAACCCACCACAGGTCAATCCGTGTGGGTCGCGGGAAAAACTCTAAACCTAGCCTTATACTAAAGTATTTGATCGCGCACATGAGTTATGGTGGCGTGAGTAGCTTGCAGTTAGTATTTATTTACACGACGATGCTTTATTATTGTAGTCCATGGGTGAGGACTTTAACTCGTACATTAGATGACGTATAACATTATTACACTATAAGGATATTGACTCTAATGATTCGCTTCTTAGTTGATTTATCAGATTTATAGCCTTGGTTTATGCTAATACTCACCTAATTTGTAATATTTATCCATGTGATCATATATCGTTGATGATCGGTATATTTGTTAATTGAATATTAACAATGGAGAACTTATCTTAATTGATGCTGATAAATAATGATAAAGTTGAAATTCTAAATTTCAATATAAAGATGCTACATAATTATAGATATACATTTATTTATAAATGGAGAACTCTAAAAAGAACTTAAAGTTGTAATAAGAAATTGTGAACTATTTTACTTCCTTGACTTCTTAAAAAAATTAAATTCATACACATCTATTCTGATTACTCACTTAGCCATTTATGCTTACTGTTTGCTTCCTTTGGCCTCCAATTTTGTAGGCAGGTACCCACTTTTTGTTGAAAAAAAACTTGATCAGTGGTTCTTTGGAACACAAAAAGAAAAAAAAATAAAACTCACAAAGAATGATGCCCCTTCTTGTTGTTTGTGTCTGGCGTCCCAAGGATGATTACAACGAATCAACCCTTTTTTCACAAGCCAAAATCCTCTTGTCTTAGACATTCTCTATTTTTTTGTATCTTTATTATACTACTTCTCTAGACATATTATAATGTTGAAGGGAAGGAAAAGACTTCCTCCAAAAACTACCCACTCTTGCCTATTCATGTCAGGGATAATAACTTCAATGCCTACGTGTAGTCTTGGGAAGTCATCCCACATGCAAGAGACTTGCAGTTGACTTGGATGACTAATTGTCCAATTCCAACATCTCCTACTTGTTCAAGTCAAGCTACAAAGACCAAATATAAACATTCGATTTATATTTATTTTAAAAAAAATAGTTCGTGTGACAACAAGCATACTGAGCGATTAATGCTAAAAAAAATTATCATACTTTACATAGCTACTCTTCAAAACAAATTGAAAACTTTAGCATCTTGCATTTACCTTAGATTAAATCATTTATATCAATATTAATATCTCTAATCTCTTATAATAACTATTATGTCATGAACATGTTTAATATCTTTAATCATTACAATTAATCACAATCACATTTGTAGTTCTAAACTAAAAATGTAATTGGTCGACCAATGAATAAATATAAAAAATATAAATCAATTTTAATCTTCATTTTTAGTTAGAATCTATTTATTTTAATTAGTCACTTTCTTAATCATGCCCTATAAACCAAATCATCCATAATTATTAGGATACATTCTAAAGTAGCAAACTAATTAAAACTTCAAATATACAACTAAAAAGTCATTGAGGGTAAATTGGAGATTATCTTATAATCTCAATAGTCTCACCTAGAAGAGAAGCAGAGATATATTATCCTGATATCTTTATTGTCACTATAGCACATATGGTATGAATCATATGCTTAGATGTTATTCTCTTTACTAATAAAGAGTGCATGTTTTTCACAAATTTAACATCGTACAGATTTTGATTTAAACATACCCAATGTCTAATCCTGAATTTAACTCATGAATTCTGATCTAGCTTCTAATATGTTTAGTAAATGATGGATACATTTACTCTGATCATTATCAATTTATAAATGATCTTATCTTGATACTACTGTCAAGGCGACCCAAACTTACATATACGTCTCCATTCACAACTGCTTTATTAATTGTCCCATAAGCAATAGTCTTACCTCTATTTACACTTAATAAATAGAGATGATTGTTCATGTGACGGAATCATCTCAATTCGTCAACATGCTCACCGAGACTTTATCTAAATTTTAATAATGACATATACACTAAACAAATCTTGACATTCCACAATCAAAATCTTACAATATTTGATTATCTTTACAATACATTACATTCTACGAAGTTCCAAAAACTTCACATGCCCTTTGAATGACTCTTTAGTCAGTGACTTAATAAAAGAATCAATAAACATAGCACGTATAGGGGGATATACTCAAGAACTATTTTTTTCTTATCAACTATATCCCTTACAAAATTATACTCAATAGATATGTGTTTGCCCTTGCTATGATATTTAGGATCCTTAGAAAAAATTATGATAGCTTGATTGTCACAGTAAATTGTAGCAGGACTCTCACTATCCTCATCAATCTTTAGATTTTTTAAGAACCATCTTAACCAGGTAGATTTTTGCACAACCATTGAACAAGTCATATACTCAACTTTCATTGTTGACAATGTTATACAAGCTTGCTTCTTGTTGTTCCATAAGATAACTCTACCATTCAATAAGAAAGCATAGCTAGATGTGGATTTTCTTTTGTTAAGGTTCTCAGCCCAATCAACATCTGTATAGCATTTCATGCTTATATCAGATCCTTGAAAATAAAGATAATAATATGTTGTCTCTATAAGATATTTGAATATCCTCTTCATCACTTTCCAGCATCTTAATCTTGGATTTGACTAAAAATGACTAACTAAGCAAACAATATAGTTAATATCAAGATGTGTGCATAACATAATGTACATTAAACTACCAATGACATTGACATATGATCTTTTTTTCATCTGAGTTATTTTCTCAAGAGTCTTGGGACACATACTCTTGCTCAAAACAGAATATTTTGTTCAATATTACAATTTGACATATTGAAGTGTTGTAGGATCTTAGTATTTATATATGTCTCTTGTGACAAACTTAAAAATCTTTTTGATCAATCTCTTATGATTTTTACTCTTAAGATGTACATAACTTTTCCCAAATTATGTCAAATTGTGATGAAAGTCATGCTTTAACTTCTATTACAAACTTTGTGTCACTTACAACGCATATCATGAATATATAATGATAAATGACAAACTTTTCTTTTTTTTTAAGTAGACACAATGATCTTCATTGATTATTTTAAAACCATAAGTTAAAATAATTTTTTACTTTAGACTATAAATAGACTTTTTAAGTCTACACACTCTGCCCTCTTGGCATTCAGCAATGTAACCTTCTAGTTGTGTCATGCAGATTTTCTTGTCAAGCTATTTTTACATCCATATGATATAATTCTAAATCAAAAAATACTACTATAGCCAAAATAACACAAATTGACATAAATTTTATTAAAGGAGAAAATATCTCTTTAAAATCAATACTCTCTCGTTGGGTATAATATAATATTTTGCAACTAAACAAACTTTGTATCTATCAATCAATCCTTCTATTTTTCTCTTAATTTTAAGAATCTACTTATTTTCAATAGCCTTCTGGCCTGAAGGAAGATCAGCTAATTCTGAAACATGGTTATTTTTCATTGACTCTATTTTTTCAACCATTGTAACTTTTTACTTTTCTCTAACTGAGCATCTCAATACATCTTCAATAGTTTGAGATTTTCATTGTCAACTAGGAGAACCATTAAAGTCTCATTCTTAATGTCAAACATTTTTAAGGAATAATCTTACGACTACTTTTTGGTAGGTTAGACTGTTGAGATTTCAACTCATTAACTGGCAAATCATTCTCACTAGGTTGACTAGACTCAAACATCTTTGTGATACCTTGTTTGTTGATAAAGTATCATTCTTCTCCTCCTCTATTGTAAATAAAGGAATAATTTTATCGACGTCACCTCTCACTAGAGAGTTTCGAGAAAAACTGAATCTCTCAACTCTATTTCGGAAATGATTCTATCTTGTTGCTCACCAATGAAAATATAACCCTTAGAGGTATAAGAATACTTTATAAAGATACACCATTTACTCCTGGGTCCTAATTGTTTATATTTGTGAGTATTATTATAAATATCGGCAGCTAACTCCCAAAGTCTTAAATGACTTGAATCTAATTCTCTGCTTGTCCAACGTTCATAAGGGGTAGACAAAATAAATTTAGAAGACACTCGATTAAGTATATAGGTTGCTACTAATAATGCACCTCCCCAATAGAAAATTGACAAATTATCTTGAGCCATCATAGAACTAACTATATCTAGAAGAGTTCAATTTCTTCTTTCAACAATCTCATTTTGCTATGGAATTCCTCTGATTGTTAGTTGTCTGATTATTCTTTTATCATTATATATTATATTGAATTGATCAGACAAATATTAACCCTCACAGTCAGTGAGTAAGATTTTAACATTTTGATCTAATTAATTCTCAATCGTATTCAAATAATGTTTAAAATGATCTAATGCTTCATATTTATAAGAAATCAAATACATATGACTGAAATATATGAAATCATCAATAAATGTAATAAAATAGAAAGCTCCATGTCTAGTCTTCACATTCATTGGACCATAAATATCCGAATAGATTAATTGCAATGGTGATTCAACTTTAATAACCTTATCAAATGGTTTTCTAGTTGTTTTTCTAGAAAGATAATGTTCGCATACAGACAAATTAATTTTAGCATGAGCACCTAGTAGGCCCTCTTTGCCTAATCTATTCATCTGTTCTTGTCTGATATGTCCTAATCTAGTATGTCAAACTTTAACATTAATACCAACATCACTAGAAAGAGCAATATTTGAAAAACAACCATCAATTCCATAATTAATATCCGGTTCTATATCAAAAATCATAAAATCATTCGTTAAAAATCATATTCAATCAACATAGAATTAATAAAAAGTTCCACACATCTATTGAAAAAGTTCAAATAATATCCCAATTCAAGAAGACATGTAACAGAAATAAAATTCTATCGAATTTCAGGAGCATAAAGGACATCATGTAGAAATAATGTACGCTTACATAGCTTGAGTTTGATGTGCCTACTCATTTGACTTCAATCTTTGTATTGTTTCTCACATATATCCATTTATTATCAGCTGGTACCCAATGGTACTCTACTAAGTTTGTTGCTTCCGAATCTATAGTCCATAAAGAATAGGAATCAATTCACAACATTGAATTAGCAACATGATGCTCATAAATAGAAGACAAGTATAGATCTATTTTTTTCGGCTCGGTATATTCCCGAATAAAGTGGCTTTTTTGTCACAGTTATAACAAGTCATCTTACTTTTATGTTTTTGTTCATTCTTCTTCCCTTTGAATTTCTTCTTGTTGAGGCCCAGCCCAACAATAGTAAAGTACCAACCTCCTTTCCTTTTTTCCTTTCCTTTATAACCAATTTTCTTACTCTTGGATCTAGATGCACCAATAGAGCCTTCGGTTACAAAAGCTTGCCCAAAGATCCTTGTGTATTCAATTCTCTCTACCTTGAGTTCAACATGGCATGAAGCTTGCTCCCTAAACCCTTTAGCTCCTGAATCATATTCATCATTTTCCTCAGGTGTTAGGCCATGATGACATTCAAGCACTTTTTGTAGCTATTGAAGCTTGCTCAGGCTCACTTAACTGTATTTCTCTCTAAGGGCAACACAGAAAGCATGTGTCATTGAAAATTACTCATACTCACAAACCAAGTCCTCATTTATAAAACTAACTATGATTCTCTTAGCAGTAAAGTCCATCTTCTTCCATGTCTTATAGGCATTAAGATCATATTTGTGTTGTAGGACCATATGCAAGTTCTTCCATAACTTGATTGACAACTTCAAGAACTTCCTATTCCTCAGAACATGTTACATATTGAGGTGTCATGTAGTTATCTTTATTCAATTTCTCTCATTTATTAAACTCAGCTATGATATTCTTAGAAGCCATAATTTAATATAAACAAATACATTGTTTAGCAATTCAATGTAATCCATATGATTTGGTTTACAAAATCAAGTGATAATTATGTTTCCACTCATCATTCGTACGATTAAATTTAACCAACAATATTGTTCAATTACATTATACACAACACATCAAATTTATAATAAATTGAATAAATCATTTATAATAAACATGATATTAACACATAATATCCACCCAACTCTAGGAAAAAAGATAGATCATCACTACTCTTATTAGGACTGACACTAGTACAATAGTAGCTAACGTAATCCTTATCTCTCTAGGCTCATCATGGGCAATGGTCTCAGGATCAACACTCTCTAGGATCCCCCTCATGGGCATCCACATCCTCCTGAAGAGTGATAGGATATTGAGGCTCATCACAACTCTCATTCGGATCCAGCTCGGGATCCTCCTCAATCTCATCGGAATCCTCACAAGGAGGTGGTACATCATTAGTTGTATGGTTTACATGACAAACTCTATGATCAACTCCACATATATGATGCACCCCTCATATTGCCCCCATATGTGGTGTGCTACTTCGTTGAGATGTTTCAAAAGTGATCAAACCAAGGTCCAAATCCAGTAATTGTCTATGATAGAAAAATCCTGATACTCGAGCCTCCTAATAACCTATCAAGCCTCTTAATATACCCTCTTACTCCATAAGAAGGGTTGTACACTATTCCTTGGACAACCTCCCTCAATTCATTTCATCATACATCACAATAAGTCATAATGTGTATAATTCGAGCCATCTGAAATTGAAATCAATAAAGTCAATACAAAATTGACAAATCAGTATCAAATTTGGCTCAAAATCATTCGAGGTAAGCATAGAACCAACACACAAGAACACACAAGCAATCAATAGGCATAGAAATTTTTTTACAAAATTTTCAAGCTCGAGAAAAAAATATTTTTTTCCTTATTTAAACTTAATTTTCACAATGAAAATTAAATTTAAAATACATAAACAATTCAAAAAAATTTAAAAATACTGAAAAATCAATAAAAATAATAATCTAACCCGACTCATGACCTTCACACACTCACACACATCGTCGATTGATGCGCCATCACTGTGAAGACACTTCGTCTTCAACCTCCATCCCTCCTCTATTTTTGATCTTTCGAACAGATTTACAAGTATACTTCTTCTGCAAAAAGGTGGAATCCGCCACCTTAGCGGCCCCACACGGTCGGCCCCACGATCATCTGTGAGGAGGTAAATCGAGAAACTGCAATTGGTCACGACGCAGGAGGGTATTGCCTGGCTTCGCCAGAATTCGAACCCTTGCCCTCTTCTGCAAGTCTGCTACGTCGTAACCAACTTAGCTATGCCTCGGGGGCTACAAGTATACTTCGAGACCACACAACTTGGTCATTGTACATTGATTTTCTACAAATGATATATCATTGGAAAGGGAATTTATAGCACTGCACATAGTATCAAACCATTTTTCAAAACGACTACTAGACAAAAAATATGGGCTCCTAAATTACCAAGTTTGATCCACTTCATCAAAACTTTGATGAATTTTAATTCATCAACCGAGCATCAATTTGCAATGAAACATTCTAGATTTCTAATACATGTTATAAGGAATCTTCATTAGCTTTCTCAAGGTCTGATTCTAACAATAATACAGAATTTGAACCTTGCAATCATCATGAACAAAACACTCGTATATGAAAAAAAAATGCATATCATTCACAAACGAATATGCCAAACATTAAAACATGGTCTATCAAACAAGAATCATGCATTCAACCATGCTCTTATAGCAAATGTTGAAAAAAATTGATCAGTTGCTCTCTCGGAACACAAAAAGAAAAAAGGTAAAACTCACAAAGAGTGATGTCCCTTGTTGTTTGTGCCTAGCATCTTAAGGATGAATACAATGAATCAACTCTTTTTTTAGAGCTAAAATTCTCATCTCGAACATTCTCTATTTTTATATCTTTATTATACTCCTTCTCTGGATGTATATATAATGTTGAAGAGAAGGAAAAAATTTCCTCCAAAAACTACCCACTCTTGCTTATTCATGTCAGGGATAATAACTCGCATGCTCATATGTAGTCTTGGGAAGTTATCCCACTTGCAAGAGCCCTACAGTTGACTTCTATGACTAATCGTCCAATTCCAACACTTTTGATATTATAGTTGATTTCAACTTTACATAGAGTTGCTTAAAGATCTCGACTGATTAATTCCTGGTTTGGTTTATTTTTATTTCATTGTGTTTTCGTTTTGTTTTATATGCTATTTTACTGATATAATTTTTCCTATATATAACAAAAATACTATAAATAAATAAATTTGATGAATTTCTTAGTTATTCTGATTATATAGTTTTTAGGTCTTTTTTATTATACTATCATCAAGTGGGGGTGCCTCCTAGTGTACGAGAATTACACTCCCAGGGCATAACAAATCCAATAAATAAATCGTTGTCAGTCTAGCAAATAGATCGGTGGAGGTTGGGGTTGGTTGCATTCACAAGGCCAACATCGCAGTCATGGGGACCGAGATAAAGGATGAGTTGATTAAGATGGAGGCGACATTGCACCACTCAAGGGAGGAGCACGAGGGAATTGACTCAGCCGTTGGAAAAACTCCTTGAGGTCAATGCCCCCATTGAGGGCCTCCTAGAGAGGTCCTAGAGGTCGATGGGAATGCACCTCATGGAGAGGAGTCCAAGGGATACACATCACGGAGAGGAGTCCAAGAGACACACCTCCTTTATAACTGTTTATTACTACAAGTCTCAGTCTACGTAAAGACTCACACGTACTCAAGCTTGTGCTCCCGAGTCCTCGACTTCCAAGCGACCCAACAAACAAGGCACTCAGACTCGAGTGCCTGAGTGCTCCCGAGTCCACAGGTACTCTAGTGCTCAAGCAGTTTGACAAGTCGAGATATTTGACCAGCTCGACAAGTTGTTAGGTCGGTTGGTTGACATACACCTATCAACACAAAATGCACTAAATGTATCTAAGGTATATTCTTTTACATCGACACATTAGTTCAATTTAGTAATATACATGTGTAGATAAACTCAAGAAAATCTTAGGAAACCTTAATTGAACAACAATAATCGATTGGTATACCTTAAATGTACAGATTTGGTTTTAATAGTCGACTGATGTCTAATGACAATCGACTATTAATAAACAGTCGAGCATCGTAATTGATTAAAAATTATTTTGTGCCCGACTTCAAGATTAACAATCAATTGTTGTAAATCAACAGTCAACTAATGATTGTAGTCAAACCAGCTAATCGATTATGTATTAGACTTCAAGGCCAACAGTCAATTGCTCTGAATCAATGGTTGATTGACGGCGATAGTTGAGCCGGCTAATCAATATAAAATCAACTCTATGTCCAACCCTATAACTAGTAGTTGATTGCTGGAAGCACTATAACCATGCAGTCGATTAAACAACTAAACAACAGTCGATTGGTAACATTAATCAAGCTCCCCAATCAATTATGGTCCGTTTTGTTCGTAATTTGTAGAGTATCAGTCGACTAACCGAATCGATTGATGGCTGGTAAATTAGGATTTTGTGGCAATTTTCATGAAGAGTTATAGTTATCAAAAATTATTATTGTTTTTCATCATTCTTCATGGAAAAACACGAAGAATTGGAAACTAGCACATATCCTAGGTGTTTCTTCTCTCTTTTCTTGACAAATAAAAGATTGTTGTATGTCTAGCTAGCCTAAAACATTGAAATCGACGAAAATCATAACATTATCATTATAGAAATCGACAAAACAATCTCTCCCTCTGATACCACTTGAAAGGATTCTTTTTCTAACCTGAATTCTTAAATATAATCGATTCAACAATTCAGAAAATATGTTGATCTAGTTATATTGAAATCTACAATAGCAGTTAAATACTAAATAAATATGACTTGAATATAGCGGAATCTCTATCCTCTCTGAACCGTCCATGAAATCCAGATCCTGCAAAAGAAGAAGAATAGAAGACGCGATTTCCATAGAAATTATGATGACGATATTGTAATCTCATCACTAATTGATAGCAAAGAAATCTATCAAAATATTTAATCATATGAGGACCATGCTCTATTTATAACAAACTCAATCTATAATTAGTTCATCAATAATAATGATATGGATCCACGAATTCTACAAATGTAAATCCACATCTAATTACATAAATTCTCGATAATCATTAATTAGATATTATTTTATGAATTTATATATGTAATGACATAAATCCGTATAAAATCCAAAATATTGCTCATGCACTTGTTCAGTGAAAAAATAGGCAAGGAGACAAATTCGTTGCACAAATTAAATACAAAATCAAAGTGTTCGGATGTGCTTTAATTGATAAGAATGACATAAACAAGTTAAAGATGAAGAACGTTTGCTGATGAGCGGCTGTGAAGATCATCATTTATGTACACGTTAATTGCTTGATAACGTCAACAAACGCACGAAGCCTCTTTAATCGCTCGTTCTTGCTGTCTGTTTAGGCGGTGGTGGAAGAAGGGTGATCTGCATTGGCCGTGCCGCAGCCGTCTTGTATCAGCTCGAGCTCCTTTTGGCGGAGAAGCAGCAGCATGCGGTCGTTCTCGAGGCACAGGCGCTCGTTTTCCAGCTTCGTGCGCTCCATCTCGCGCTCTTTGTTGGTGCAGAAGCGGAGCCACTTGAAGCGCTGCCGCTCGAGCTGGAAGGCGCGGCACTGGAACGCCACCCGCTGCTCCTCCAACTCCGCGGCCTTCTTCCGCAGCCACTGCCGTTGATTCTGCTGCTGTTCGCCTCCACCGGTCGCCGGCATGGCCGCCATCAGCTCCGTCCGCAGCTGCTGCATTGTGCCGGACTGCGACGAGAGGGTCAGGGAAAGCGGAGGCGACGCCGACATCTGGGACGACGCCCTCCTCTGCTTCTTTCCTGGCACCACGAATTCTTTACTGTCTTCGTCCTCCTCCCCTTCGTCGTGCTTCTGCGGGTGGTGACGGCACTTGTGGTGATTGCCGTCTCCCAAATCCTCGTCGTCCTCGTAGTCTTCGACGTCAAAGTCGTCCTCGTCCTCGCTGTCGACGTCGTCGTCGTCGTCCACTTCCTCGCCCATCATCATCCCCTCTTCGTCGGCGGCTGTCGGCGCCGTCATGGCTCGGCTAGCGACCACGCCCGTCGCGTCGGAGCGGCTTCCCTGAGGGTGGTGGAAACAGAGTTGTCGCTGCTGAGGATCCTGATGCGGCGGCGGGGGCACCTGCTGAGGCGGTGGCAGCGGTGCATTGGCCACGGCTGTGCAGGAGCCACCGCCTCCGGCGTGGTGGTAGGCGCACATTTCGCGAAAGAAGAGGTGCTTGGAATTGAGGAGCTTCCGCGCTTCCTCTTTGGCCTTCGGGGAGAGGTGGTCCATGGTGTCGAGCAGAGCCTGGTTCTCCACAACGCGGCAGGCCGTGCCCTTTCCGAGCAAATCGTTCACCCGCTTGTATCGTTTGTTGAGGTCGTTGAACTTGTCCTCGCACTGCTGCGGCGACACCGAAAACCCTTTCTCCATCATCGCCCGAGACACTGACTTCCACTTCCCCTTCTTCTGCAGCAGCGCAGCCGCCGCCCCCGCCTTACTCTTCCCCTTACCCGCCACCGCTTGCTGCTGCTCGCTCTCAGCTCCACCGCCGCCGTCGTCGCCGACGCGATACACCACCTGGATGAGCAATCTCACCATGTTGTCCGTCCACTTCATCCTCTGCCACAGCGATGCCGCCGGCGGCTGTTGAGTCAGCGACCGCCGTGCCGCCGGGTCGTCCGCCGGTTCAGCCTCGCCGTACCCGGGCTCCTCCTCGGAGCTCAACACCGGCTGCTGTTGCGTTTGCGCAGGGGGCTGCTGCTTGTCCCGCGCGAACGGGGACAAGTATGGACCGCGACGGCCTAATGGGCGATGCTCTGCCACGTCGCCGGCGGCCTGGAAATGAAGCATGTGGTGCGCTTGCTGCTGCGCCAGCTGATGATGAAGCTTTGGCTGCTGATGCATCTGCTGTTGGTGCGGATGCAGCGAAATCTCCAACCCAAGCAACCCCCCCGAGTCCATGTTGCTCGGCATCATGTCTTCCGGCATCCCATTCCCCCCATGTTCCATCCTCTCCTTTCTCTCTTTCTCTCTTTCTCTCCAAATCTATCTTCTACGGCATGTCCTCTGCGCCAGCTCATCCATGAAGGAATACGACATGAACGCGCATATCGTACAGCTCTTAATCCCTCACCTCGGCAGATAGACAAAAAAAAAATCAGACTTAAGAAAGGCGTAGACCAATTAAGATACCACGAGCCGACGCCGGTTAACAGCTCTCGTCACTGTCCTCCTCCGGGGCGTGGAGTGGTGGGTGCCGCCGGTTTCAGCGAAGCATGGTGGATTGAAACCCCAGTCGCATGTTTTCCCCCTTCCTGTGGGTCGCAAAAACAAAGCAACCGATGCGTTGCGCCGCACAGCGAACACGCTCCGCCGTGCAACCATTGGCTGGCCCTGGAGGAGCAACCAATGCGGTCAGAGTGAGGATTGGGAATGGAGCGAAGATTTGTCTGTGAGAGGGCAGCTGCGAGGTGCGAGAAAGCGGTTGGGTGGGGCTGCACGGGAAAGAAGTTGCCCATGGTTTTGGTCACAGGTTGCAGAAAGAAGGGGGTTTTGATGGTGGTGGATTCCATTGACTATGTGTATGTACGAACGTGAAGTTATTACCATGCGCCATTCTGCTTCTGCTTTGCGCGAATATCAAGGCCTAGCGACGAACCTTTGCTGTTTAATTATCTATAATTAAAAAAAATCAAATCAAATCAACAGAATGTTTCAATTTATTTAGATGGTTAAAAGGAAAATCAAAAAATTATAATATCTGATGAGTGGAAGTATATTACTTCAACGTGTCATGCAGCGATTAAAGTCATAATAAATTATCAATCAAAGAAACGTCAAGTAAGATCCAGAGATAAGAGTTTAGAGCAACTCAAACTAGATCTCGGTGCCAATCTCAACTCTATCTCGATCTTGAGCACAAACCTCCCTATGCCCTGGTCTCAAGCACCGACCTCAACTTAATCTTGATCTCGAACACAAACTTCGGTTATGCCTTGGTCTCAGATGCCGACTTCAGTTCTATCTTAATCTCAAACACAGATCTCGACTATGCCCTAGTCTCAGATGCCGACCTTAGCCACACTTTGGTCTCTTTTTGACCATTCCCGGATTGAGCCTATACGGCCGACTCATATGCAGGATTACGAAACCTAAAGATCATTTTCTCCTCGAAAAACAGGAGAACATCCCAAAGACATTAGCGATAAGAGCGTGTATCTCGGAACTAATCATAAAAGGTCACACATATCTCGAAATATACCATAAACGAAGGTGTCCATTTCGGATAATAAGCACATTGATAGCTCTATACAAGTATGCACACGTATAAAATCCTAATTTTCCTAATCTCATAATATCCTTCCTCGCAAAACTCTAACTTGAGCATCGGAGTGGTTTTTCGAAATTCGTCTCCGGTGTCATTCTAACTCTCTTTTGGAGTATTTTTCAGGTCTCTTCACACTTTCTGACGACTATCTTCGAGGAGCATGTACATCAATCCATTCGTTGATCGATGACTTGACCATTTATGATATTTGGCCAGAATAAATTGATGTCGTCTATGAAAAATCTGAGCTAAGATACTACGATGGTTAACACCGAAAGAACTAATGAGAACCATGATTCCGCTAGCAAAAAAAACTGCAACAAAGTAATAGTCATGACTCTAGAAAAGATCAATGAATTGATCTCCAAGCAATGTTAAAGATGCTACAACAACACCCACTATTGCAGCCCTCGCCTCTGAGGCCCCTCCTCTCTCACATGGCAGACCCTTTCCACCTAGTAGAGTGCCACCATCATTGGTAGGGGGCATACCAATTATAGACTCCCGTAACGAAGAAACAATCCTTCCCGATGAAGATTCACATGAATCAAGAACAAGGAGGCCTTCCCGTGATCGCAAAGGGAAGGCGACAACCGCTAATGAAGTAAGCATACAAAGAATGCCCTTTTCTAAAAAAATTCTCAAACAAGAGTTACCCTCGCATTTTTGGCAACCGAATTAGGGGAGTACCGTCAGATTTGTTCGGATGTGCTTTAATTGATAAGAATGACATAAACAAGTTAAAGATGAAGAACGTTTGCTGATGAGCGGCTGTGAAGATCATCATTTATGTACACGTTAATTGCTTGATAACGTCAACAAACGCACGAAGCCTCTTTAATTCCGTCAGCGCTCGTTCTTGCTGTCTGTTTAGGCGGTGGTGGAAGAAGGGTGATCTGCATTGGCCGTGCCGCAGCCGTCTTGTATCAGCTCGAGCTCCTTTTGGCGGAGAAGCAGCAGCATGCGGTCGTTCTCGAGGCACAGGCGCTCGTTTTCCAGCTTCGTGCGCTCCATCTCGCGCTCTTTGTTGGTGCAGAAGCGGAGCCACTTGAAGCGCTGCCGCTCGAGCTGGAAGGCGCGGCACTGGAACGCCACCCGCTGCTCCTCCAACTCCGCGGCCTTCTTCCGCAGCCACTGCCGTTGATTCTGCTGCTGTTCGCCTCCACCGGTCGCCGGCATGGCCGCCATCAGCTCCGTCCGCAGCTGCTGCATTGTGCCGGACTGCGACGAGAGGGTCAGGGAAAGCGGAGGCGACGCCGACATCTGGGACGACGCCCTCCTCTGCTTCTTTCCTGGCACCACGAACTCTTTACTGTCTTCGTCCTCCTCCCCTTCGTCGTGCTTCTGCGGGTGGTGACGGCACTTGTGGTGATTGCCGTCTCCCAAATCCTCGTCGTCCTCGTAGTCTTCGACGTCAAAGTCGTCCTCGTCCTCGCTGTCGACGTCATCGTCGTCGTCCACTTCTTCGCCCATCATCAGCCCCTCTTCGTCGGCGGCTGTCGGCGCCGTCATGGCTCGGCTAGCGACCACGCCCGTCGCGTCGGAGCGGCTGCCCTGAGGGTGGTGGAAACAGAGTTGTCGCTGCTGAGGATCCTGATGCGGCGGCGGGGGCACCTGCTGAGGCGGTGGCAGCGGTGCATTGGCCGCCGCTGTGCAGGAGCCACCGCCTCCGGCGTGGTGGTAGGCGCACATTTCGCGAAAGAAGAGGTGCTTGGAATTGAGGAGCTTCCGCGCTTCCTCTTTGGCCTTCGGGGAGAGGTGGTCCATGGTATCGAGCAGAGCCTGGTTCTCCACAACGCGGCAGGCCGTGCCCTTTCCGAGCAAGTCGTTCACCCGCTTGTATCGTTTGTTGAGGTCGTTGAACTTGTCCTCACACTGCTGCGGCGACACCGAAAACCCTTTCTCCATCATCGCCCGAGACACCGACTTCCACTTCCCCTTCTTCTGCAGCAGCGCCGCTGCCGCCCCCGCCTTACTCTTCCCCTTACCCGCCACCGCTTGCTGCTGCTCGCTCTCAGCTCCGCCGCCGCCGTCGTCGCCGACGCGATACACCACCTGGATGAGCAATCTCACCATGCTGTCCGTCCACTTCATCCTCTGCCACAGCGACGCCGCCGGCGGCTGTTGAGCCAGCGACCGCCGTGCCGCCGGGTCGTCCGCCAGTTCAGCCTCGCCGTATCCGGGCTCCTCCTCGGAGCTCAACACCGGCTGCTGTTGCGTTTGCGCAGGGGGCTGCTGCTTGTCCCGCGCGAACGGGGCAAGTATTGACCGCGACGGCCTAATGGGCGATGCTCTGCCACGTCGCCGGCGGCCTGGAAATGAAGCATGTGGTGCGCTTGCTGTTGCGCCAGCTGATGATGAAGCTTTGGCTGCTGATGCATCTGCTGTTGGTGCGGATGCAGCGAAATCTCCAACCCAAGCAACCCCCCCGAGTCCATGTTGCTCGGCATCATGTCTTCCGGCATCCCATTCCCCCCATGTTCCATCCTCTCCTTTCTCTCTTTCTTCTTTCTCTCCAAATCTATCTTCTACGGCATGTCCTCTGCGCCAGCTCATCCATGAAGGAATACGACATGAACGCGCATATCGTACAGCTCTTAATCCCTCACCTCGGCAGATAGACAAAAAAAAATCAGACTTAAGAAAGGCGTAGACCAATTAAGATACCACGAGCCGACGCCGGTTAACCGCTCTCGTCACTGTCCTCCTCCGGGGCGTGGAGTGGTGGGTGCCGCCGGTTTCAGCGAAGCATGGTGGATTGAAACCCCAGTCGCATGTTTTCCCCCCTTCCTGTGGGTCGCAAAAACAAAGCAACCCGATGCGTTGCGCCGCACAGCGAACACGCTCCGCCGTGCAACGATTGGCTGGCCCTGGAGGAATTACCAACGCGGTCAGAGTGAGGATGGGGAATGGAGCGAAGATTTGTCAGTGAGAGGGCAGCTGCGAGGTGCGAGAAAGCGGTTGGGTGGGGCTGCAGGGGGAAGAAGTTGCCCATGGTTTTGGTCACAGGTTGCAGAAAGAAGGGGGTTTTGATGGTGGTGGATTCCATTGACTATGTGTATGTACGAACGTGAAGTTATTACCATGCGCCATTCTGCTTCTGCTTTGCGCGAATATCAAGGCCTAGCGACGAACCTTTGTTGTTTAATTATCTATAATTAAAAAAAAATCAAATCAAATCAACAGATGGTTAAAAGGAAAATAAAAAATATATAATATCTGATGTCAACAGATGGTTAAAAGGAAAATAAAAAATATATAATACTGATGTGGTGGAAATATATTATTTCGATGTCATAAGGGGATTAAAATTATAATGAACTGTCAATCAAAAAGACGTCAAATAAGATCTAGAAATAAGAGTTTTAGTTCCCGGGATAATGGTGCAACGGTAGGACATTCGGGTTATAATTCAGGGACCCGCGATTCGATCCCCAGCTACGGCGTATTTGTAGGATTTTTCCTCCAAATGGGGAACGCAATCAATCAAAGGATGATGGGCATCTGGATTGACCACCGTATGCGCTTCCCGATTTACCCTGGTGGTCGGTGGGAAACTTCCGTGGGACCGGATCGACCACCCCCAGAGATGTGGCTACTGGGATTATCATTTTTTTTAGAAATAAGAGTTTTAAATTTATCTCCGAGGCATAGCTGAGTTGGTTACGACGTAGCAGACTTGCAGAAGAGGGCAAGGGTTTGAATCCTGACGAAGTCAGGCAATACCCTCTTGTGTCATGACCAACTGCAGTTTCTCGATTTACCTCCTCACAGATGGTCGTGGGCCCGACCGTATAGGACCGCTAAGGTGACGAATTCTACCTTTTGCAGAAGATATAAGAGTTTTAAATTTACTGTGAACCCGAGCAATTCAAACTAGAGCTCGATTACATCTTGATCTCGGGTGTCAATCTCAACACCATCTTGATCTTGAGCACAAACCTCGCCTATGCCTTGATCTCGGACACCGACCTCAGCTCAATCTCGGTCTTGAACACAAACCTCGGTTATGTCCTGGTCTCAAATGCCGACTTCAGTTTTATCTTAATCTCAAACATAGATCTCGACTATGTCCTAGTCTCAGATGCCGACCTTAGCCACACTTTGATCTCTTTTCAACCATTCCCGGCTTGAGCCTATACGACCGACTCATAGGCAGGATTACGAAACCTAAAGATCATTTTCTCCTTGAAAAATAGGAGAACATCCCAGAAGACATAAGCGATAGGAGCGCGTATCTCGGAACTAATCATAAAAGGTCACACATATCTCGAAACATACCATAAACGAAGGTGTCCATTTCGGATAATAAGCACATCGATAGCTCTATACAAGTATGCACACATATAAAATCCTAATTTTCCTAATCTCATAATCTCCTTCCTCTCGCAAAGCTCTAACTTGAGCATTGGAGTGGTTTTTCGAAATTTGTCCCCAGTGTCATTCTAACTCTCTTTTGGAGTGCTTTTCAGGTCTCTTCACATTTTCTGATGACTATTTTCGAGGAGCGTACACGTCAATCCATTCATTGATCGATGACTTAACCATCTATGATATTTAGCCAGAATAAATTGATGTCGTCTATGAAAAATCTGAGCTAAGATGCTACAATGGTTAACATCGAAAGAACTAATGACAACCATGGCTCCGCTAGCAAAAAAAGCTACGGCAAAGTAATAGTCACGAGGCTAGAAAAGATCAATGAATTGATCTCCAAGCAATGTTAAAGATGCTACAACAACACCCGCTATTGCAGCCCTCGCCTCTGGGGCTCCTCTCTCACATGGCAGACCCTTTCCACCTGGTAGAGTGCCACCGTCGTTGGTAGGGGGCATACCAATTATAGACTCCCTTAACGAAGAAACAATCCTTCCCGATGAAGATTCACATGAATCAAGAACAAGGAGGCCTTCCCGTGATCGCAAAGGGAAGGTGACAACCGCTGATGAAGTAAGCATACAAAGAACACCCTTTTCTCTCGAACAAGAGTTACCTATTTTTGGCAAAATTAGGAGAGTACATGGGGTCGTCAGATTTGGAAGATCATCTATGGCACTTTGAGAATGTTGCCTTGCTGCACCAATACCCTGATAAATTTAAATGTCAAGCTTCCTAACCACATTATCCGATTCCGTCCAAAGGTGGTTCAGTCGCCTTCTCGCCTCTTCCATCAAATCCTTCACAAACTTCAAAGTTGCATTCCTGCATCAATTTGCAATAGGGTATCGAGACGCCTCAAATTTATTACCATGAAACAAAAACTTCAGGCACTTATTCGATCGAATCATTTAGGATGCCCCCTCGACTACTTTAAAGACTTAACTAGTGTCTTTTCCCAAGGTCTAGTAGATGGAGATTTCTTCAAATACAAAGAAACCCCCAGTAAATTATATAAGACTGTTGGAACATGCAGAGAAATACATACATCTAAAAGAAACCTAGCTCGCTCACAGAAGCGATGTCACAGCCGCCCCTTGATCAGATAAGAATCATTTTTAGCCTGCACTGATAAATAGGATGACACTACAACTCTTAGTTATGTCTCAACTCGACAAGAAGGATGTGCAGTGTAGGTTGTAGCCTTAGCTCTTGCTCCCATAGAAGTACTGAGTCAAACTCATCTAGAGAAGTGGTTTGGTTGTATATGTATCATCAGTCGTACACTCACGACACACAAGAATGTCGCCAACTCGCTCAAAAAATCAATCGAATCATAAAAGAACGACAGCAAAGAAGGAGGACTTCTCCGCCAATGGCCAAATGCTCGTCTATCAAGTATTCTTGGCGCGAGGACTCAGGAGGCCGGATGAATCAACACCGATCTAGTTCGGTCCCAAACCAAGAGGCAGAACCACTGCGACAGTGTTCTCCTAATCCATGCCTCGATCGCTGTAATGATTGCTAAGAGGATCGTCTAGACCATGATAAAAGTCATTGGTGTAACGCACTCCATCGTGACACCATCAATATAATCTTAGGTGGTCCGACTAACGGGGACTCCAACCAAGCACAGAAAGTCCATGGATGAAGATTGGAAAACTATAATATAGGCACCGAGAGAGACCAAGAGAAAGGTTCCATCATCAACTTTGGCCCGTGAGATCTAGAAGGGCTCTCTACTTTACATAATGATGCTTTGGCGATTCGTGTTGTTATAGCTAATTATGATGTGGCTAGAGTGTTTATAGATACAGGGAGATCCATCAATGTATAATTCAAAGAAGCCTTTGACCGGATGAAGATTGATTGAGAATAACTACGGTCTATATGCCGGCAGCTCTATTTGGATTCAATGGACATGAAATATTTAGTCGCTGGGTCAAATCAGTCTCTTCTTCTTCTTAGGCCAAGAGCCCTTGAGGCGAACTCGGAGCAACATCTTCACTGTGGTTGATGCCCCCTCCTCCTACAATGTTATTCTCAAAAGACCAACATTCAGTTCATTCAAAGCGGTGGTCTCTACATTTTATCAGAAACTAAAGTTCCTAGTAGCTGATTAAGTTAGCTCAGTCAATAGAGATCATGTTATTTTTAAAAAATGCTACACCACAATAGTTCGTATAGATCTTAAGAAGATGCGGAGAATCTCATAATGGAAGGTACACTCTTTACAAGAAGTGTCTGTCATGCGACTGCCACATGAAAAAGAACAAGCTCAGATCGTATCTGGCCAGCGTGATTGAGCCACTTAAATTGCGGCCAACTTGGCCCCAAGGCTTAAGGTAGGGTTGATCACTTATCTCATTCGGAATAATGATATTTTTGATCGGTCTCCTCATGAAATCACAGGAGTGGCGTCAATCATAATGGAACATCGACTGAACATCCTCTTGAAATCTTGACCAGTTCGATAAAAAAGCAACACTTCAGACCAGAACAAGCAAGGTAATTCATTGTGAAGTCACCAAGCTCTTAGAAGTCGGGCACATCTAAGAAGTTCAATTTCCATCGTGGCTAGCGAACGTAGTATTGGTGTCCAAGCTAGGAGGCAAATGACAAGTCTATATTGATTTTCGGTACCTCAATAAGGCATACCCCAATGACTGTTATCCACTCCCTAGAATTGACCAGCTAGTAGACTCAACTTCGAGATTAAAGCGAGCTCATATGTATGCTAGATGTGTATCAGGGATATCATCAAATACCTTTGGCTAAAAAAGATCAAGAAAAAGTTAGTTTTTTACCTCTGACGGGAATTTTTATTATAAGGTTATGTCTTTTGGGTTAAAGAATGCAAAACCTACCTATCAACGGCTTATGGTTTAGGTCTTTAAGTACTAGATAGGTTTCAACATCGAGGTGTACTTGGATGGCATATTGATCAAGTCGCCTCAAGCTAAGAGCCTTATCAATGATATCAAAGATGCATGCAGCACCTTACGAAAGTATGACCTCAAATTGAACCCGAGCAAGTATTTGTTCGACATGACGAGCGGTCGCTTCCTTGGCTATATCATCACCGAGAGAGAGATAGAGGTCAACCCTAAGAAAGTCCAAGCTTTGTAGAGTATGGCTACGTCACAAAACACCAAGGAGGTCCAGAGGTTGGTGCGACGAATCACTACATTGTCATGTTTCATATCACAATCAGCTGCGAAGAGTCTTCCATTCATCAAAATATTATGCAAATCTACTCAATTCGCCTAAGATGAGAAGTGTGAGCAAGCTTTTAGCGAACTAAAAATCTATCGAATGACCCTTCCCATTCTATCTAAGCCTATGGCAAGAGAACCTCTATGATTATAAATTATCTACTTCTGAAGGATCTCTTGACTCGGTCCTGGTGCGACAAGAGGGAAGCGTCCAACAACCTATCTATTTCTTGAGTCATCTATTGAAAGAAGACAAGACCTGTTACATCATCTTGGAGAAACTTGCTTTGGCACTAGTATTACTCGCTCGAAGACTCTGACCTTACTTCCTCTCACTTCCTGTTACAGTGCTCACCAACAATACCTCGGGTTAGGTATTGAATAATCCTGAGGCTTCCAAATGCTTAATCAAATGGACTACGGAGTTTGACGAGTATAACATCTAGTATCAACCGAGGACAACCATTATTGTCTTTCTAACTAAAACCTCCGGCCTAAAACTGCAAGAGGCCTTGAAGATCTTTGTGGATGGGTTGGCTACCAAGAAGGGAAATAGAGTCAAGGTATTATTATACTCACCTCGAGGAGATACATTGCCACTTGCGGTAAAGCTTCACTTCAAGGCCTCTAATAATGAGGTCGAATATGAGGTCTTATGTTGGTGTCCTAATTAGTTTTGATGTGATCAACCAGGTTAAGTTAGGTCCTATGTTGCTCTAATCCCTCTGCTAAGTGTGCAGGAACTTAGGTACGGAGGAAGTCGAGCGTAAGACGTAGCGGACAAGAAGGATTGTGCGGGAAAGTGAGTCGACTGGCTCGGTGTAATCTGAGGAACGCGAAAGCTGCGGAAGAGTACGCCAGTGGAGCGAGAAGGACATGTGTGACGTCCAAGGGACGAGAAGCCGAGAGGAAGCACGCTTGAGGGGCAAAAGACCGAAGTTGGTTCGGGTGAGCCTAACTCCGGTTGGCTAGAAATCATCCAACCGTCGACGATTCTATAAAAAGTCAACAAAAGTCAAACATATTGACTTTTGACCATCGCCTTTTGACCATTAACTATTGTCCATTGACTTTTAACCGTTGACTTTGACCAGAGTAGTTAGACTTGGACCTTTTGGACGTGACTTTTGAAAAAAAAAAGATAAGATAAGATTTGATCAATTTTATCTTTTATCATATAAAAGATAAATACTTAATTTTTATTAAGGATAATTCTCTTTATCTTTTATTAAAGATAAATTTTATCCTTATTTAATCAACGGCTATGATTAAAGTCTATCTCCAATCAACGGTTAGGATCGCATCAACGGATCAACGACCAAGAGAAAGTTCATCTACGATCAACGATCTAGATCTATTCTCTTGGACTATAAATAAGACTTAGAGTTTTATAAGTTATATCATCAATTATTTTGTAATTTTCTTTCTAAGTCTCTGTGCTACAACTGTAAAGGCTTATCCGCCTAAAGGAGTTCTGATTGAGCGTTAACCGCCTTGGAAGCAATGATCCAGTTGCAACCAAGTTTCTTTTTTAAAAAGACGAGTGTTATTCTTCTTAACCGTCTATTCACCCCCTCTAGCCAGTCCAACCCAATCCAACACCTTATTCGTCGGCCTTTAGGCAGCCAAATACATAAGAGTAGCTAGAATCATCATCCACTCGGATTCACAATTAGTCGCTCAACAGCTCAAGGACACATTTGAAATCCACAATGATCGGCTCTGATGATATACTAAAGCCTTTAAGAAATTGAAAACTGACTTCCAAGAGGTGATCATCCAGAGAGTGTCTCAATCTGAAAATCAGAAGGTAAATGAGTTAGCCAGATTGGCTAGTGCCCTAGTAACATGGGAGCAGGAAGAACTTGTAGCTCAAGACCAATTGATCACTCAGGCGACCGACATGGTCGAACTTTTTTTTGGAGGTCTCCCATCACTACCTTTTTAAAGCATGGAACTCTATCTCTGGATTTAGACGAAGCTAAGATGCTCAAAAGACAAGTAGTCCACTTCACTTAGTAGGAGACGTCTTGTATAAACGAGTCTTCTCCCATCCTTTGATCAAATGCCTCAGCTCAAATGAAGTCGAGTATGTTATGCAAGAAATTCATTAAGGTATTTATTGAAATCACATCGGAGGATGAACTTTGGCACAAAAGATCTTGTTAGCTAAATATTTCTAGCCCACCTACAAGCTGACATAGCTTGAACAGTTAGCACCTACATGAATTGCCAAAGACATCAACATCTCCCCCATCATCCTACAGGGTTACTAAAAACTACAACTGTCTCATATTCTTTTGACTAGTGGGGGATGGATATTGTGAGTCTTTTTCCTGTATGACCAATCAAACAATATTTCTTTTAATTGTCATCGACTACTTCTCCAAGTAAGTTGAAGCAGAGCCATTAGCATGGATCACTGAAAAAGTCATCCTCAAAATTCTTTAGCAGAACATCATTTATAAGTTTGGAATCCCCCGTAAGTTGGTATCAAAGAAACAACCAACAATTCCAAGGTTGTAAGCTCAAAGAATGGTGCCAAGGCCTCAACTTTTTGTAAGCCTTCACTTCCATGGCCTATCCTCAAAGCAATGGGCAAGCGAAGGTAGTCAATTGGGAACTTATCCGAGGCCTCAAGATAAAGTTGGACCAAGCACAAAGCACTAGGTTAGTGAGTCATCTGGCATCCTATAGGCCTATAGGACTACTCCAAGAGATAACACAAGAATGACACATTTCCATCTCGTCTACGATAGACAAGCAGTAATTCCTGTAGAAACTGAACTCGAATCTACACGTATCAACACTTATGGAAAAGATACATACAAATGACTCCTAGAGCTCGACCTTGTTACAAAGACTAGGGAGAGAGTAGTTACATGACTCACCTCATACTGCTAGTGCATGTGCCAAAATTGTAATAAACTAGTCATTCCTCATTCTTTTCAAGTAGGAGAGTTCGTATGGAAAAAATAAAGCCCATGGGAAATATCAAGAAATTGGAACCACAATGGAAAGGATCTTACCAAGTCATTCAACAACTCAATAGTGGGCTCTATTGTTTAGAAGATTCTGAATAAAGAGAACTCAACATACCTTAGAGTATCACCCATCTAAGGCCCTATCGCACCTAGGTTATGGGATTGGTGTTGGGATCTCTTATGTGAAAAATAATAATATATGCAGCGAAAAATAGGATCCCTTCTAATGATCTATGTGAAAAATTCATACAAAGTTCTAACTAAAAGATATACCTTTGATGCGTGTCCTTAGCATATCCCGCTAGTCCTTGGTTCGTCAGATTTTTATACAATCAGAATAGTCATTCCTCTAATAGTATCCACACGAACATGATCTCTTGATCTCGGAGATGAACCACCTTAGTTGTGCTAACAATTTGGAATAGTTCACAAGATAAGAGGATCAAAAATACACCTTGTGTGTTTCAGCCAAGAAGAAGGAGAGGAGGAAGAAGAGGGATGATGAGCACTCTCTCTATTTCAAAATTGCAAGAAGTCTTTTTGTATTCATCCAATGAATACAAAGGGTCTTTGCCCCTTGAGCTTCCCCTCCTCTTAATGCTCATAAATCATAATGAATACCAAAAACTCTTGGTATTCTTTTTGGCTTTTCATCTTCTATTTATCCAATGAATAGAATGTCTCTTGGCATTCCTCTTTAATAATGTTTCATTAAACCTTTTAATGAACATTATCCATTATTAAGTGGTTGAGTCTAATCTAAATGAGTCTAACTCGGATTAGACTCAATCCCATAATCCAATTGGATTCATTTGAGTTTAACTCAATTAATCCAATTTTAGATCACATTTTAGTCAAACTAAAATCAACTTATCTCTGAAACATCGTGTTCTTTGTGTGTGACCCAATAGATTCTTGTAATATTGGCAATGTATCTAAACCGCTTTAGACACATAAACAATGAGCGATATCTAGCAATGCATCATTGCTATCCAAGTGACGAGAAAGTCAAGATCCGACCTAACCTTTCTGTGTCTATTATAATGTATGACTTTGTCCTTCTATCCTCGATATCGAGATTAATCAATGAGGCATAGACTGTATCATCCTCTTATCAATCTTTGTGTTTCTTGATCTTCAAGTAGATTCACTCAAGCAAATGAGCTCAATATCTCATATTGACTCATTTGAGCATGACCATGCGTTCTAGTAGTCCTTACTCGATCAAGGGGCCCACAGATATCACTCCTGTCATATGGGAGGGATAGATCTCATCTACATCACTCACATATATCTTTTTGCATAATTTATTACATACCCAGTGATCAACTTTATAGTCCACCCTATTACGGATGACGTTTGACGATACCAAAGTATACAACTCCTTATGTAAGGAACCGTAGTGACTTCAGGTCTAAGGATTATTCATACCAATAGTTACTATGAGAAAGTTTATGACACTCATATAACGATCCATGAAACTTTCTCATGATGCGATCAATTCAGTATATATTCTCCAATATATATTCATGTGTCAACGTGATATCTCATATCCATGACTTGTGAGATCAAGTCATCAATTGACCTACACGCTAGTCTCAACATGCATTAATATTGTCCTTGTATATTAATGTTTGACTAGGAATAGTTAAGAGTAGTGTTCTCTACATCATCTCACTATCAATTCAACCAATTGATATGATATAGATTAAAACATACTACCCAAGGACATTATTATACTTATTCATTTGACACAAACATGAAGTAAATATAATAACCAAAACTTTACCTTTATTAATAAAATATGATATAAAAAGTTTCCTAGTCAATCATTTCATGATTGGTTCTAGGGCTAACACTAACAATTGGACGTCGAACTTTTGACATATCTAGTTGTCGGTTTACTTTCCCATTGTATCGACTCATTATATTAAATATAATAGTATTTTCTTCTCACATGCATCTTTGTCCCTTGTTTTTTAGCCTTACAACAAATATAGAGCACCGATGAGCTCGCGACATAGCCTTATGATAGGCATAGAGCACTGAGCTCCCGAGCTTGCGACACAACCTTATGACAAGCAAGAAGCATTGAGCCCTGAGCTCATGACATAGTCTAATGACAAGCATAGAGCATCGAGCCCCGAGCTCACAACATAGTCTTACGACAATCATGGAGCACCGATCCCCGAGCTTGTGACATAGCCTTATGATAGACACGGAACACTAATCCGTAGTTTGTGATATAATCTTACAACAGGCACGAAGCACTAAACCTCAAGCTTACGATCGGCACAGAACCCCGAACTCATAATATAGCCTTATGATAAGCACGGAACATCATACCCCGAGCTCGCGATATAGCCTTACAATAAGCATGAAACATTGAGCTCACGATATAGTCTTATGACATGCTTGGAGAACTGTGCCCTAATCTCGCAATATAATCTTATGATAGTCACGAAGCACAAAGCATTAAGCCTCGAGCTCGCTACATAGCCTTATGATACGCGTAAAGTATCAAGTCCCAAGCTCTCGATATAGTCTTACGATAGACATGAATGTCGAGCCTCGAGCTTGCCACATAGCCTTATGACATGCACGGAGCACCGAGCCCGAGCTCGTGACATAACCTTACGATAGGTACAGAACCCTTCGACTCAAGTTATACCTTAGCCTATTAACTACATCAATATTAATATGCAAAGGATTTTCACATTTTTTGAAAACTCGTTGCTTTAGGGGATTATGATGTCAAGACAAAAAGTGATAAGAAAAAGATATTTATTCATTAATCAAAATCATTACATTCATATTGAGAAGATAAATACAAAGAGTCAGCAAAACATTAAAGTAAAATAAAGAACAACTAATCCTTTTTCTCGGAGGTAGGCAGGTTGTCCTAGACCTTCCTCAGATCCAACAAACTCATGTCAGCACCTCAGGGTATGAGGCCAGATTCTAAGAATTGGTGACTTGCTCCTTCAAATTCATGTCGTAACATCCTACTGGTTTGGAGTATTCTTGGGAAACAAGGAAAGTTGTCTTCCATTCTTGTCAGCATTCTTCTTCTCCTACCTTATAGTTGACTAGTTCTTTTTTAACAACCTCCAATTTAGAGGTTGCTTTCTCCAATTCGGAGGCGGCTTTCTTCCTCTGCCCCTTCTCCTCAATCAGTTGTTATTTCAGATCTTGCCTCCTTGCTACTGCCTCTCATAAGTCTCAATAGAGTTCTCCCTATTGCGCATGAAGGGAAGTTAGTTGCCCTTTTGCATGTGCAATTTCTTTCTTGAAAGTCTTGGCTTCTTCTCTAGCCTTATTAGCTTCTTCCTCTGAAACTTGGAATGTGGCTCGAGCTTTCTCCAAGGTCTACTCCATTTGACAGATCTTCTCGACCTAGAGCTTGGCCTCTTGGCGCAGTTTCACCGCTTCTACCTCAGCAGTCTTGGCGTTTACTTGAGCTTTTTCAGCTGTAGCTCTGGTTTCTTTCCATTCTGGGGTTGATTGTGCCAACTAGCCTTTTATGTCAGCCACTTATGTCTCCAATTGACGGCGTTGCCACATCAAATCGAGTAACTAACGGTGAAGCTCCCTATGCTCTTTTCAAGTCTACACAAGGAAGAAAAGTTAATTAGTAAAGATTAAAATTATGCAAGTGGATAGAGAGCAAGGCTCGTACCTTCACAAGGGAGGTGTTGAGAACCTCACTTAGATTTTCCAGACCCATGCGAGGTAGGATCTCAGTCTCATAGCACTGGAGAGCATCAGGAGCATTCTTCTCTATCCTCTGAGGTAGCCTAGGGAACTATAAGAGGAAGGGCGCTACCGGACTCTGATCCAGTCTCGTCCATGGTAGCAGGCATCACGACTCCACTTTTCTTAAAGGGAGGAGCAGATACGTCGACTCTATCATGTTTGTGTTTTATACCACTCTTCGGAGGTAGACTCCTCAGAGGAAGCACCGCTAAAGAGGTCCCACCGGAAGGACTCGCTGGAGTGTTGGAAGTCGATCGACCTGCTCATTTGGATAAGGGGTAGGATAGGTTTCTTTCAAATGAGGTGGTTGTTTCTTCACCTGACTCCTCTTCCTGGGACGGAGTTCCCTTTGGGTCTCAATTGCCACCTCGTTCACCTCCACCTCGACTTCATGGGTCTCGACCTCAGACACCCCTTGAGGAGCCCTTCTTGTAGGGGTAGGAATCACAAGCTCATTGGCAAGGGCTGGGGAATCCTCGACTATAGCTGGAAGGTCACCAATCGCTACTGGAGATTCAACTCTAGTAGTCGATGACTCTGTTGCATCATTCGAGACGCACCAATTGTCTATTTTCATCTAGTCCCACTTTAAATTCTTGTTAACTGAAGCCCCCAACATGATTCGGCCTGTGAAAGAAGGAAAGGTTAGTCAGTAAGAAGGGCAGTTTAGCAAAAGCCCACCTTACTTAGTCAGTCCTCTAGTGGTATGAGATTTAGACTCATCCCTACTAGGTAAAGCAAAGCCTTGTTCTCCACTAGCATGTTCACATTAAACTTCAAATCCGCTAAAGCCTCAGCCATCATAAAAATAGCCCTCTCCAACTTATACTGGCCTAAAAAGGATTGAGGTGGTAGTTCTGGATGATAAGAAATCACCAAGTATAAGGATGTGGTTGTTTGACAAAAATAAAATGACTCTTCCACTCCTTATGAGAAGTCGGGTATTCCCCAAGAAAGTTAAATACGAATATAACTGCGAAATACACCATCCTGGGCTCCCCTCACTTGGGATAAAAGAAATAGTGAAAAGTAATTGGATCAAAGCGTAACCTAGTATATGCGAGCAGCTATGACTTCGGACGAAAGGAATTTGGGATGAATTGGGAGAGGGAAAGCTAGAAGTAGGTAACTAAGTCTTGGAAGAAGGTTGGAATAGGGAATATGAGGTCATTGGCTAATTGGTCGTGGAAGTAGGTGATGTTACCTGGTGGTGGCTCGTGAGGACGATATTCGAGGGTCGAGACAGTATTTGGTGGTCGGAAGAAATACCATACTGATCTCGAAGCAATGGACCCTCCTCTCTAGTATAAGAAAATCGATGAGTCTCGTACCAAGGGAAATACTCCTCCTCACCGGCCATAAAATTGAAGAAGAGAAGGACGAAAGGAAATGAACCAAATGAAGAAAAGAGAGGCGACTTACTGTCTCACCAGAAAAGGAATGAAGATGAAGATGATCAGGAACGAGGACAAAGATGATTAGGAGCATAGTGGTAAATGACAGCGGCGTCGTGTCTCAAAAACCTGATATATGTTGGAGTTCGAACAGTGAAAATGGCGCATCTATTGAGAGATCCTTGGATGACAAAAAGTCTTCCTAACCATGCAATCAAATAGTCTGACCATCACCATCCCTCTAATTAAAATGCACTAGGGGCGAGTTATGAGAAGACTCTTCGATTTTCAAGGCAGTTCAAAACGTAGAATCCGATGTAAAGATAAATAAGTAGCAACACAATACTACTATAGGATCTAAGATTGCATCAGCAAGTGCTAACAACGCATGCCTCTATAATTAATGCATCATAGTGATCTCGTGGCTCGAGGGGGATGCCGCATGTTAGCCATTAAAATAGTAGTACTGCACCAATCAATAGGATGATACGTTATCCAGCATATCAAGATCAATAAATGCAACATTTATCTCCTCAGTAGCATTAACCTAGCCAACTGTCCCAGCGAAGGGAGGACACCTCATCAAAGTATCTCGATGACCACTCAGCACAGTCCTGTTAGTTGAACTATACCTCTTTCGACTAGACTAATTGGGGATACTTGTGATGTGGTGGAAATCTGTTACCTCCACGTGTCGCCCAAGGGTTAAAGTCATGATGAGTTGTCAGTCAAAGGGGTGGCAAGTAAGTCTCATAGGTAAGGAGTTTAAACCTGTTGCGAACCTGGGCCGATTCAAACTAGATCTCGGTTATGCCCTAGTCTCGGGCACTGATCTCAGCTCCAACTCGATCTCAAGCACATACATCGACTACGTCCTAGTCTTGGGCACTGATCTTAGCTCCATCTCGGTCTCGAGCACAGACCTCTGCTACGCCCTGGTCTTGACGTCGACCTCATCTTCATCTTGGTCTTGTGCACAGACCTCAGGTATGCCTTGGTCTCGAGCGTCGACCTCAGCTCCATCTCAATCTCGGGCATAGACCTCGGCTACACCTTGGTCTCGGGCACCAACCTCAGCTCCATCTTAGTCTCGGGCACAGACCTCGTCTACACCCTGATCTCGGACGCTGATCTCAACCCCACTTTGGTCTCTTTCCGATCATTCCCAACTTGAACCTTACAATCGACTCATACATAGGATTACAAATCCCTAAAGACTGTTTCTCTCAGAAAAATAGGAGAACATCTCGAAAAACATGGGCGACAAGAGCGTATATCTTGGAACTGACCATAAACGGTCACGCCTATCTCGGAACAGACCATAAATGGAGGCATATGTTTTAGAGAAAAAGCACATTGATAGCTCTATATAAGTATGTGCACACACAAAATTCTAATTTCCTCAAACCCTTAATCTCCTTCTTCTTATAAAACTCTAACTTGAGGGTCAAAGTGGCTTGTCATGATCCATCTCTAGTGTCATTCTAACTCTATTTTGGAGTGTTTTTCAAGTTTCTTCATTCTTCTTACAACTATCTCTATGGTGTGTGCACGTTAGTCCGTTCATTGACCGATGGCTTGACCACCCATGGTGTTTGGTTTTAACATTATCATTTATTCTAATATTATTGTAACAACTATCAATAGTATAATGTATTTAGGATTTAGAATTTATAGTTTATAATTTATAATTTAATTTGATTAAAATAAAATTGGTGATTTTTTACATTATAACCGTTACTAATAGTTGCTACACACTTATAGTTAAATCTTAAAATTTTAAATTCTAAAATTTAAAATATAAATGCTATTATATTAAAATAATTTTTATCAACTTCGTCAAAATTATTTAAATTTTATCTAAATCACTTTAAATTAATCAAAATTAATTTAAAACAATTATAGAAGCTACTAGATAGTTGCTACAACACTAGAACAATATTATATTAAGTATTATTATAGCAACTAGTCATAACTGCTATAATAATATTAGAAATAGCCCTCACGGTATGATGTAGTGGTAAGAGGTAGGGTGCTTTTTCCAAACAATTAGGGTTTAAAACCATGCAGCGCATTCTTGCGGCGTTCGAATAATTAGTGACCTTGGGGCGCCAACGTCAGGAGTCACCTCTCTTTCTGGATTTACTTAGTGGCTAGAATGTGAAGTTGGACCATCTACCCCATAATTAATCGATGTAATTTGGATACCTAATATAAAAAAGTAATAATATTAGAAATAAAGAACCATGTTATAATAGCTACTAAACTACTCTGTAATTATTATATGTTGTCTTAGTCATCAGTAGCTACTATAATAATATTGAAATAAGAGATATTACGGGGATAAATTAATATATGATGGAGTGTCCTTTTAATTTTATTTTTAAAAATGTCTATTTGATTTTTTTAATTTGAATGACCTTTTGATTTTTTATAGTTATTAATGTAGGTGTATATATGCATGGACTTTGATCGATTGAGTTGGATGACCTTCTTCTCCGACTTAACTTATTCCGTAAATCCAAAATATAATTTATATTATTCAGAATTTAATAATATAATTATATAAGAACAAATCATCAAATTCATATTGTTAATAATTAAATACCGCCAATTATATTACGAGTTTATTCATTAAAATACATTAAAATAATAAATCAATGCAAATATTTTAATGTTAGTATATTATCTGTGCGAACTAGACAGGAGTAAATACCTTGATCGCATTAAGTTGATTGTGTAGTGAAAACTTGAACAAATAGATAACATAACGCAAATAATATCAGTTTTATTTAATTCACTACCTCTCAAGGTAACTATGTTTAAAGTCTAATCCTAACGACTATCACCATTATCCTTCTCCTTCTCAGATACCTTTTGAAGGTAGAAAAGTGTTTTACAACTTATGTTTACACCAATACACTAAGAATACGAAATACAAAAACAATAGAAAGTAAAATAATTTTATTAATGAAAACTTAGATTGGATTTTTTTTTTCCTTTGGATTGCCTCTTGATAATAGAAAATATAATAATACTTCATCTCCAATCTCTTAAGAGTTGACATCTTCAAAATACTTCAAAATCATCTTTTATAGTATTGTTGTTAGGCTAATTTTCATCTAACAGTCGACTAATCTTATCCATCAGTCTATTGATCAACTATAAATTCAAACGTTGCTCTAATCTGTCAGTTCAACAACTCCATCCACCTCAATATTAGTTGATTGTTCATTATCATCAGTCGATTGTTGCCTAATCAGTTAAATTCCATAATCAAATTCTGAACATTCTATTTGTTTAAATAATGACATTAGTCAATTGATTATGATCAACTAAATTAAATAATTTATTTCTTAACTCTTTATTTGCTATAGTAACATCAATGGTAGAAAGTAGCAAATTACTATTTATATGATATTATAGCATATTACTATTCACAAGTTACCACAACAGCTTACTATAGCAAATCTTTTTTTTAGGAGTTAGCGTCTATCAATCAATTGATACTCTTATTTTAATCTTATCAAAATTAAATTCTCACTTTGTCTAGTATCTTATTAACTTCAATCTACTAAGACTTCCTTTGCCCCACAATTCGATCAACCTTGATCTGTCGATACTTCATCGTTGTCAAGCATCCAATCAACCTCGACATACTGCGACTTCATCGTTGTCTAGCATCCGATCAACCTTAGCCTGTCGAGACTTCATATCTCATACCAACTTTATGTTGGACTTCTAGTTGTCAAGTGTTGGATCAATCATGACCTACTTAGACTTTCCTCTTATCAACTCCCCGTTGAACTTCCGACCACCAAGTATCCAGTCAATCGTGACCCACTTGAACTTTCCTTTTATCAACTGTTAGATTTTCGACTGCCAAATATCTTATCAATAACCATTATATTGATCCATTTAGACTTCTCGCTCAATCAATTAATATATTAATCGATTATCAAATATTCGATCAACCATCCTCCAATTAATATATAGATCAAATATCAAAATTTAATTCAAAATTAATCAACTGATTAATCTCAATTAAAAGTAGATTACACTAATATTTAACACTACTTTGGATAAACATTATGGTTTATTCTATTGTTATTTGTTTTCCTACCTAAGAAAAAAAATATTATAGTTCAACAACTCGTGTCGGTCATTCAAGTAGCACGGCAACTTTGAAATAATAATATTAACTGCGGACCAATATTAATTAGACAAGATTTGCATACTAGAACTTATGTGCTTAATATCTTCATTATTTTTATATAGACCAGCTGTCGAAGCATGAACGTCGATGTGCATGAAAACGATCGAGTGGGTTTTCGTGCCACTGCGTGCCGTGCCATTTACTCATCCGTACACTGATCAACTCCCCAAAATAAACAAAAAAGAGTTAATCAAACAGCTTATGCTTGCTTCTTCCTTTCATTCACTTCTCTTTTCTTACAGCTTCAGCGAGATTTACAGATCGACCATGCAGATCGATCGGTCACATACTCGAATGCCAAGGTACACAGAAACGCGAAAATTAGGCTTACAATTTGAACAGCTTAATTATAACAGGAATCGTTCATTCAAGCTCAGTGATCATCACTTTTCAGCTTTAAAGAATTCCAAGATTTATGTATACATATATATATGAGGAATGATGACTCACCAACCACACCCATCGATTCATCGTCCCCTCCACTATATATCAATCAATGGTGCAACGGATTGGGACCCGTAGGCACGATCCTCTTATCGACGCCATACCGAGGATCGATCTCGTGCTCCCCGCGGTCATGACGGCGGCGGCGGTGGTGGTGGTGGTGACGGTGGTGCTTGGTGGAGGACAGCAACATCTTCCGGGGAACTACCGAGACATGATGAGGACTCTGCGGCAGAGGCTTCAAATAGCTCCGCCCGTTAGAGAACAGGAGGAGGAGAAGGGTGATGAGACATAGAAGACCACCGAGGACGGACGACGACGACGACGACGACAACCTCCTCACGGCCATGGAGAGGAGGAGGAGACAAAGGGAGCAGTGTTGATGGTGGCGAAGTACTCATGGTGCCGCAGCTTAACTCGCTTACTTGTGAGCACGGCTCCATTAATTAGGTCTGTTAACTCAATTAAAGAATGGCGTTTGAGTGTTTTTGGGGCCTCAGAATGCGGAGAAATGCATCCACATCCTTAACGCTGAAGCAAGTTACGTTCTGGAGGGAGTGGCCAGCTAGCTAGCTAGTATTTGTGCATGCCTCGACATGCTTATAGATGGGGAAAGAATGGCTCGAGGAAGAGGAGTTTTGGTCGGTTGACTCTGGGGAAGCCTTGCAGGATCTGAGGACCATGCATGCATGGATCCAAATGGTCAATGCTAGCTGCAGGGGTGGACTTCTATATATCTGCATGTGCACTACGTTGAAGGCCAAATTTAATGCTCCAGTCTTCAGATTTAATTTGACTTCTGGTAGCCATGGACTTTGAGCATCAAAATTCATGTATGGTGGTGAGATTCAATTTTTATCATCAACAATCTGTTTCATCATAACAACTCAATTATATTTCTTGATTAATTGCACTAACACACATGCGTTTAACAAATTTGATGACCAATTAACTTAGCAAAATTGCCTCCCACTTCTCAAACAACTCAATAGCTTTAGTATTCGATCCACAACATCTAGCTAGTGTCCTGCCTTGTATCTTGCATTAGCCATGTTATCAATTGAAAAAATTTAGAAAAAATTTCAATTAAATTTTTTATCAGATGAACGAAAAAGTTGCTTAGTCATGTTATATATATATATATGGTTTAAATTAATTATGTTATTAATTTATAAAAAAAGTTTAGATGATTTGTTTTTAGTCATAGAAAGAGTTTTTGAGTTAAGTAGGATATTTAAGTTATTTTGTACAAATTATCATTTATTATAATAGAGATTTCTTGTTTCGACTTCCTCTTCGCGTCTACATTTGGAGTCGACATGATACACTGCATTTGTTATAAATCCGATCGAAAGCAATTCCCATCATAAAAATCAACAAGAAACAACCCAACAAATCTAAGGTTTCTACCTTTAAATAGTCTATGTCAAACATCAATTTATATATAGATTCCTAACCATTCAGCAACTTACTACAACTTCAGCAAGGCCATTGTACAAGATACAATTTATTTCTTTTTTAATAATGATTTTATAATTCATCCTAAATTTCACACCACCTTCTTTTGTTATTTTCTAATTGACCCTCCATATTTTGACCTAACATTACACTTTGCCTTTCACAATTTTTAAAATTTTAATTTAGTATTATGATTTAATTTTAACCCCATAATTTTCACATTTCTCTATTGAATCCTCAAATTGTCTAATTTTTCATAGTAGACTGAAACTATAATATTGATTTAGATTAGTTCAAAGTGAATCGATTTTATACTCAAATCTTATATATATTTTTTGGCTTACTATCAAACTACTGTGTATGATCTATTCAAAATTTATAAATAAAAATGACTAAATTGAGTTACTTAAAAATATGATCAATTATGAATATTTATTTTGTTCAAGTGAAACAAAATTAAATTATGACATATCAAATTGAATTTATTATATTTAGAAAAAAAAATTAAATAATAAGTTGATCCTTAAAAATTTATTAATATAATATTTTTCAAAGACACAAAACCGCCGTGAGAAGAAAATGTCATTCCAGCTTGTCCGCGGCCTGTCTCCGCGCACTCGTCGTCTGGAACCGACGCCAGCCAATCAAATTCGTTGCATTTCTCCCCGTTCGTTCTCAATCACCGTTCATTTAGTTTGCCACCCAAATGCCAGGAAATGAGAGTGCGACCAACGTCTGAGACGAAGATCATCGACGTGTCCGAATCCTAGTGGTCCTTCGACTCCGTCTATCCACAGGACGAGATAGCGGATCTCATGCAAAGCCTGCGCGTCTACTTCATTTATTGACTTCAGACCTCTTGCCCATGTCACCATCGCCGCTGCCATCGCTTCCCCGTCCCGGCCCTTTCCCTATCCTTTCTCTTCCTTTCGTGTTTATCGCCTCCGGCTGCGGCGGACATCGGTGAGATCCGGAGTTGGGCTTCGATTCCGTGCGGGATCGATCGGCCGGCGTCGGAGTCGGAGACGGAGGCGTTATATTGGTGAGGAAAGAGGCGAGAGATGGCTTTCAATTTCACTGGCACGCAGCAGAAATGCAAGGTCTGCGATAAGACTGTCTACCTGATGGATCAGCTGACCGCCGATGGCGTCGTCTTCCACAAGTCCTGCTTCAAGTGCAATCACTGCAAAGGAACCCTCACGGTGCCGTCGCTCGTCTCCGTTTGTTTCATTTTATTTAGCTTTTTCTCCTCTGGGATTTGAGTTCATGTTCAGAATACCGCATCTTTTCTTGTATGATTGTCGGCGTAGCAGTAACGAGTTTGATTAAGCTGATCTCGTCTGATTTGACCCAATACATTAGGAAAATAAGGACTCCTGATCAAAGATAGATGCCGCGAGTTTGTATTCGAGCTAGTTCTGCATCGATGCTCTTTGATATTCGGTTTTTATATCAGACTGAAAGCGAAACAGTTTTACTTCCAAATCTGTTAGTGCTGCCAAATGTCATTCAAATAATTGTTTACTCTCTAAAATTGCTACTGTTGCAACAAATCTATTGCAACAAAATTTTAGATTTTTTGGTCTATTTTCTTATATGGAGCAAAACTTGTTGGGAGTTAATCAGATCTGGTAGAGTTTCCAGGTGCAGGAACAATGTGATAACATTTGAGATACGAACCAAATCTAGAATTATTTATGGACAGCATAGAATAACCAAGATAAATGTTGAAGTCAGAACACAGAGTCTGCGCTGTGAATTATTAACCGCCAGGAGAAATTGCTGAGTGATACATTAATAGTATATGCATAAATTGGAACTTCTAAGTCAGAATATAAGCCGTCATGCACACCTGTTTCCAATTTATGTTGATAATGAAAGACATTAACATAATTGCTTTATCTACACTTCAGCCCCTTGGCCGTTTGTAAGTGTTGCTGATGTATGTGAAGCTTACTAAGCTTCAGCTCTATTGGTTTAAAATGCCCCTAGCTATGAGACAGTATTGTAGTGTTTGCTAATCGTGTTTTTCAAGATGGGAATTCCCATGCTAAATTGGGCAAAATATCTGCTCTCCTTTTTTAATTAGGGAAGATGGAAATTGCGGAAGTGATGATTATTAAGTGGAATAACTTCTGTTCATACTTTGCTCTCTCTTTCTCCTTTAGTTCTTTAAGCTAAGATAGAGTCAATCCATGAACCATCAATGCATTAATACAAACTTTACGATTATATTACATAACTACCAATAAAATTCATATCTTGTAAGCAACCTTCAGGACACATTTTAGGATACACAGACATTTGAATTTCAAGGTGATACTATCTGCAGAACTTTCATGCAACAACCATTAGGTTGTATTTGGATTGTTGTTTAATTCTTTTCCTTAACTCAGTGTGTACTCCACGCCCTACATAATAAGAGATGAATTTAATAAATAACTATATGCGCTGGTCTTTAGTCATTCAATTTTACTAGTGGATCTCAAATCCAATACTTAGTTGACTGAGTATTGGTCATCTGTTAATGTCAAACTGTTCTGCAAAATTAGATTATCACTTGTATTTTCTTGACCAAGAAATTCGTAATTTTGTTTTTTTTTTCTTTTCCTTATAACCTACAATATTTGTCTAACTGATGGTGTGATAAATTGCTCGATGAGCAAAGTTATGTAGCTTCTATGTGATAAAAAAAATAAAGAATAAGCAAATATATATTTTTAAATGCAGGTATAATTTGCAATTATTATATTTACTTGTAAAATTGGTAAGGAGCTGAAAAAACAGTTACTTTTCTAACTACTTGTGCTAACCTTTCAGCTGAGTGCATATTCATCGATGGAAGGTGTTCTGTACTGTAAGCCTCACTTTGAACAGCTCTTCAAGGAATCTGGCAACTACAACAAGAATTTTCTGTCACGTGAGGGCCCATAATCAATTAGAGCTATTCTGATAACACTTACATATATACCTGAACTTCTGCTTAATTTTCTGTTTTCAGCTGCAAAATCAGCTGATAAGGCTCCAAAACTGGTTAGTAAATGTTCCTACTACTAATTTCTAAGCAAAAATTCAAGTCACTCATCCAGTTTATTCATAGTCTAACCATTTTTGGATCACATAATGTGCCTGTCATATTTGTCATTCAGACTAGAACTCCCAGTAAGGCTGCCAGTATGTTCTCTGGGACACAAGAGAAATGTGCTACATGTGGGAAAACTGCATATCCTCTTGAGAAGGTTGAACCAAACTATACTTATTCCATTAGTTTTGTTTATCTTATAGTTGAGTGTCACATCTAGTCTGAATTTAACAAGCTTTGCTAGTTTATTCAAATCTCAAATTATGATTGATGACCATTTTTTTATTCAAACAAATTATCCTTAACAATATGACATTCTAACACCATGATCTTCCATTAAATACTTTACTAATATTTCCGTGCTACACCAACTACCAACTGAAGTTGGAAATACCAACTATTTACGGTTTGTGAGATCTTATTCTACCATTGAATTTGACAAGCAAGGTTTTTTTTTTGTCAAATATCAATTGTGTAGTCATATTTCCTTGGTTTCTATTTGCTAACTTCAAAAGTTCAACATAATCTAACTGTGTAACTACTATTTTGTTTAATTACTTGTGTAATAATTTTTTTTTGTCAAATATCAGTTGTGTAGTCATATTTCCTTGGTTTCTATTTGCTAACTTCAAAAGTTCAACATAATCTAACTGCGTAACTACTATTTTGCTTAATTACTTGTGGTATCTTTATTACGTTCTCTTGTTGTTCAACAATAGGTTCAAGCTAGATACTTGAAAAGCCTAGTTCATCACTACATCAAAATCGAATTTTGATTTAATCATTATTGAAATTCCAGTTCATTTATTACATCTTTGTTCTTAATTTCAAAACCTTTATTACCTAGACCTTGAATTCAAAATTCAAGCAATGATATATAGCATGAAAAAGTCCAACATGAAACCAACATGACACACTCAATCATTATTGAAATTCCAGTTCATTTATTACATCTTTGTTCTTAATTTCAAAACCTTTATTACCTAGACCTTGAATTCAAAATTCAAGCAATGATATATAGCATGAAAAAGTCCAACATGAAACCAACATGACACACTCAACTGCATGCCTGTGGATCCCACTGCATGGATGTGGGACCCACTGCATGCAGTGTGTCATGTTGGTTTCATGTTGGACTTTTTCATGTTACATATCATTTCTCTTTATTCTAACTTATTATCCTTTAGCATAATATCATATGCAAATAAAATACAACAAGGAGGCTTATGTTAAATACATAGTAAGGTCATCTTGTTTGATGTAAAAAGTATGAGCATAAATTGATTATTGATGCTAAAAATCAGTAGTGCACATTTTAGTTTTGAAATCATCTGAACGGTGCTCCCGTGTTTTGATAATTATAAAAGGGTGCTCCATTACCACTAATATGTCCATTATGCCCCTTTAAAAAAATCATTTTTATTAGAATTCATTATAATTTTTCATGTAACTCCACATTTTTATAAGAATTCATTATAATTTTTCATGTAACTCTAGACTTGCTACAAAAGAATATTTACACCTTAGTTAAGGATAATTGCAATTTACACATTATATTCCTAAACAATAAAGGAAACAAGTTCAATGAAATTATTCTTTTTTGCTAATTTAAGGTGAAAATCTATCTCCACATTCATGAATATTCATAAACATTCACATGCACTTTCATTCAAATCAGTGTGATCACCTCAAACTAGCAAAAGTGAATTGATTCAATAAAGTTCCATTATAGGCATATTAAAGGTGATCAGACCGCGCCTCTTTGATAATTATCAAATTAGGGGGCATCCACCATTTAATGATTTTAAAAATAACAGACATTTTTTTATTTTTTGCGTTTTTTTTATTTTAAGGATAATTGCCCATTCATCACAAGTTATTAAACTAAATGCAATTTTTTTTCACAGAATATTTAGTTTGTTGGCTTGTTGTACAAATATCATGCTTGATATTTTATAGATTTTATTATTATCTCTTTTATTCACTTAAAGTTCCTTATTATGGCCGGTTTGCTCTCATTGATCTACCGGAAGGGATGCTGAAAGTGGCAAACATTGACCATCAGTTTTGGATGAGTTAACAGTAATCTAGCTTCCTATGACCTCACCATATAGTCTGTGTTGAACCTATTTTTCATCGAATACTTTTTCTTCTATGATAAAACCTTTATCTTCTCATATTTAATGTGCTCTGTGTGGTTGTGGTGTATTTTCATCAGGTAACTGTCGAAGGACAGGCATACCACAAGTCCTGTTTCAAGTGTTCTCATGGAGGTTGCTCGATCACCCCGTCCAACTATGCAGCCCTTGAAGGGATCCTCTACTGCAAGCATCATTTCTCCCAACTTTTCAAGGAAAAGGGGAGTTACAACCATCTTATCAAGTCTGCCTCGATGAAGCGCAGCGCAGCAACTGCCCCAGATATTTAGTTTCAGTTAGATGTCGCGGCTATTTCTATGGCAATAGAGTTTTTGTCTCTAGTGTTTAGTATCTGTTAAGATATTTGCAGCCGTGTTCTCCGTTGTTGTAGTTCTTTTGTTCTGTCCAATCTGTAGCAAACTTGCCCAGGAGAAACAAGTCCTATGTTTAGTCATGATATTTTACTTGGAAACTTTCGCATATTAATTACCTGCTTAGTATTTGCTCTAATTGTCCCATGTCTTTATTTATGGTATGATTTTTTTCCTATGTAGAGGGCATGCTTTTTCTTAGAAGATTTGTGTGCATTAGTCAATATTTTTATGAAAAACAGTCAAGCCTTCATCGGTTGAAATGCTGGATAAGTCAAAAGATCATGTAGATGAATGAGTGGATGGATGAAGATTAATTTATAATTCTTTCGGAAAATTGTACTGAAATCCCTTCCTCGATTAGAATTTTAGCCAATGCTATCTACGAATTAGGGCTTGTGGCTCTCTTTTGAATGTACTTAACATTCAGGTAGCTTTCCCCTTTCCTATTCGGTAATGCAACTCCAAAAAGAAGGCCTTTTAAAAGAAAAACCTCCAAACAGAAGGAAGATTATTTGAACCATAGACTTTTAGTCTGCAAATTTTGTTGACCGCACTCTTATTTCAATTGAATTTTGGTTTCTTATACCAATTGACCGTTTGTTTTGTTTTTTGTTAAAATGCGGCATGTCCAATTTCTAGATTAACACTACATTAAGCCTATGTTTTTAGGCTCTAATGAAATGATCCGAATCTAACCATGTGGGTTGAACTCATTTATCCTAATATTGAGAGATCTAATTAATATAACTAGTCTTTCCTTTGGTGCAGTTATCACAACTCAAGCTCTTGTACCTCAGGGAGGGTACGACGGGTACTCTGGTGGCTACAGCTCAAAAGAACTTGGGAGGTCAGTTCAGCAACTTTTCTTTTAGAAATTCCAGAATGTTTCATTCATGTTCGTTTGTTCAATTTTCTATTTTGCTAATTCTCATCTGGTACTTGATAGGGGGGAAACAATACCTCCTCTTGTTCTGTTTTCTTTTGAAATTTTTTCTTACTGAAAACGTCAATTTTCTGCTCCTTTACTTCCCAAAATTAAGTAGAAGCTTTCATTGATCTTCTCAAACGTTTTTCTCCAACAGAATTGCTTATTCTCTACGGAATTTTCAGCTTTCAATATGTTAGTGCCCATGTATGAAGCTCATAACACAATAATATTGCTGAAGAATTTATACCTTTGTCCTTAACGTTCCCAAATCTAATCTAATTGCAGAATATCACTACTAGTTGTTTGGAAATTTTGTCTCATATAAGTCATGTTATTTAGGGTCTCGTCTATTTGTTGTCCATTTAATATACAGTATAAGATTTTTGACAAGACCAACTTACAGCCTGTTCCCGCCTTCCCCATCATAGTAATGTCTATAAAGTGCTAGCAAGAGATGATATTCTGACTGCCTAATTCATTTTACAGACAAATTCTGGATGAAGTGGAAGTGCGACAGTTACTTATTGATCATGTTGGGCATCGCTGTTGTTGGGGAAACCAACCTGCCCGAAGGTGGAAAATATCCTCTATTGATGACTCTACTGTATATGTTGGGACTCTAGAAACTTTTACAGAGGAGAGAAATTATTGAACAAAAACAGCCATACTTGGGAGGCAAAGTCGACGGTAAAGAGGAAGGCCAGGAAACTGGGGTTTGGGAACTGGATTTGAGGTCTGAATTTCCAATTCTTTTTGTGCCACATAAAGAAACCAGTGTTAATATACCCCATTCTGAAGCTGTTGAAAAATGCTCTGGTAATTTCTAATGAAATGTCAGTTGTGCCTTAGGATTTTCTTTAAAGTCGATGGTTGTACTGGAACAAAGCCCACAGATATGCATTTTTGAAATTCAAAAACTAATCCACCAGTTTTTTTTTATTAGTTATTAAACAATAGACCTTAGCAAACTGAAAATTCATTTTGTTAATTCCTTTACATATAGATTATCCTCGAGCACTTTCTTTTGCTTCCGAGCCTTCAACCTTTTCTTACCAATACATGCTTTGTACCAAATTTTCTTTGTAATTATACCTTCACATTTAAGTGATTAGCTTTACTCTATACGTACTATGTATTTCATCTTATGGTTAGAGATTAGATGGACCTCTTTTCATATATGGTAATTCATGATCAAGTGACCTCTGATCTTCCACCAGACTTCAGAGAACAATTAAAGTGTAGGGAAACTGCTACTTTTCTAATTCGAGTCTCTTGCCATACTTGTCGGTGGTAGACTCTTACCTAAAAGCATTATGATAAACTCTTCAAAAGTCGTATCAGACTACAAAACTTAGTTAATACCCTCTTGATAGTAGCTTTTGTTAAAATAATTATCTGATTTATAGTTCCATTCTGTTTACTAGATATGATTTGCATTAACTCTCTCATATGAATTACCATAGTATTCTAATTTGCTTAAATTTGCATTGTTAAAACTGGAAGAGTGTGATGACCAAGGACAAATTCCCTGCCCTACTTGCAATGCTGGTCAAAAAAGTGGTTTTTTTTTGTAGAAAATAAGATGACTGAATGACCTTCTTGTTATGGAAGGGGACTAATTGCTCATAAAGATGGATCTGATACAATGCAAGCTTGCTAAGCATTCTTCTTTTTGAGTGTTTATTAATTTTTTTAATATCCTTTGAATACTTACTAGCATGAAGATCATGACAGATGCACGAAATGCTCTGGTAAGGGGAAATTACCATGTGGAACATGTTGTTCACGTGGGCTTGTAAAATGCCAACTATGTGCAGGACAAGGTTCTTTCATCACACACAACATTGCACTGGTCAAATGGTATGTTTACAACTTATGTTAATTTGTGTTGAATGCGTATACATGTGTTTATGTTATTTATTGTCAAGTTTAAGCTTGCTCAAGAATTTCTAAATATCATTGTGCCTCCCTAATGGATCTAGGGCACTTCAGAATGAACTAGGAAGATAGTTGGAAGTCTTATTTAGCACAAGCCTTAATGAGTGATTGAAGTTTGTTTTTTAATCTATTGTTTTTCTTTAAAAAAAAATTGCTGCAAAAGGTACTAAAAGTAGTTGTTTAGAAAATAAACCCAGGTTGGTAAATCTTGCACCTGCCTCTACAATCTGAGAGAGGTGCCTTCAGATCTATAGAGTTAGGGACTTGCGCTTTTAGATTTGCTGCGTTAATTGTTAAAGAGATAAAAGTTGCTATATTTCCTAGAAGTTCTTTCTTCTAGGAAAAGAGAAGGAATCGCCTTCTTGAAGTCAGCTTTCACATTTTCTCTTAATAGTGTTTCCTCAGGTTTTAAACCATGCTAATTAATATCTTTGGAGAGCATAATCATTAACTATAACTGGTTGGGCATGATTTATGCTCATAGTCATAGAAGCTGGCTGTGTATGAATATGAAACCTGGCAATAAAGTCACCCTGATTTAAAAAAAAAAGATTAAGAAATGCCCCAAGCCTCATGAAAGGGAGGATAATGAAACCAGAAAACAGTCTTCATTCAGTTCACTTGAATACTTCTACTAAACCACTCTGTAATTCACTCTGCCTGACTTTAATATTGAAACACCGAAATTGAGTACTCTTCACTTTGTGCATGTTTGTTAAGCCAATGGCATACTGGTACGCTTGTCATATTGAATTAGGCTTCCCTGATTCAGAACACATTTCTATTGTTTTGATCATCTTTTTCCCTGTGGCCCCTTGGACGCATTTTCCAGGATGCCCCAGTTGTCATGCTCCCAGAATGCGCAGAATTACTTCAGCAAAAGATGGAATTCGTCATCCCAACAGCACCACACGGTCGGCCTCACGATCATCTGTGAGGAGGTAAATCGAGAAACTGCAATTAATCACGACGGAATATGACATTGCCTTGGCTTTGTCGAGATTCGATCCTTGCCAGAATTACATTAAAGTGATTTATTGCTAATCAATTCACCATATATTGGTTGTATCATATGTAGGAGGGCACTCTCCAATCGGAAGTAGTGCCACCAGCGCTGCAGCATCAGTACCAGATCTCTTGTTCCTCCCACATTATCTCCGTTGTACCCGTCACTCGTGTTACAATGGCCGACCGCAATCGATCCTTCAGCTTTTACATAATTGGGTACAGCAAGGAGGTTTTCATAAGGGACTTACCCTGAGAAGTTATGCTGGGGACTGCGTTGCTGCTTTGACTGGCTGAAAGCTTAGAGTTTCTGAAGCAGAACTTGAAATAAGGAAATATAAATCGAGAGCAAATGAGGGATATAAAACTATGTATGTGATACGAAGAGTCTATGTTGAAGTTGTTTGTATCCATACTTTTTCCAATATAATAATTGTCTTTTTGCATTTTATCCATCACGGAATGTTTATATAGTTATTTGTGTTTTAAACACTTGCACAGTTAGAGTTTAAAATTTAGGCACAGGATTATATTTATTATCTAAAATAATTTTTTTGACAATTTAAATATTTAATTTTTTGAATCGATTAATTTTGAAGAAGTATGACTTGATATTAGAGTTGTGAAACGGATCAACTCATGATGAAACGGATCAACTCACCAGAAATTCGTCGTATGGCGAGATGGGATGGACCAATCCATCAATTTGACGGATTAAAAATCTCCAACCCAATCTAAGATGGATTGCGGATATAGTCGTCAAGTTGGGTTAGGTTCGAAGTAATTTAGGCGGGTTGGGTTGAAATTTTATCAACCCATTTTACGATGGGTTTAGATGGGTTAATCCGCCTAGGCCCGCGACTTGCATGGGTTGGCTCGCGGCGGGCTTGGGTTAGCCTGCGGATTGAGAAAGTTTATTTATTTATTTTAAAATTTAAAATTAAAGTAGAAAACTCAATGAATTAGTGGGTTTGATCCATTTAAATTATAATTCAAGACAAAGTTAAAAATTTCAACTTAATCAATTTAAATTATAATTTAAACTTAAATTTTTTAATATTTTTTTAATTTTTAATAGGCCTGTGGGTTGGCCCGCTTATTGCGGATTAGACAGATCAATCCCGCTATGGGTTAATCTCAGCTTAAAAAATAAAAAAATTAAAAAATAAAGAAAATAATAAAATTTTTAAGTTTAAATTATAGTTTAAATCAGTCAAGTGAAAATTTTAAGTTGAGATTGTAATTTAGACGGATCAAAGCCGCTAGTTCATTAAGTTTTTTACTTTAATTTTAAATTTTAAGAAAAAAATTTCTCAACTCACGGGTCAACCTAAGCCGTCATGGATCAACCCATGCGGGTTACAGGCCTAAGCTAGTCGATCCACCTTGATCGATCTTAAAATGGATTAATAAAATTTCAATCCAATCTCCTAAATTATTTGACAGAGTGGATCAATCCGACGGATTTAACTCAAATTAACAACTCTACTCGATACTTGTAAAATAATTATGTTAATAATTAGATGGTAAAATAATAATAAATCGAAAAGGAGCATTTTAGTAATACAGGTAAACAAAGTGGGCGTATACGAAATTTGAGCTGCCCTAGAAAACTAGAGTTTCTTCGAAAACGCCTTCCGAGCTACTACCGACGTCTCGGCGCTTCTGCCCGCTCCAGCCTCGGCGATTGCACTTCCTACGGCAGTCATTTCTTCTTTTGTAAGTCTACTTCGATCTTTGTTTTTTCTTCTCGAGAGTAAAAAGTTGCAATGGCATGAGCAGCAGTGACTTTCTCTTTGTTTGATCGTCATCGAGAGAATCTAAATAAGCTCTGTAAGCTGAGTCAAATTCGTCTTTATTTGCTCGAAGTTTGATTCTAAGGGCTATAGTGTATTTGGATCTCGTATTCTATTTTCCTTTGCGATTTGTCGTTCATTTACCTCATCAAGATTAAAGCTTAAAATTCTTTGGTGATCTTTCTCTCAGGATATTCAACAAGTTTCGCAATGGCCGCCAACAATGTCGCAGATAAAATTGGGAAGGAGCAGGTATGCAAACGGTGTTTTGTAGATACTGAGAACGTCCTCATTTTCTTCAGTGGAACGAATAGATAACAGTAAGAATCTAGAGAACCATGGCGGAAACAATTTTTTGTGCTCTTAGTATACACTCTTCTGAATACGTGATCTTTGTTTTCTGCAAATTATTTTAAGGTCAGTTTCATTGTCTAGTATTATCTCATATAGGTTTACTGTAAAACTTTTTTTTTTTCTTGTGGGGAATCTACCCCATTGTTTGGTTTTATCATTATATTATTAATATTAAGTGTTTTTACCATAACAAAACAAACGAGTATTTTGGTTCATTCAAAATTGTAATGTGGCTTATTAGTAGCCATTGTTCTAAAATAGAATGAATCTTTCTTTATAACTCTAATGAAATAACTTTATCCTCATTAATTCTGATAAGGCGGGATAGGACAAATTCAAAATTTTCTTTTTCTTTTTTGTTTTTGCAGAGAAAGATACAACTTGTTATGTGTCACCTCTCAATTCAATGGATTGAATATATAATTATATAGTATTCATAGTATTTAATTAATTATTAATTATAGGATATTTCTTTTATTTTGTTATAATAGGATAAAACTTGGGGTTTGTTGTTTCTTTCTATAACAGAAACATAACCTTGTCGCTTCAATTTGGTGCAAGAAGTTTTTTATACGTTCTTAGCTGTTCCTTGACCTTATCTTGAGGTTATGCTTATGAAGCATCCTGCATTATGTAACATTAAGAAAAGGTAGAACTTTACAGAACATTGTGATACTAGTCAATTCTGATTCCTGTATGTATGATGATGCACATGTAAAGTCCACTCAAGATAGACTTTGATAGGCATATTCAGGCTTTTGTTTATGGCTATTGGAGAAAGCCAATAAATTGTAGAAAATCTTTAGATTTAAGCAATAATTCAGCGGAACAAATAAATAATTTCTTTCTCTTTGTGCAATTAAATGAGCATGCAAGCCAATCAATATTAAGATAAGTAACAGAAATATTTGCCTTAAGATCTCGTGTTCTTTGCCTGAGAAAAAACAAAAAAAATCCTTTATTTTCTTTTCCCCTTCCCTCTTTTTGTCTGCCTCTCTCTTTTGCCGTTTCTCTTTTTTTTTTTCTCATCTATCTTTTTTTAGGACTTTGTGTGTATATATATAAGATACACTGCCTTAATTTATTTTAGTTTTTAAACAGTGGGTCCCTCCACCTCCTTGCAGAAGGGACCACACCAATAATGTTCATATTATGTTCAACATTTCTTAATTAATCAGCTTTTACCCTTATAGTAAATGCTCAGATACCATGTTTTCACCTTGTATTTGCATCTTCCAATTATCCATTTGTACCTTTTGATACCATGTCTATTTTTTCTTTGTTCAAGTGACTGACTGTGCCAACCTGACCTAAAAATGTGCAGATACTTGAAATTGCAAAGAGCGAAATTGAGCTCAAAGTGGATCTTTTCAACAGGTATCACCTTCTGATACAAATATTCGCATCAAGATGCTATCGTTAAAGCTCCCATGGCCTTGCAAGTTTCATCTATGGGTCTCTAAAAAAAGAATTATGCCTAAGTATGTTGCCAATTTATTCACATTTTTATGTTCTTTTGTTTCCCTACTTTCCCCATTGGGGATAAGGCTTTTCTCTAATGCCTTGCTGCTTTGTTCGTCCCTATTATTGTTCATGAGTCTGCAACGCAAGTTGGAAGGTTAGTTTGCATATGAATAAGATCCTATTGTTCCATGAGTCTGCAACCCAAGTTGGAAGGTTTGCTTGCATACACATTGGATCCTATTATTGTTCATGAGTCTCCAGCCCAAGTTGAAAGGCTTGTTACCATACACATAAGATGAGCTGATCCTTTGCATAGATGACTTGATACATGTTTGCTTCAGCTGGAAACAATCTTTCCAAGTCAGATTCCTGTTCTACTGCTTCTTCTGTTAGCTTTGGAAGGTCTTGCAGATCTTGAATTTGCCTTTCAGATTTTCCAAACAGTTCCATTTGTTTCTCAGCAAATTTGTGGATTGCAGTGTAAAATCATTCATCATATGGATCCCTCTAGGATCTGGAGCATCCCCTTCATCAATCCAACAACTTGTTTGGCTTATAATGGGGCCTCAAGAGCTTCTGCAGGTTTTTGGTAGGTGGCAATTGGAACCAGTGACATCCCTAGCAAGGCCCTAAGGATTTACCAATTTAATCATCCTTTTGTTTTTATCACATGGTACTATATTTCTTGAAGAGCTTATGTGGCTTTCAAAGTCCTTTTTCCCCTCTCAAGGTAATATTTTGGCTTGAGGCAAATACATATTTATCCTTCAAAACACTGAAGTAATGTATTTTTTCTATAGCAAAAACTTATATTCCATAATTATCTTCTAGTTCTGGATCCAGAATAATCTTCACTAGCCGGAACTGATAATAAAAAATCATTGTCATGGGTGTTTAATTAATTTATACATAAAATGCTTTTATTGTTCTTTTGTTATTTGGTTAATTTGATCTTTTTTTCACCTCTTTTTTGGATTATATTTGTTTTAATTATGTTTCTTTGTAGAGTGCCTGTATGTCACCCCAAAAATATTGAACAAATATAATGGATCAACTATAAAATCTAGTAGAAAATGTTGGCCAATTTCAAAATTTAGAGACACTTAATGTTTAAATGCTAAATGACATTTTTGTCAATTATGATCATTATGATATTAAGGAGGAAATTCTTTGTGATATATACACAACATTTTAAATATTACAATCATCATAGTCAAATCAATTTTTCCCTACTGTTTGGGTTCAGCTTAAGTTTTACAATGATATATTTGTTAATTTGAAAGAGTAAATAAGACTGCAATAGTGTGTATATATGTAAGTGTATAAACAAAGGCAAATGGGTGAGTAAAATGTTGCTAAGGATTCATTGATAATATAATCATTGATTCCAGGTACTTATATTATATTTTGTTTTGCAAAACTAACCATCTGAGTAATCTTTCTTTATTTATGAAACAGACTCACAAAGGTGTGTTTTGACAAGTGTATTGAGAAAAGGTATGTTATACCTCAGTCATTAATTTCGCTTCCTGCTAGTACTTTTTGTTGTGCAGACAAGCTTTTCAAATTTCATCCATTTAAAAAAAAAATGATATTATCATCTTGTGCCTTTTTTTCTTCTATTTTTTCCCCTACTGACAAGTACCAGTTTACTTGATGATTATTGTTTTGTGCTGCAAATTGGAATTGTTGTTTTTCTGAGGAAGTAACTAAAGTGATGATATCTTTATGTCAGGTACAAGGAATCTGAGCTAAACATGGGTGAAAACAATTGCATCGACCGTTGTGTTGCAAAATATTGGCAGGCAAGATACTATAGTTATTCATGCTATGCAATGTTTTATATCAAGTAGCTTTGATGCATACACTTTGCTTAAATAAAAAAGGAACAGATACATCAAAATTTAATAAAAGTACCTTTAATATATGAATTCATTAGTTAAACTGTAGCCAGCGCAATAGAAGGAAAGAAAAGAAACATATTGCAGTTTCTCAGTTAGAATCTGTATTTAGTAGCTGCTGAATGAACAACAAAAGTTATTTATTTTATGCTGAAGCCCAAAGAAAAGGAACTAAATCGATGGATGATTTTGAAAGGTTAAAGTTCAATTTGTTGCACAGTAGTTCACTAAATTGATACCTCAGCATAATTTTCATAGTTGTTTTCCTTTGGAAGAAAGAAAATCAACTTAAGTTTTGTTAGCTATTGTTTAAGTTTCTGTGTATCAACAACTTCTCTGAAGATTTTATGAAGTTAGTAAATGTTGGTCTTTATTATCCTTGTATTTTCAGGTGACAAATTTAGTTGGGCAACTACTTGGTCCGAGTCAGCCTTCCATGTGAAACATCTTATCTGATTGAGACTGAAATACTATCTGGCCCATTGGCAATGTACTCAATTTTTGGTGCTAAAACATGTATTGTTTTGCGACATTTTTCTTAACGTGCCAAGGTCACTTATTTCTTTTCATTGCTTCTATCGTAGTTCAGAAGGCCGAATATTGTTTAGTTTTGGTATTAGACTATATCACATGAAGATGTTGATGATTCATGGTCGTTAACTGGCTGTTGAATGTAGTTTTGACATGGAACATGTTGCTCAAGCGCCCTAGTTGAGATGCTATACAAGGGAGATGAAACAAAATGATACAATGCAAATCATTGCTTAATGCAATGGAAGCTACCTCTTTATTGTGCCAAAGTTTTATAATAACTGTGTTCCGTCTGAACTCTATCAACTTGCTAATATTAGAAGAGGGATTTCCCGGATTGATCAAAGTGTTTTGGATCCAAGAAAGGAAAATCAGAGTTTCATGGGGAGGTAAAGGAGAGAGGCATATGAACAATCAGGTTTGGCGACCTGTGGCAATGCCAGTTTGAAGAGCTGTACCACTGCCAGCTACTTTTGTGAAACTGTTATAAAAATAAACCAGTTGTTTATTGATATATAATTTTGGAGATATGAGCCAACTCATTACAAAGAAAACTTAAATAAAAACTCTTCACGTAGAAATTGCTTGAATTCAGTTTTTGTTTCATTTTCATCTAGTCTTGTTTTACATGTTTCATCTCAGATAATGTGCTTGAGGTACAAAAACACCTTGGGGTACTTACAGGTTGTTAGAAATAAGAGAATTTGTAGAAAAAATGAGGTGAAATTTGTAGAAAGTGGTTAGAAATTTCTACTTTTGTATTAAGTATGAGCAATAGCGTGTTCATATTTTCGCTGTGCCCTTTACTCTTATATCAAGTAGGCTATGTCATTCATGTTGTCTTTCTTATGGAGTTGTGTTTGTTATTTTGTTGTGATGGAGAAAATTCCATTCATCTTCACAAACGGTATTGAAGTTATTACGTTTAAGTTTCAACCAAAGATTGTGGATTCACGATGAGGGTGTGATCTCGGCATTCTAAATGTAATCAATCTCGATCTGTAGTGGACGATTTGAGATAGCAAATTCAAACACCTTTCTTATAGTGATTGATGATGCTATTCACCATTTCTCAATATAAATCGTTTTGTCATCAATAAAAGAATATGTTGACTGCCAGTTTTCTTAGCAAACTTAATTTAATGTAATGACTGGATGGTAACCAAGTTAAACTTTATCTAGCATAATGTTTGCAGTGCCATACAAGTTTGATCAAGCATCCAAGGAGGTACGTACACTATGGCTAGTAATCTTAAGTCATTACCTCAAAAGAAGTTTAACTTCCACTAATAGTGAAACACACAAATTTGAAACTTTGCATTCACCACTTATAATCCATGAACACATCTAAGCCTTTGTAATTTGATCTTTCTGCTCAGCCTCAGACTACTTGAGCTTAATCATTCATGCATTAAATTTCTGCACTCTGGACAACATTACCAGAGTTCTTTCCTTTCGCCTGTGCACTCAAATAAGTCGTCAAGATTTTCTTCATGCCTAATCCGTGATTGTGGGACTTACAGTTGAAGATGGCGAAGCTTTCTTCTCTCGCCCGATTAGTTACAGCTACAGCTACAGGTGAGAAACTCGGTGTGGAGTAAGCAGTCACACGAGCAGTGTCTAAGCTAGGCACTGAGTGCAGAAATGATGGTCGCTTGGGCTCGACAAAACCAATCTTCAAATGCTTACTGAGATCATCTACGTGTAGCAATTCATCGATACGAGCAACGATGTTGAACGCAAGGCTCTCCAATGCTCTAGAATAGCCTTCGAGAATGGATTGTCCGATATCCTATTTATTTTTCAGATACAGAAGGCAACATTATCAATGGTCTGAATTTGGAATCAGCATTCAGATTTGTAATGGCATTGCAAGGCACACGAACCTTGTTGAATTGGATTTTGCAGACATCCAAGTTGGTTTGTGATAGACAAGGGAACCTTTGCTTCAAGCACAGCAAGATGTTCTCAGCTCTATCTGCAAATGCTGACCTTTTTTCGGCGTCGACGACCATGTCCCTCACAAGGCCCCAAGATGATCTGGTGGCGCTAGTTTGGTGGCTGCTTGCTGATTTTCGACTGCGCCAAACATATATGGAAGCTTCAATGTGGTTTGAGATTTCAAGAGCTTGGTGTTCGGAGGTCAGATCGAGACAATCCAGAAGGTAATCCGGTGAGAATTGTTCTGAAGTAAGATAACGGTATAACGACTCACCCATGCTTGCTCTTAGATTCTGTAATTCGAGGTTACGATATGGTCAATTCAAAATTTGTTGAGATAGAATTGAGCTTTTAGATAAAAGACATTCGAACTCAAGTTGCATTTTGATACCATATTGGAAATTCTATTGAGTAACCATGATCTTGAACTTAACTTGTTATGACAAACTAATTCATAAACATAGAAAACGCACCTTAGGAAGTGAATCAAGGTAAGAGTCAGGAACTTCCATTTCTGCCAAAGTATTGCTATTGATTGCAACTGAAGCCTTCAAAATCTGATTTGCACAATCTCTTTTGTGTTGCAGATGCTTTCTCGCGCTCTCTCGAAGTCCATTGAGTGGGACATGAGGCACAGGAAGCCACCATTTCTCATTGTGTTGGTGAATCTTCTTTCTTAAAGATGCCAAGCTATCAGAATCTGATCCCATTATCCCCTGATCAACGTACCAAAACTCTGGATCACTGAAGCTATCTAGTATTTCCTGCAAAAATCGAGTATCAGTGTGTTTAAGCTGAAATGAGCAAGTACACAGTCAAATTGGATCTCACAAGAAGCATATTGTCCAGTTTCCTGAGTGCTGGCAGATTGATGCATAAATCTGGCCTTGGCTTACAAGTCATGACCTGTGTATTTGAAACAGTTAAATTACATTAAATAGATCATTTATGACTTGTGCATATGCAACTAGTAACCCATGACCTCATGCTTGCTTCCATCAGGAAATGTTTGCGAAGACGGTATGAGTTCAACAATGTAGTCACAAACACAGAGAAGCCACTCCATCTCCCTTCGCCACATCTTTTTCTTCTCAGGAGGCAGAGGTTCCAACCTCCAGAGCTGCCCAAACACACTAACTGTGGAAGAATATGTGTGTAGAACAGCAATAGGATCAGGTGAATGACATGTTCCAGATTTTGCGAGAAGTAGAACAATTACCACAGAGATTGGTGATTGCATTGGAGATGGTCAGTGCCGTGCACACCCCTTTGCCGCAACCTGACATGTCTTCCCCTAGCAGCAATTTAGACAGCCTCTCCTTCATCAACTCAATCTCTAAACGAATGCAAACGGCGTGTGAAATAAAAGCAGGACTTCTCATTTGCACAACTCGATCGCAAGAACTCATCATTTGAAATGCACCTTTTAGCTTAGAAACTTTGGCGTCGTCCGCTTTCGAATCAGAATCGGACACCATCTTGCTGTCAAAGCTCGAACAGCTTCCGCTGCGCTCGTCTTCAGTCGAACAACTGAACGCCTCGCCTTCGCCTTCTTGAACAGCACCGCTGCAATTGCTCGTGGCATCCTCCATCGACAGGAAGTGATCGATCGCAAGAGGAAGGGAAGGCAAGCAGCATTGGTGGTCCTCGTTGCATTATTAAAGAGGGTGCGGGGTGGTTGGCGTTGGGGACTTTAAAGTGCTCCCTTGGGCCCTCTTCTCGTCCTGCTTCTTCTGAGAAGGTGACCATTTCTGAAACGATCGATGGAGAAAAGCTGAGAAATGGGAGGACGTGTGTGGGGACTTTGAGATGGCAACTTTAGAGAGGGTTGATGGTGACCATGATGCCTAAAGCTGGAACTGATAGGTGAATTGGGGAGGAAGGGGGAGACGTACCGCCATTCTTTTCAAATTTCTTCTTTCCTTGAAGGATACAATATCGATCAACGCAAAAAGGTTGCAAGGTTTCAAAATTTTGAAACGAGAAAGAGCGAAGCTAACGCAGGCTTCATTTTGGCTACAAACACTTTGAGCCTTCCCATGCACCCAAGTTTGTGTGCAATTGCGTTCGACAAATTGGATTGAACACACAATTGAGGTAACACTAGAACCTTGTAGGTAACCTTGGGTGGCACTATTTATTGAAAGCTATAGTTGAGAGGAAGGACGGAATCAGAAATTTCATATTGAGAGAGAGGGTAAAAGATGTGTGTTTACATTAAGGGCGTGATGGTCATGTCGTTACTCTTCATTCATCTCTCATTTCTATCCTCCTACATCTTTTGTATTAAAAAATTGAAGGGGTTCAAGCTTCTCATCTTAGTTTGTCCAATTAGTTTGCCTTATTCGACTCGACCTACTCATTTGCATTGTAGAGTTTGATTAGTCATTCGAACCACTCGATTGATAAATTTTCTCTTTTGAATCATTTGATCCATATGACTCAATTAGCCCAACTTGTATAGCTCATTTGGACTCCTTTAATCCACTAACTGATCAACCTATTCAAATGGCCTACCTCAATTAGTCGGTTTAGCATATTGTGATTGTCTACCTCACTCGACTCACTAAGACCGACTAGACTAATCAATTTGATCAGATTGACCAACCCATTTGGCTCGTTCAGTTCATCCATCGATCATCAAGGTCAATCCATCTAGTATGGATCATGAACTGAAGTTGGTGAAGTAGTGGTGGGTGCCTTGACCTAATTACCATCACCTAGAACCGTGAGTATCATATCTAGATTTATATTCAAAATTAATTAGGCTCAAAATTAAAAAAATGACATAGACTTACAAAATCACCATATTTTTAATGATATTACTTTAGTACTAATCTAAATCTCTGATGATATCTAAATACTTTTTCCTAAAAAAAGGGCATTTATCCACTTCACCATCTCTCCGTTCCTCCTCTTCTCCTTGCCGCCATTGCCCTCGATCATCACCGACGCTGTGACTCGTCCCCGCTACCGGAGAGGGCTGGGAGGCACCTGAACGGAACAAGCAACGTATCAATTTAGACGGATCGGATCTATTTTGATTCGGGAAAGAAGACGATCCGACAAATATCGGCCCAGTGGATACCGGATCCAAGACCCGCTAGCCTGAAACAGGGCAGAAAGGGAAAGGCTATTTCAAGGTTCAAATATCCCCCTTTCCCGGCCGTTCTTATGTCCTCCCTCTCGCCTCCCGAAAACGCCGGGATCGCGGCCCTTCTTTCCACCGGATCTGGCGTCAGGCAATTTATTTCTTCCTCTTCTATTCAAATGTCGATCTCCTTTTTCTCGTTCGATTATGTTCTTTTGGTTGTGGTTTATTTTTCAATAGTTTGAGATGGACTGAGTTCCTGTGATCGAGAGGAGGAGGTGAAATGGCGCACCGAGTGGATACTGAGTACGATTACCTGTTTAAGGTCGTCCTTATCGGGGATTCTGGCGTGGGGAAATCCAACATACTCTCGAGGTTCACGCGCAACGAATTCTGCTTGGAGTCCAAGTCCACCATCGGCGTCGAGTTCGCTACCAGGACCCTTCAGGTACTCGACGAATTGCTTCCGTTCCTTTTTTGCTTCTCTGGATCCTGTATATATAAATTTATATATCGCACGTCGAGCTTGCTTACCAAGATTGAGAATAAGCCTTGTGGGATTACGACTTATAGCCTCGTTGTGATTACTAAATTATTGACAAGAGTAAAATTTCATTTTAATGCTTGAGAAATATGCTGCATGCCTGCGTAGTATTTTTCTTAAAATAATTGTTGTTCCGTCTACTGAGTCGGCCGGAAGAATAAATATGACACTCAAAATAGTTAATACTTAATTCAGAGATTCAATTTTCAAGACCTTAATCTTTCATGGAGGTAGTAGAGGTCCAAGGAAAGTTCAATTCAAAAAAATTGTCAGGGATTTTTGGAGAGGATCTTATGATACTTAAGGCCTTGTTTTCTTAGAGAGAGGGTAAACTGAAATAATGGATACATATGAAAGGTAGAAAGTTAGAGGAGAGGAATGATAAAAAAAATATCTTTTGAGTTGTCTCCTTGAATGGTATAAATTAAGAGGATGGATCACTTCTTAATAACTATTGAGTGTCAGCTTTCTGCCCCCGGGGCATAGCTGAGTTGGTTACGACGGAGCAAAGTTGCAGAAGAGGACAAGGGTTCGAATCTCGACGAAGCCGAGCAATACCCTTCTCCGTCGTGATCAATTATAATTTCTCGATTTACCTCCTCACAGATGGTCGTGGGGCTGACCGTGTGGGGCTGCTAGGGTGGCGGATTCCACCTTTGCAGAAGAGTATCAACTTTCTGTCCAAATGATTGTACCAAGGATGAATGCTTAAATTTACCTCATCAAATATTTGTCTTCCCCCTTATTCTTCAAAGGAACAAGAGATAAAGAATCCACCCTTTGACTTTTCTCTTCCATCTAACCCTTTGACTTATCTCTTTAAGAAAACTAATCACCTGAGGCTAATAAGAGACGAGATGACTCTTATTACTCTTCTTGCTCCTACAATCTCAACATCATCAGATGTGAAGAACTCACTCTGTTATCATGTAGAAAAGTCTAGGAAAATGCCCAAGGAATGGAGGACAATCTAGTTTGTTTGAACAACAAGAACACACCTTTTGAACAAGATTTTTGATTAGTTCAAATGGAAACATTGTAACCTATTTGGTTTTTAAAATACTGACTTACATGGGGATCTGCACTTAAACTTTTGGTATAAAAGGGGAAAATGTCTCTTACTGTTATACTCCCATTCTTAGTATCATTAGAGTTGAGGGGCGGACATATAGATGTCTCTTGATACATAAGCATGTCCAACGGGATCTCACTTACTATGTGTCTAAAGGGAGTAAAATGTCTCTCTTAGCCTCAACATGGTCAGAGATAGGGGACTGGATTTGATTCCATGTAGGATCTAAGCAGAAGTTCAATTCAATCTAAATATTAAGGTAGTTGAATGAACTCTTGATATATAAACATTTCCAAGAGAATATTGCTAATACTAGTGGACTGAAGCGGGACTGGAATGGGTCCCACCCTTAAGATTATAAATTTTCAAAAGCATCTTTTTATAGTAATTATTTAGTATATGTTGTTCTTTAATTAAGATGATGATAATTCGTCCCTCCTACCTTACGTTCCTAGGTTTGTCATTGCTTACAAATCATGTTGGACTAGGACTAAATAGAGAAGGTGACTATTGAACTTCTCCTCTCCTAGAATACTTAATCTTTATTTTCCTTTTCATTATTTTATATGGACTGTATGCACTATGAAAAATATGACTGATAAAAGTTGTTTTGTGCTTAGTCAGCTAGGATCATGATTTGAATCATAAAATTTAAGGAATTGACTCATGTCATAAAACATGATGTTTGTGATAGAACTGAACATAAAGGAATGGTATGGGGAAAATTTTCAGTTAATATTTCTTCCCTGGTTCCAACAAAGTTGACATCATATAATTTCTTTCGAGGATATCACTATAACTGCATTATGGACTCACAGTAACATTTGTGTCAAGATCACTTGAATATGCCATGTGGATGATTCATCAACATATACTTTAGTCTTACAATTGGCAATAGTTCTAGTCCAAAACGTTTTTTATATGAATGTTGTTGATTGATGTATATATTTTGTTACTCAAATTTACTGCCATCTTACCTTTTCCAATAGCCTCGTCCATTAAGCAGTATCAGGCTCATTTCAGATGATATTTTTACATAAATTTCATATCGATTCACACCTTTCTTGATTGCCTTTTTCATCTTATTCCTAAAGTGAGTTGACTTGGTTTCATAAACAGCTAGAGGGAAAGACAATCAAGGCTCAGATATGGGACACAGCTGGGCAGGAGAGATACCGGGCCATCACCAGCGCTTACTACAGGGGTGCTGTTGGAGCACTCCTGGTCTATGACATAACAAAGAAGCAAACTTTTGAAAATGTTCAAAGGTGGCTCCGCGAGCTGAGGGACCATGCTGACTCTAACATTGTGATTTTGATGGTCGGGAACAAGGCAGATTTGAGGCATCTCCGAGCAGTCACAGAAGAGGAAGCCCAGATGTTAGCCGAGAAGGAAGAACTATCTTTCCTGGAGACATCAGCTTTGGAGGCAGTTAACATCGACAAGGCGTTTCAAACTATTCTAAAAGATATTTACCAGATAATTAGTCGAAAGGCACTTGCTGCTGCAGAGGCAGCAGGAACAGTTCCCGGCCAAGGCATGACCATCAATGTATCTGATCCCGGTGGAGGCTTCACAAAGAAAGGTTGCTGTTCGAATTAGCTGATTTGCCTTGTGTAGATGGTTTGCCCAGAAACGAGGATCCGCACAAGGTGCTAACAATGATCCAATAATTGTTCATTTATAGTTTCTTCACATCTGCATTGAAAAGCCGGTTTTGTTTCTTTTCTTCTGGAGGCTATCAGATGCAGATTTACTTTCCATATACTTTGTTTTCACTTTTCACTGAAAAGTAAATGAGCATGTAAAGTTCATTTGAATATTGATTCTGTAAATTTCAAGCGTTTGTATCAGTAAATCTCACAGTTTTTTATTCTTTAGAATGTTTATGCGGAAAAAACTTGATGGTACTTCAACTGTTGTTGAATCAATTCATGGATGATGTTTGTAAGAAAATTTGAGTAATCACAGAAGAATTGCATCATGAGATAGTTGGATGCTCATATTTTCATCAAACTGACAAACAACATGAATCATGTGGTCCATTTCATTTCACCCTTAAAACAATGATAAGAATAGAATTCTGCTGTGCTTCTTTATGCCCACTTGTCTGAATGCCAAATCTAAGGTGCGTGATCTCGAGATAAAGAATGGATAATTATTGGATGAAGCATCTTCTCTAAGTCCATGCCAGAAGCATCATCCACCCAGGTATATTATATCTAGTAAGTTTGAAAAAGTTGTGATGTTGGACTATTTGTATAGGATCTATTTGTATTTTTCGATTTATGATGGTGGCTGATGAAAAACCTTTTTTATTAAACCGAATCAATCACCTTCAAAATTAATCGAATCATAAAAACTAGATATATACACACACTAGAAGCATCATCAATCATGCACAAACATGAAGGCCATAAACTTAGTGACCAAACTTCCAACAATTTGAATCCCTCCAAATTTTTCAGTACTATAGATTTGATTTCAAAAATACTCTCAGAGTTTAATCATTTTTTAAAATATTATTAAGATTTAAATATTGACAAAATAATTTTATATTTTTAATTATATTTTAAAATATCCCTTCCAATTAAGATGGTTAAAAAAAATTAATGTTCATCGGCATCACCTTTGGTATTCACCCTTAGTGTTCTCATGTTGATTACTATTCCTATTGAGATCAGCTCCGGGACGAGTCACCGACCGGATCTCCTCACCGAAATGGAGCTGGAATGAAGATGCTGGATTTCTGAGACCTGCAAACAGAGCAACCGTGAGCAAGAAGGCTAGGGGTGTCCGGGCGCGACCACTCCGATGCTTAAGTCAGCGAGTGAAGAGGAAGAGAAGGAGAAAGAACAGAGGAAGATGAGTGTGTTGGTGTGTGCTCGCGTGCGCATGTACCTCAGTAGGGAATGGAGTGACCTTTATATAAGGGAGAGGAAAAGGTCCTCTCACATCTCAATTAATCACATCCCATATTAATTAAAGAAACGTCTTGTCACTGAACATGATCTTGTTAGAAAAATATGGAATGATCAGGATAAAAGTCTCATCGTTGACATATGTTCGTAAGGTCATTTCGCACATGGGTGTCAGGGCGGCGATCATAATTACGGAGTATGGAACGGTCAGAAGGAATGATGGGAGTGACGGGGTCGGGCACCGTGATGGCCGTTCGGCGTAAACCTTAGCCGAATCCGAATGAGGGTGAAGTAACCGAGCCGATTGAGAGGCCGCAAGTTCGCAGGAGGAGTCAGCCTGTGAGGCGACTTGAATAAGGGTTCGACTCAGGGTGGTGCCTTGGACACCGAGGAGTCGACCTCGTGAGGAATCGGCTACATAGGAAGAATCGGCTACATAAGAGGAATCGGCTACATAGGAGGAATCGACTACATAAGAGGCGACTCGAATAAGGGTTTGGCTCGGGTAGTGCCTTGGACATCGAGGAGTCGGCTTCGTGTTCCATATTCGAACCGCGCCCGGATGAAGAGAGACTCGGTTCTCGGGGAAAGGGACGCGAGTCGAGAACCGACTTGGGCCAGCCTTGGAGTTGATAGATATGAATTGACATGGGAGTCGGATCGGCTGTCCAAGCCGCTTCCTCGCTCCCTCGGTCCACACTCATAACCACCCATAACACAAGCCTCCCAGCGAGTCTAGTTGAAGGAAGCGTGAGTCAGACTGACTAGACCAAATTGTGCCCGAGTCCGAGTTGAGTCAAATCGGGTGGCACTTTGTATTCAAAATCGACGAGTGGGTTAACCTTGCTCATTGTGCACGTGGGACAGATAAGTATCAACGTGTCAGTGGTACAACATGGCGGTGGGCACGCACTCGGCATGGCCAGGGTCTTTTCCAAGACGTGAGGCGTGACATCCGATGGGACAAGTAATCGTCGCCATGATGGAGGAGATCATCCTGGGAAATCAAATTTATCGGACGACTACTAATAGATCCCGCCTTTTTTCCGCTGCCCAATCGAACGGCTGAGGATCGTTAGGGTTTTGTGTATAAATAGAGCAAGGAGGCAGGCGTTGCGCGCTTGCATCGCCGTTTTCGTGCTGCTGTTGTTGTCAGCTCTGCCTTCTTCCAACCTTCGTCTTCGTCTCCGGCGATCTTGCATTCTTAGATTTCCCGCACCAAGTAAGCTTCCCACCTCTTTTTGTTTTCGTTTCTTCCTCCTCGCATGTCCATAGAGGTTCGAATAGGCTTAGGAATGGCTTCAGAAGTTGTAGGTCACTGGTACGAGTTTGTTGTATCCTCCTTCACTTAGGAGTCAAGGTCTGAAATTAGGCTACCTTACGAAATGCCTAGCAACTATAGGATCAAGGTTCCCAAGCCCCATCAGAGACCACATCTACCTCCACCTGGCTGCCTTGCTTTTTTTCAAGGCTAGCTAGAAGGTGGGCTCCGATTCCCCGTCCCTGAGTTCTTTCAGGAAATCGCTACCTATTTTGATATCTCGCTGAATCAGTTAGCTCTTAACTCTTTCCGACTTCTGTGTGGAGTCGCTTTGGTCTTCCGCCTGTATCAGATCCCTTTGCATCCAGCTGTTTTTCATTTTTTCTTTTATCCGAAGAAAAAGGAGGACGGTGTCTTTTTCTTCAACTCCAAGTCGGGCTTTAACTTCTTGGATAAATACCCAACTTCTCACAAGGGTTGAAAGCCCAAATTCTTCTTTATCTGTCCCCCGAGTCCTTTCGACTTCCCGATCGAGTGGCAGCACGAGCTTCCGAGTCCGCCACCCTTGAAGTCATATAAGAAGAACTCGATCTTCGTGGAAGCGTCCCAGCTGCTGAAGGGTATGAAGTTTGACATCGGAAAGCTGGTGGGCGAGGAGGGGCTGTTGTACAGAGGACGTCTGAGTCCGATAGAGGCGGAGCTATCCCAACCACTCGGTAAGACTTACTAGTACTCGGGCTTCTGTAAAAACTAATTTAAGTTTCTTTCTTTGTTTGCAGATGATCTCTGGATGGACGCCTTCGTGAACAAGTTCCTGAAGTGGAATCGGGCGTCGCTCGAGGCGCTGATCACGCCGACTACTTCTGCGGCAGCCCCGGAGCCCGAGTCTGGAGGAGGGCTTGCACCCGAGGCACCCGGAGATGTAGGCACTGGGGCCGAGTCTGCGGAGCCCGAGACCTCCACTCGGGAAAAACAAGTTGCCGTGGAGGAGGAGTTCGTTGCTCGAGAGCTTCCGACTGGAGAGGAGAGCGGACTCTCGAAGCCTCCAACCTCTCGGCCCAAGAAGAAGCATCACCGCTCCCGATCCCCTGGCAAAGCAGAGAGGCGGCTGAAGAAGTCTCGCGCCTCCAAGGGCCATCCCCCTTCCCCGAGTGTTGAAGATTTGGAAAGACCCCTTCTCGCTACCAAGCCCGAGCACCCAACGCGGCCGACAATGGATGACGTAGTCCGCCTGGACTCGGATGTGGGGGAGATGGAATCGGCGGCCGTAGCAGCGGCAGAGTCGGAAGTGGTGGAGCCGACCCCTGTTCCCGAGGGGACCAAGAAGACACCGGAGGCCACGCTAACTCCCTCCAATGAAGGGACGTCCGAGGTGGCTTCGATTGCTGCAGCTCCGACACCTAGCGTTGAGGAATAGGCGGGATCTAGTCTTGCCGGCTCGGCGGGGATGGCGCGCCCAGCTACTTCCGCCCCAGGATCTAGCACGGAGTTCGGAGGAACGTGGACTTGGATTCCAGCGGATGCGCCTTTTGCTCCCGGTGAAGTAATGGGCGTGATGGATAAAATCCGAGCCATATGCGGCCCCGAATCTTTCCGCAGGATCACTACCTCCGAGCTGAGTTACCGCGGCAACTTCAATTTTATGCGGGTAAGGTTGCTTATTTCTTCTCAAGCTTGTTTCCCCAAATAACTAATCGCCCTTGTTCCTTTTGAGACAGGTCTGGGCAGAGCATCTGGAGATGCACAGTCGACTGCTCCATCTGAACCATCACTTCACGACCAAGAGCAGCCAAGAGGCCAGCCACTACCGAGCTGAATTACTCGCGGCTCAAGAGAAGGCTGAGGCTTTGGAGCAAGAGTCGGCGGCGGCTCGGGCCAAAGAACAAGAGGAACTACAACAAGCCCGAGACAAGCTAGCCCAACGAGACAAAGAATTATCCCGAATGCTCGAGGACTCGGTTGCCCTGAAGAAGCAGGCGACAGACTTGACTGAGGGGCAAAAGGTCCTCAAGGGCTTGCTAGCTGTCGGGCAAGCTGGCGACCTACAAGGAAGGGGAGGGCGGCGGAGCGCAAGCTGTCAAAGAAGCGTGGCTGCAGTCCAAGGAATACAACGAACAATTCCAAGAGAGGACTGCCCGAATGTTGCAGCACGGCTTCGAGGGGGTGATCAAGCAGGTATGCCTGGTGGGACTGTTCTCCCCTGGCACCTCTCTAGATTTTTTAGATATCGAAAAAGTGTGGGCCGAGTTACCCGAATCCGAGAGGAAAGGAAGGGAGTAATGTAAAGGCTAACTTTTGTAATGCCTATCGGACCCTTTTGAATCAATAGATGGCTCCCATATTTTGCTTAATCTCCTGTCTTAATGCTAGCAATGCTGCCTTTCAAAAAATTTCAACGCTACAGTACTTGATGGAGAACTTACCAAATCACTAAGTCTCCGAAACCAGGGGAGGAGTCGGAGACCTAGGAAGCACTATCTCGACTGTGTCTGAGTAGGGAGAGATCGAACCCTGAAAAGGGCAATTGCTGATGGAGCTGGTCCGAGACCAGAATTAGAGCTCGATCTCGACTATGTCCAAGTCGGGAGAGGTTGAACCCTGAAGAAGACAATTGCTGATGGAGCTGGTCCAAAACCAGAATTAGATCTCGATCCCGACTATGTCCGAGTTGGGAGAGGTTGAACCCTGAAGAGGGTAATTGCTGATGGAGCTAGTTTGAGATCAGAATTAGAGCTCGATCCGTACTATGTCCGAGTTGGGAGAGATTGAACCCTGAAGAGAGCAATTGCTGATGGAGCTGGTCCGAGACCCGAGTCGAAGCTCGATCCCGACTGTGTCTGAGTTGGGAGAGGTTGAACATTGAGGACTCGGAATAAGTTGGACCATGAGGACTTGGAATATGAATGATCTGTAAAGGCACCTTCATTGTTAGCAATGTTTACAAAGGCAAGTACAAGAGAAGACAAGAAGAGACTGAGTTCCCCGAGAACTCGTCATGTTCGATAAGGCCATAAGTGGGTGGCATTCCACGGTCGCACCAGGTCCTTGCCAGAGGAGTCGGACAGGTAGTAGGCACCCGAACTGGTCTTCTTGATAACTCGGTAGGGGCCTTCCCATGGTGGCTCGAGCTTGCTGACCTCTCCTACTTGTTTGACTTTCTTCCACACCAAGTAGCCTACTTGGAAAGCCTAAGAGATGACTCGCTTGTTGTAAGTACGATACATGCGTTGTCGGTATGCAGTTAGTCGCGCAGCTGCTTTATCCCGAGCCTCCGAGACGAGGTCTAGCTCCATGAGGCTTCGGCCATCGTTGTCGTCATTGTAGCATTGTCGCCGATCCAACTGGATCCCCACCTCCATCGGGACCACAACCTCTCCGTCATACACTAAGTGGAAGGGCGTCATACCGGTGCTTTCTCTCGACGTGGTGCGGTAAGACCATAGAACGCAGGGCAACTCTTCGACCCAACTTCCCCCTTCATGATCGAGTTTGGTCTTGAATCCGCGCACTATCTCCCGGTTGACGACTTCAGCTTGTCCATACTATATTCTTCCACAGGAATTTGAGCACTGCGTCCTCCGTGATTCGGGCTAATACTTCGACTTCGACCCATTTGGAGAAGTAGTCCATGGCGACCAGCAGGAACTTCTTCTGCTGCGGCCCAGTTGGGAAGGGCCCGACTATATCCATTCCCCACTGATCGAAGGGACATAAGGTTGTGGCTGCCCTCAATTGCTCAGTCGGGTGCTTGGTGAAAGACTGATACTTCTGGTAGTGGATGCAGGTCGACACGAGCTTAGTCGAGTTCGCCTGAAGAGTCAATCAAAAGTATCCAGCTAGTAGAACCTTTCGAGCCAAGGCTCGACCTCCAAGATGGTTGCCACAGCAGCCTTGATGCGCCTCCTTCATCACGTATTCGACATCTTCAGGGCCGAGACACTTGAGCAATGGTCGAGAGAAGGTTCGGCGGTATAATTGATCACCGAGCAGGGTGAATCGGGGAGCTGTTCTCCTGAGGAGGCGAGCTTGATCAAGATCACTCGGTGTCTCGCTCTTCTAAAGGAAGGCAAGTATTGGAGTCCTCCAGTCGACGGGTTTTGTGGAGCAGGTCGGCTGGTCTATCTGAGCTATCATGGCTACTTGGGAGATTGGCTCTTCCTCTGCCCATTCGATAAGGGAGCTAGCCATTCGGGCTAGCTCGTCGGCTTTACAGTTCTCGGCACGGGAAATCTTTTCGAGGCAGACTTTCTTAAATTCAGCTTTTAACTTTATGAAGGCTTCGGCATATCAGATTGATTGATCATGAATTTCTTACCATTCCTCAATTATTACACAATTGCAGAGACTCTAACCAAAATATCCAATTAGACCTCGTCAGATTTTGTTGGAATCAAATCATTAATCCTCTAATGTTACGATCACTAGTTCGAGATGATACCCAGATAGCCTGGTTCTATAGTTCTCTCGCTGTCATCGGACACTCCAACAATACTACTAGTGTCCTATTCTCTATCACCGAGTACCCAATTAAGGATCTCTTCCTAGCAATCAATAACCGTTAGCTATCTCTCATGATGATTCATCGTAGTTTAAGAATTTCCTCGAAAAGTCCGATTAAAGGTTCACCTTCTGTCACAAGGCACCCCGATTATACGATCCTAAGATTTCTGTTAAACTATAACTCGTCCTCATCCAGATGAAATCATACCATTCACCGACATATTATCAAATAAGTACAAGGCACGAATCCACATAGCAATGCATAAACATATCATTGAATATGGTAAATTACAAATCCATAGATACAATCATCCATAATACACCTCGATTCCTCCTACATCCTAGAATCTATGAGTCTACTCCATGACAGAGAGGATACAACACGAAGAAGAAAGAAATTAATACATCTTAATCCTAAATCTGAAATAGAAAGAGGAAATAAGACTTATCAATGAGTATGATCTTCTTGGTCTTGTAATCTCCTCGTCGATAGTGGATGCAGCGGAGTAGTCCCGAACGGTTGGATGGATCACTGATTTTTGCTCCGGATGGCGGTTTTGGTGGCTCTCTCTCACCTCTAAGGACTCCCCTCCTTAGGTCTGAACCAAAAGAAAGTATTTATATGACCCTGCTGTCAGCTATACGCCACACAGCTGTGCCTCATGGCACGGCCAGGAAGATACGCCCATGTCTCTCCGTCACACGGTCGTGCCTCATAGGCACGACCTTGAGTAGTTCATTCTCGGGAAAACAGGCACATCAAGCTTAGAATTTGAGGCACGACCGTGCCTAGGAGGCACGACCCCAAGCTTGCTCGACTCTGGTAGGGGACACGGTCGTGCCCAGGAGGCACGGTCCTCAGCAGCAGTTGATTTGAATGAAGAACGACCGTGTTTGTTGGATACGGCTGCTGGCTGGTGTGGCTTGGGAGGTGAGGCATGACCGTGCGTTGTAGGCACGATCTCTCAGGATGATGAGACATGGCCGTGCCTTCTAGGCACGACTCTGTCTTGCCTTGTCTTCGTTCAGTCTCCGTCTCACCTTATTTCGCTCCAATTTCATCTTGCAAAAGGACAAATACAAGAGCAGACTTCCGAAACAGGAAATGGAGAAAATACGCCTAATGCATGGATAAAGGATGTGATAAACATAAGATAATGTCGTGAAATGCAGAAAGATGTGAAATGAAAGCATTAAAAATACATGTATACCCTATGCAATCAAGAACTAATTGTATCGTGATTCGATTGTTTTAGATATTAAATATATTAAATTGTTAAATTATTTTATGATTAGATTGTTGTGTTGCAAAAGTTGTTTAAGATTTGTGTTTAATATGTTGCTTAAGATTGTTGGTAAATTGTAGTGTTGTTTATTCTTGTTAAACTATCATTTGTGATAGTTTTAGATTGGTGATGAAAATGTAAATAGGGAACTATGATAAATGGAAAAAATCTAATGAAAATTTTGAATATTAACGACGGAAATATAATTTTTGTCACTAATTAGTGACAGAAATTTCGTTGCTAATGGAAATTATTTTTGTAGTGTTTATTCAGATTAATTTGACAGATGATGTATTTCACTAGTCACAGAAGGTCATAAGCCTGTGATCGCAGAAGAGATACCCAATGTGAGGTTGGATCTTCTCTCCTTCAGGCGCCTTACGGTATTTGGTCGCTATTTTCCCTGGTCAGGGTGAGACTTTCTCTATTCTAGTGTAATCCTCATAGCTTTGGGTTGCTACTCCCTTTGGCCGAGGGGGATTTACCCTATCAAAATTGAACATTCTTTTTATTATTCTTAGTTGTGGGATTGAGCTCCTCTCCCCCGTCTGAATTCAACAAATTTCATGGCATGTTCATGGTATTCTTGGCCTTCTTGTTATCATCCTCCTGACCGAGGAATCGAGTTCCTCTCCTCGGTCAGGATAGGATAGGACGTCTGACATTCTTGGCATTCTCATGGTATTCTTGGCCTTCTTATTACCCTCCTGACCGAAGGATCAAGTTCCTCTCCCCGATCAGGACAGGATGGGACTTTTTGCATTCTTGGCATTCTCATGGTATTCTTGGTCTTTTATTACCCTCCCGATCAAAGAATCGAGTTCCTCTCCTCGGTCGAGACAGGATGGGACTTCTGGCATTCTTGACATTCTCATAGTATTCTTGGCCTTCTTATTACCCTTCCGACCGAATGATCGAGTTCCTCTTCTCAATCGAGATGGGATTGAACTTCTAGTATTCTCGGCATTCTCATAATATCTTTGTCCTTCTTATTACTATTCTCTCGACCGAGGGATCGAGTTCTTCTCTCTGATCGGGACATGAGGGGATTTCTATTGTTTGTGGCATTCATGGCATTTTGGTGGCATCCTCGGCCTTCCTATAATTATCCTCCCGATCGAGGGATCGATCCCCTCTCCTTGGTCGTAGTGGGATGAACATCTTGATATTCTTGGTCTTCTTCAGGATCTCTAAGTATTCTTATCATTGCCCTCCCCGATCAAGGGATCGAGCTCCTCTCCCTGATCGAGACAAGAGTGAACTTCTAATAAATTGCGATATTCTATTAGTATTCTGGATATTTAGATTAATACTCCCATGGCTAGTCAGAAACCAGTCCCTCCCCCAACATTATGACTTATCAGACTTTATTTGACTTTGCTCCTTAGAACGACTCCGAGGGGGATATGTGATGCAGCCCGGGTTTACCTGGTCAGGTCCTTACCTTATTAGAATAGTGTACATTTGGTCAATGCCCTTCACAACAACGGAGGCTCATCAAGCTCCGACCTTCTCTACCCGAGCGGTCATAGTGGTTCTAGAATGATGAGGATCTAGGTCGAGCGGGCTCTCTGGAATGTTAACCTCCAACAGTCCCTGATGCACAACCGACTCTAGCAAGGTTGTCCACCTGGCGAGCGACCTCAAGCTAATAATCAGACAGTGTCAGTAGTACAAATGTATGGTTGTCGCCCCCAGCACAATGTTAGCTCATGCAATTAGTCGAAGGGCGTCACCTCGCTCATGTGATCGCCCACGTAGTCCTCTTAGGGCTTGCGTGGAGGTCTACGTGGAGACAGTGTCAGTAATACGAACATATGGTTGTCACCCTAGGCACAATTGTTCACTCATGTAGTTGGCCGAAGGGTGGCGCCTCACTCGTGTGATCATCCACGTTGCCCGCTCAGAGCTTGCATGGAGGTCCACGTAGACCTTCCACCCCCATGGCTATATAAGGGCCCACGAAGGTAAGTGTATGATTTTCTTCTCACACGCGAATGCTAATCCTCTCCATCTTTCTCTTTCGAAATCTTAACGCTCTCTCATCCTCACGAGACTTCCCCACTAGCCCCTTCACTGACTTGATCGTTGGAGGGGTCATGCCGGTAACGTTGGCTCTTGACTGACGTGCTTTGACTCGTAGGGCACAAACCATTGGCACGTCAAAGGACTCGTCTTGACTGCCATCCCAGAGGAGGAAGGAGAGAAGGAATCCGAGCAAGTGACAATGATACCATCAAATACATTGAAGCCAAGAGAAGAAAATATATAGAAGAGTCTAAATCATGAACCCGGTCGAAGTAATAAGACCCTTTCCTTTGTTGATCCTCTCATGCTTCAAGTGTGCAGAATGTCTCCATGCAATCATTAAGGAGATAGAATTCCAGTTTGCATTACTAAACATCCTACCACATCAATATTCTAGATGAGATAGAACCAATAGTTGGTTTGGTTACCCAACTTGGACAGAAACTTCGATGTAGGTTGTGACCAATTGAGTCAAATATTGATGGAAAAAAGAACATTAAGTGGGGTGGGATGGATAATTTTTTGTGGATAATTTTCCAGCCCATACACAAAAAAATGGGTGAAAAGAAGCATCAAACATTTCATTTAAATAATTGATATAATGGAGACTATATGCTGAGACTATTTCCTGGCACTTTATTCTTAATTAAAGTGTCACTTAATTTTAAGAATTGCAACATAAGTGAAACTTCCAACATACTAAAATCGGAGAATTGCAAAAGGTTGGTTGTAAGAAAATTCTATTAGTTTGATTCTAATAAATTCAGTTCGGTTAATTCAATTTTAATAGAATGTTCACCCCTACATTTGGCATACCACACATGTTCTAAGTTGTTCTTGCACAACTCCAACAAGTATACTCAAATGACAAAAGTCATATATCCAGATGAAGCTCTTCTGTAGGAAAGACCACCAATAATTTGGCATACACATCCTCTAGCAAGAGTCAGACAAATAAGTGACTTCTAAAATTACTTTCCACATAATAAGGGAGTCGAAGTTTGATGTCATCATCACTGCTATACTGTATGGCTGAGTCAAAGTGATTTAAGTTGATCAAACCCAATCCTCCATGAGGATTTGGTTTAGAAATTTGGTCCTAAGAAACAAAATATCTAAGGATGGAGGTTCAGATCCATGCTTCTCAAAAAAAATATCTTGCAGATACTTTTTTTTTATCTCTATAACTAATTTTACATGAGAAAACATTCATTGACAATATAACATTGAATTACATATTATTATATATTTTGTTTGCTTGAGCATGCTATAAATCTGAGAAAACTTTTCACTAAGCATCATTACTCACCAAGTTTTTCATCACTGAACTCAACTCAAAAGACCACATTAAAACTTGAAACTTTGCCAGCAACCATAATTTTTGCTAAATCTCTCGTCGTTAATTGAATAAGCTCGTTTATTTAACTTGAATGTAAAATATATAGTCAATGCTACTTCAAATTTTATGATGATGATGCGAAAGCTAGTGAGTCAAGAAACCTTTGCTTGTGCTATGACAAATTTAAATTGTTTTACTTGCATTTCGATTTACATTAGAAATATTTCAACTTAGAAGTTAAATAAAATTTGAATGAATCAATTTTTTTAATTAGTATACTAGTGGTCATCCTAGCGTTGGGGTGTAGCATTTGCACTAGTAGAGTTTGTCGTCGGCATCTCAACTCCATCTGCAGGCGCCTTCTCTTTGTCTTTCCCCATCGCTAACAAGTCCTCAATGTCCTCCAGCGTTCTCCCTCTCGTTTCCGGTAGGCAGGTGAAGAAGAAAACCCACGCGATCGCCGCGACACCGCCGTACAGGAAGAAACTTCCGCCTATGGTGATGGCCTTGTACAGCGATATGAAGGTCATGGTTATGACGCCGCTGGTCACTCGGTTGACCGCCACAGCGATGCTCGCGCCCTGCGCCCGCAGTCGCAGCGGCAGGATCTCCGACCCGTACACCCACGTGACGGGCCCCATCCCGATGGAGAAAAATGCCACGTAGGCGAGGATCGACGCAACGCACAACCCCACTGCGCCCTCGCGGCCGTGATCCACCAGCGTCAGCCCGAGGCCGAGTCCCAGCAGGGAGAACAACATCCCTCCGGTGCTCCCCAGCAGCAGCGGCCTCCGCCCCACACGGTCCAACAGGAAGGTCGCCACCAAAATGAAGAGCGTCTTGGTGAACCCCAATGCCACCGTCGTCCCCAGCAGCTTCTTATTCTCGCGGATCCCTGCCTTCTCGAACACCCGCGGGCTGTAGAGCACCACCGAGTCAATCCCCGACGCCTGCTGAAAGAAGTGGATCCCCACTGCCATCAGAAGCGCCCGCCTCACCGCCGGCGTCGGCCGCAGCAGTAGCTCTTTCCACACCGCCATCTCCCGGTCGGATCCGCCTTTCGTCTTGTAATCGGTGCCCTTGGGGACTGTGCAATCCTCGTCGCACTCGGCGGGGATGCCAGCAGCGGCCTTGATCTCCTCGAGGCGGAGCCTCGCCTCGTCGGGGGTATCGGAAGTCATCTCGAGGACAAGGCTAGCCTCGCGGAGGCGGCCGCGCAAGACGAGCCAACGGGGGGACTCGGGCATCGCCAGCACGCCGGAGGCGAGGAAAATAGAGGGGATGGCACCAACGCCGAGCATGAATCGCCACCCGATGGAGGTGCGCAGATGAGAAAATGTGTAGTTGGAGACGTAGCCAAGGAGGATGCCGATGTTGATGAAGACTTCGGGGAAGGAGGTGAGGAAGCCGCGGGAGGAGGCAGGCGCCACCTCGGCAGTGTAAACAGGGGCGATCATAAGAGCGTAGCCGACGCCGATGCCAGCCACGAACCGCCCTACCATGAGAAATACGTAGCCCGTAGCAAAACCCATGAGGAGGGCGCCGACGAAGAAAAAGCCAGCGGCAAGCACGATAGTGTACCGGCGTCCAATCCAGTCAGACGTGAATCCGGCGGCATAAGAACCCACCAACGAATAGATATTCAGGATACCCAACAGAATCTCAATCTCCGTGTCAGTGATCTTGAGATCCTCCTTTATAAATATAGCCGCGCCACTCATCACTCCAATATCTATAAACAATCGATTTTTAAATTTCATCTAATTATAACAATATAATTGAAGAATGAAAATTAATATATTACCATAACCCAAGATTATCGACGTCATGGAGGCGAGCAAGGCACAGGCGACTGCGAAGCGCTTGTTCCGTGGATTCGTCGGCGCCGCCCGGGCATCAGAAATCATTTCATTGTTGGCTCCTACTTCCTGATCCGTCATGATTATATTTCTCTATTCTTACTCTTTTTCTCTGATCTCTCGATTATCGAAAATGAGAGAATTAAAATGGCTTGATCATCAAAAAGCTCGAGTGGGATTAAATAGGCGTATTATTGGGTGAGCATTCAGTTAAATAGACTTTTTATAGCCTACAAAGGTGAACATTAAGGTAAAAGCAAACGAATTTGTTAAAATTAAACTAATCAAAAAATAGACGAACTGAACCAATTAAAATTTAGTTAATTCTATCATAACTAAATTAATTGTTTTTAAAAAAATATATATTATTTTTTAAAAAATAAAAATCTTAATATTTTAAATTTTTAGTATTTAATAAAAAATTAATTTAATAGATTTAATTATTTTTAAAATTCATAATAGAAAAAAATCAGTTTAGTTAAAATAATCAATTTTTAAAAAATTCAAATAAACTATCTGAATTTACAAATTAATTTGGTTCTTTGGTTATTTTGATTGAATCAAAATTTTGCTCACTTCTCGACTTCATAAGTGATGCAAGTGCTATAGGTGATGTGGCCTTAACTCCAAAGTTGCCCTCCACTTGTTGAGATTCCAACTGGAGTCGGAGTAAAGTTGCACCCTAGCCTCTCCCGCCCACTTGGCTGCTTGAAGACTAGCGAGCATTGCTTCGTACTCGGCTTCGTTGTTGGAGGCTCGGAAGTGTAACCGTACTGAGAGCCAGCTCTCTTCCCCCTGAGGAGAAATTAGGAGGACGTCGACTTCGCTTCCCTGCGTAGTGGAGGATCCATCCACATAGACTTTCCAATCTTCTTTCGGTTCACCCCAGGGCACTTCAGCGAGGAAGTCGGCTAGCGCTTGAGCTTTGATGGCAGTGCGAGGTTGATATTGAATATCGTATTCACAGAGCTCTACTGTCCATTTGATGAGCCGTCCCGAGGCTTCGGTCTGAGTGAGTACCTTTCCCAGGTTGCTGTTGGTCAACACGGTGACAAGATGAGATCGGAAATAAGGTCGGAGTCGCCGAGCCGATAGAACTAGAATCCATGCTGATGTAGCTGGTCTCGGCATCTTTTAACAAGTGACTGAAGAAGTAGATAGGATGTTGGATCTAACCTTCTTGCTTGACCAAGACTGAGCTGATAGCCGAGTCGGTAGCCGAGAGGTATACACAGAGTGGTTCGTCGGGCAAAGGTTTCGCCAATCGGGGCAGCTGAATCAGGTAAGCTTTGAGTTCTTCGAAGGCCTTGTCACATTCTTCGTTCCATTTGAACCGTTGAGCTTTCTTCAGGATTTTGAAGAAGGGTAGGCTGCGCTCTGCCGATCGGGAGATGAATCGGGACAAAGCGGTGATGCGCCCTATTAGCCGTTGGGCTTCTCGGAGGTTCCGCGGAGGAGCCATCTGCGTGAGTGCTTGTATTTTTTTGGATTGGCTTCAATTCCTCTTTCAGTTACTATGTACCCAAGGAACTGCGTGACTCAGACGTCGAAGAGACATTTGATCGGATTCAGCTTGAGTCTGTATCGGCGTAGAGTGTTGCAGGTCTCGTCGATGTCGGCTATGAGAGATCCGCCCTGAGCCGTCTTCACCAATATGTCATCGACGTATACTTTGATGTTTCAGCCTTGTTGATGGTGGAAGACTCGATCGATCAATCGTTGATAGGTGGTGCCTATATTTTTCAGTCCAAACAGCATAACAGTGTAGCAAAATGTGTCATCGGCTGTTATAAAACTGATCTTGTCTTGGTCATCTACATCGAGAGGGATTTGATGGTATCCCTGATAAGCATCTAATATACAGATGTATTCACAACCTGCGGTCGAGTCCATCAACTGGTCGATCCACGGCAAGGGATAGCAATCCTTCAGGCAGACCTTATTGAAGTCCACGCAGACTCGCCAATTGTTGTCAGGTTTCAGCATGAGCACCACGTTGGACAACTAAGTCGGGAAGTGTACTTCTTTGATGTGCCCTGCCTTCAAGAGCTTTTGCATCTCGTCTCGGATGATCTTATTCTGCTCGAGGCTGAAGTGTCTCCTCTTTTGCTTGATGGGTCGGGCGCCAGGAAGAGTGTTGAGTCGGTGGACGGCAACAGAAGGAGAAACACCAGTGAGATCATCGGATGTCCATGCAAACACATCCTGGTTCTGAAGGAGGCAAGCGCTGAGTTCTTACTTCAGCTCGGGAGGGAAATCCATGGCTACTTGGACAATCGTCTCGACTTGGCCCGGGCAGACTTGCAATGGCTCCTTGCCTTCGATTTTCAGAGAAGTCGGGGGTCTCTTGAACCGAGTGGATCTTGGCCCCTTGGATTTTTTGATTCTTCTTGGCTTCTGTTCGGACCATGTCCACATAGCACCGCCGAAAAGTCAGCTGATCACCCTGAGCCTCCCAGACTTGGTCTCCTATCGGTAACTTCATTTTCTGGTAATAGGTGGAGACCACTACAGAGAAGGCACCCAGAGTCAGCCTTCCCAAGATCACGTTGTAGATTGAGGGGGCATCCACTATGGTGAAGAATATCCGCCGAGTCCTCTTCAACGTTTCTTCGCCTAATGATATGGCAAGGCTAATCTAGCCGAGTGGCTGTACTTCATTTCCAGTGAATCCAAACAAGGACATGACCATAGGCTACAAGTTGGTTCAGTCAATCTGTATCTAGTCAAAAGCCTTCTTAAAAATGATGTTAACGGAGTTGCCCTTGTCCATGAAGACTCGGGCTACATTGTAGTTGGCGATGGTGGCGTGGATGACTAGAGCATCGTCATGAGGGATTTTAACTCCTTCTAGATCCTGAGGTTCGAACCCCATGGTTGGACCTTCTTCCCTCTTACATTTGCCAACTCCGTATACTTCAAGTTGTCGGCTATGAGCCTTCCGAGCTCGGTGAGAGTCTCCGTCTGTTGCTCCTCCAATGATCATGTGGATGTTGCCTTGGAGAGCATTATGATGATTGTCTTCCTGTATATCTTCGGGGTTGACTTCTTGGTGTCCCCGAGTGTCTTTTGTCCGAGTGGGAGGGAGGGATCGCCTCTGAGATCGGCCTCACTTGTGAGTAGGCCTTGGGGAGAGTGGCGGCGATTCCGGAATTGGTCGCCCCGCCGAGGATCTCTGATGACTCAGTCTGGCTGCTGGTTTTCGAGCGCGCTATTCTGCAGCTTGCCGGAGCTCTCGGGCGTACTGTTGACAATCCTGCGTATCATGACTTTGAGATTGGTGATAAGCGCAAAAGCGAGGCAACCAACGCGAAGCTCCAGTCGGTCGAGTAGCTCGAGCATCCACCGTCTAAATGGTGCGATGGTTGGCTTTAGGGGTTGCGGGAGCTTCTGACTCGGGCCTCTGGAGAGGTTGTGGCAGAGGCCTTCGTTCGGCTCAGCCGGTTGGTGGAGGGTTGTGGATGGGCCCACTATGCTGGTGGGGGTCTGCGTCCTTGCGCCGAGCCGACTAAGCTTCCTCAACGTCGATGTATTTGACTGCTCGGCTTAGCAATATATCGAAATTCTCGGGAGGCTTCTTGATTAAGGACCTGAAGAAGTCGCCCTCGGTTAGTCCTTGAGAAAAAGCACTTACTAGGACTTCGAAGGCGGCTGATGACACTTCTTGCGCCACTTGGTTGAAACAATGTACAAAATCCTTTAGGGACTCGCGGGGCTTCTGCTTGATAGAGAAAAGATCCATAGATGTCTTCCAGTAGGTTTTGCTAGTAGCGAAATGTCTCAGGAAGGAACTTTTGAAGTTGGGGAAGGAGCCAATGGAGGAAGGGGGGAGTCGGTTGAACCATCTCATAGGGGACCCGGCTAGGGTCGCCAAGAAGACGCGACACTTGATGTTGTCCATATACTGATGTAGCAGGGCGGCATTCTCAAACCGTCCTATGTGATCTTCCGAGTCCATAGCCCCCGTGTAGTCGGGAAACTACAGGGTCCGGAAGTGTCAAGGAAGCTCTTCTTCTAGGATTCGGCGGGTGAAGGGGGAACTATCTAACCCACTATCTTCTCCCGGCCACGGCCCTTTTCCCCGAGCAAGATCTCTAGGAGGGGTCTGTTCGATGGCAGACTCCATAGATGCACCATAGTAATCGGCTTCTTGCAGCGGTCTCGTTGAATGAGCTCTCGGGGCTTCCGGGACAACTTGCTGTCGTCGAGCCGGTATCAGAGGGACTTCAGTAGATCTAGTTGGAATTCTTGAAGGAGGAGCCGGAACAGCTTGTTGATTTCAGGAAATGGTGATGTGCCTTCTGCAAGTATACGGAATGTCGTCAAGTAATAAAAAGATATCGAATCCACAGGGACCGTGGAATTGATCACTAAACTAGCACAATAAGAGTGGAGAGATCACGTAGTTTGAGTTGGTGTGGGGAAGAGAGAGTGTAGTCGAGCTCCTAAACCTCAAACAGAGAAAAATCAACTATGACAGATTGGGGAAAACGATCCTAGGACTTCGGATTCCTCGAGATTATGATTGATTGACTATGGATCCTTCACCATTCCTCAATATTTGCACATTTGCAGGGATTCTAACCAAAATATCCAATTAGACCTCGTCAGGTTTCCTCGGAATAAAATCAATGGCGTTCTAGTGTTACGATTGTCAGTTTGAGATGACCCCAGATAGCCTGGTTATAGCTCTCCCGCTGTCACCCGGGCACTCCAGCATACTACTAGTGTCCTACCCTCTGTCACAGGGTACCCATTTAAGGACCTCTCCCTAACAATCAATAACCATTAGTTATCCCTCACAAAGATTCATTATAGCCTAAAGATTTCCTCGGAAGGTCCGGTTAAAGGTTCACCTTCTGTCACAAGGCACCCCGGTCATACGATCCTAAGAATCCTCAAAACCACAATTCACCCTTATCCTCATAGACTCAATACCATTCATAGACATATTATCAAACAAGCACAAGACACAAGTCCATAAAGCAATATGCACACATATATCATTGAACATGGTAAACAACAAATCCACAAGTTCAATCATCCATAACACCTCGATTCCTCCTACATCCTAGAATCTAGAGGACTACTCCATAACGGAGGAATTACAACATGAAGAAGATTTGAAATAATACATTTTATATCCTAAAATCCAAGATGGAAAAAGGAAATAAAACTTATCAAGGTAGGTCTTCTTCTCCGCCTTGCAATCTCCTCGTTGACGGTGGATGGAGGCGATGGAGTAATCCCGGACGGATGGATGGATCGTCGATTCTTGCTCCGGAAGGCGGCTTCGGTGGCTCTCAATCACTCCTAGGGTCTCTCCCAAGGTCTCCCCCCTTTCTTAGGGCTCTTTAAAGAGGGTATTTATATGCCCCCTCTAATTACCCTACTCCACACGGCAGGCACGCCGTGTGCCTTCGTCACACGGCCGTGCCTGGGAGGCACGGCCGTGTGCTGTCGCTTCTCTGGAGAATAGACACGGTCGTGCCTGTGGGGCACGGCCGTGGCCAGTCGGGGTTCTGGAAATCGGCACGGTCGTGCCTGTGGGGCACGGCCAGGGGCAGCCGCGGCTCTGGAAAAATGGCACGGTCGTGCCTGTGGGGCACGACCATGCTCTGGCTGGATGCTGGAGCGAAGGCACGGTCGTGCCTGTTTGGCACGGCCCCTGGCAGTTGGTTCTGCCTGGTGGAAAGTTGCCTGGTGGGCACGGTCATGTGTTGGTTCTGCCTGTGAAGAAGCACGGTCGTGCCCTGGGGGGCACGGTCCCTGGAGGAATGAGACACGGTCGTGCCTGGGAGGCACGACCCTGTCTTGCCTTGTCTTCAATTACTTCTCCGTCTCGCCTTTTTCGCTCCATTTCCGTCCTGCAAATACATAAACACACGAGCAGACCTCCGAACTAGAAAATGGAGAAAATCATGCCTAATGCACAGATAAAGGATGCAATGAACGTAGGAAATAGCATGAAGTACAGAAAGATGTGCAATTAAAGCATAAGAAACATATGTATACCCTACGCACATCACACCCCCAGACTTAAACTTTTGCTTGTCCTCAAGTAAAAATCCCGCGTCTAGATTCAGATAAAAATATAAAGCAGTATAGATATCCTAAGCACATCGGTCTAATCTTATCAAACAGAAGCAATGGTAAGCATGATACTCAAAATCATCAAAACATGCACTACAAGAAAAAATGTTCGTCGCTAAAGTCGTCGCTATAAGCTTGTCGCAAATTAATATTAGCGACGAATTATCTATATTTCGTCGCTAACATTAGCAACGAAATCATAATCGTCCCTAATTCAACAAATTTCGTCGCTATATTTAGCGACGAATTATCTAAAGTTCGTTGCTAATGTTCATCCGATTAGCAACGAGTTTTAAAAATATCGTCGCCTAAAATACTAAGCATTAGCGACGAATTTAGGAATTTCGTCGCTAACATCCGGATTGGTTGAACGGTAAGATTTCAAGTTTTAGCGACGAAATAGGCTGTTTCGTCGCGAACATATTTCGGGTGTTAGCGGCGAAATAGGGAATTTTCGTCGCTAACTCTCAAATTTCGTGAACGAAATCATTCCGGGTTTTAGCGACGAAATAGGATTTTTCGTCGCTAAGTTTATGTTTAGCGACGATTTTTTAATGAAATCGTCGTTAAGTTAGCGACGAAATCCGCTATTTTCGTCGCTAACTTCCGGTTTTCTTCTGCCCAGCCCGTATTTTTTCTCTGATATCCTGCTGAAATACAATCAAAACACACTCAAACAATCAAAACACACTCAAACGACGCTCAATCCATAACAATATATATCTTAACACACTCAATCCATAACAATATATCCAATACATTCAAAACACACTCAAACCATAACAAGTTCACTCAAAATACAATCAGTGCAGTAATTCAAGTGCAGAACCAATTCAAGTGCAGTAATTATATTACAATACAGTAATTAGTTCAAATACAGTTTTGGCTGTATTAGTTCAAATACAGTTTTGGCCCAGGTGGCCTAATCATGGTAGGTGAAATGGAACTGAAGAGGTAAGAGCCCAGAAAATGCTGTATACCTGAAAAGAGAACAACCAATAATTAGATCAAAACCAAACAAACTGTTCAACCAAGTATCCTGCTCAAAACAAAACAAAACTGTTTAGCCAGTTATTCTACAGGAAGATTTATGTCGTTAAGAACGACACTGAATGTGCCAAGAATACACATGATAACTAGAACAATTCATCAGAGAGAAGAAAATCAGACAAGACTCCAACTACACGTTAAATGCGAGGTCCATCTTATTAGTGATTTTATCAGTGATCATTGGCCATGTGAAAGTTTTATCAAAGTTTTACCCTCTTCATGCATTCAGAAAGGAATTTAGTATCTGTTAAAGTTGTTGATGTAATTTAATTAACAAAGGACAGCTTGCTCTATAAGGATACAATTTGTGCAATACAAGTAGTAATAATTGCCAGGAGAGACAATATAGACCCAAGCAAGTTAAGCTGCAGATCTGTCACAGTTGCAATTCCAACACCCAATAGAAGAATGGAAAGGGAAAATTGAATACTTCGGCTGCAGTTTCAAAAATAAAAAAAGGCAAATAAATTATATGTTATCTCAGAAAATCATTATAGCAGAATGCACTGACAAGAAGTTCGCCATTCATGAAAAAAAAAGCATAATCAGTAGCTATTTAAGAAGATGATATGATCTCTAATACAAGACAAATAAGAACAGGACAAATCATAATACATCCACAGCAACTTTTTTGTATTTTAAAACAAACTCGCGACATATTAACAGACATAAATGACAGTTATTGCAATCACCATTCACTAATAATAATAACCACCTTCCCTAATAAAGACTCGAACGTGACTTTGGAGGGTAATTTTACCTCTAGCATCAAAGTGGCTTACTGCAAGTTTAACAGCTGAAATCACATTGTCATTTCAAGTAAATAACTGTGTAATTGATGACTTAAAAATATTATTTCCTATTCCAATTTACTTATTTATTAGTGTAAATTATTCTTCCAAGTCAAAAGAACATTTCTACAGAAAAAAATCAATTATCTCAAGTTCTCAACTAGGTTTTGTTGCAGCACAGAGATTCAAATCTCTATCTCCACTCCCTAACAAGGCATCAGACTTTTAGTCAACATGTCAATAATCCATGCATTGCACAAACATACTTTGATATTATTGTACTATTTCTTGAACATGGTACAGTAGGTCTTTTGTACTGCAAATTTAATTAATTCATACATAAAATGATAAAGATCATTCTAGAAGTTAATGAAAATGATACTACAATGTTTGAACTTAAAGAAACATTTATTCATACTTGCATAACCTAGGACATATTTTCTTATGTGATCAATACAGCAACATAAATGAAAACATATTTAGTTGAACAAAAAAATAAAAGTTCAATTATATTTAATATATACTATCAAATATTCAAGAATTTATAAATAAAAAAGCAAAGTAATTAATATTTGAAATCAACAAAGTTTGAGCGTGCAAGTAAGATCTCTTAAAACCATTTAGTCTTATGTATATTTAAATATGCATGTCATAACAGACCTTCCTTCTCCTACAAAAATATATTTGTTTAAATCAACCTTAAGGATCAAATGTTAAATAAGAAAAACTAATTATATGCATCTTGATGAATACCCAAGTAATAGCATCTGATTGGGCCTTAAATGCCCGAAGAACAGAACAGTATGCTTCCTGCTCAAGTTGATGTATTAGGCTCTCTCTCTCTCTATATATATAGTAGGAAACTCAGATGATGGTTAAGATTTAACTTACCGTCACAACCTAAGGTGCAGGGGGAGGTGGAGCTGAAGAAGAATCATGGATTAAAGATTGTAGCGCTCCAGGTGCCAACTGATTAAGAATTTGTTCAAATATATCTTGTCTGGATCTCATTGCTTGCAACTGATCTTGGGTGCTTGCTAACTGGAGTCGGGTGTTCGTTAACTCTACTTGGGTGGATTCAAGTTTTTCACGCAACGCTGCATTAGTGCTTCTAGATGATGAGGTGGCATCTGAAGAAGTGGACCTAACTGGCTTTGGCCCACTTCCAAGTCCTCTAATATAACCAGAGCGTGTACCGAGGACTTGATCACAAACTGTATCGGCAACTTGTACTGCATCGATGTCATTTCCACTAGTTTCTTGTGTCTGAACATATTCATCACGCAGTCTCACCATATCATCCTAAGAATAACAAATATGTTAAAATATCTATAAATTTAATTCTACACGATTAATAATAAATTTAGTAAATTATAAATAACTTACGTATGCAGTTGCGGCCCTCTCCCCAACCCACCCTTTTGACGTGCTGTAATGAGTTTCATTAAAGACGGTAATCCGATCTTTTCGCTGTGACTGATCGATCTGAAAAAATTAATATGTTAATATTGTAATTCATACATTATATATACGATAGTTATACAATTTATACTTACACCGTCATAACTGTATTGAATAAATGATTTAGAGCCTCCCCGATGATTAAATGGAAGTTTTGCCCGATTTTCAACATTTTTTGCAGATCGTGCCTATCATACAAAAAATCATATTCATATGAATAATATAATGCAAAGACAACAAAATAGGTACATTAGAATAAGTTACCTGAAATGCTTCTGACTCAAACAAATCACACATATAGTGCCAATCAGCTTCTATCTCACAAAACTCAGTTGGCATATGTTGCCGCCGCTCGATAGGAGGAAGGTGCAATAGCTTTTTATAATGGGTATGCATTTTACTTCGATTATCTCTATATCTTGCGCTCATTAATCTGTCCGTCTCCTTTCTAACAGACGATGGACCCTCCTCAAAGCTAATATCAAAAGCAGCCTGAAAAAATAAATAATATAAATTTGGCATGTGATTAATAATAAAAATGTAATTAAAAATTATTAGTACTTACTGATAATCGATCATATATCATATTCTTCCTATCAGCGGGGATATGCTTCCAACTCTTAATTTGTAACGGAGCAAACTTCTTTATTGAAACACCCAACTCAGTCATAAATGCAGCTGCATTGGGGCCAATCGGATGGCCATCGCTCTTACGGAAGGTAATGGGTAATCTACCCCGCTCCTCGATCTGGCGTCGCAGCCGATCAGAATGTGTACCACGTGTCTCCCTACGTAACGGTCGGCCTGTAGATGCAAAAGAATTAAGAATTAACAAATGAATTACTTTAACAAATAACAAAGTAAATAAACCTTTTGTAATTTAAATACAGCAAAAACTAACCAGAAGGAGAACTATCATCATCTGGTGTAGGCACGACCGGTAGATGCTCAATCCTCTTAGGTGGCATGACTGTAAATTTAAAAGTTAATTTTATAATACTTTTTCTAAGACCATCTCTTCCACCTACAATAGTTATTATCAAAATAGGTTTAAAAATAATGATTTAAAAACACAACTTGTTAGGAGTTAAATTTTTATCGAATAGTACAGATAAAAAATAAATATTTTTTAAAAAATAATTTTTTGAAAATAAAATTGAATATAAATTATAAATAAGTTTGATAAAAGAAAAGAAATTTAAAGATCATTTGATTAAAAAAAATTTAAAATTAATATATCTACAATAAAAAATTAGAAAAACATGGACAATCAATCATACGTTTAATCTTTATGATATAGTAATTATATTTTTATTTTATAAGAATTAGTGATTAATTATAATTGGCACATTTTCTATCAAAACAAGTTTATAAAAAAAATCTTGACTTTTCTTGTTATAATAAGGAAATAAATATCCTAAAATTAATAATTTTAAAGAAAATAAATTAACAGGCCCATGTCAGATAAAAGCTGGGGTGTTGTTTCGACAGTAGGTTCTTATCAACATAGTGGTACCGTGCCTCCAAAAATCTCATAGGGGGTTCTTTGATATGAGATTGTTTCAGCGATAGGGTCATTCACTATAAAAAGTTTATCCAAGACAGTTTAAAATGAGATAGAAATGAAGTGTTAGGCAATTACGCTTGCAGTCAAAGCGTGAGAGTTGCATGCCCTAGGGTTTCATCTTCATCTTGTTCGCCACCGCCGCCGATGCAGCTGCTATTGGTGGGGGAGGAGGGCGAGCTGGAGATGTCGGAACAGGGCCCTCCAGTGGGTGGAAGTCAGCCAACGTCGGTGACAAACCATGCTCCATATATTTCACATCAGACTGGTCAAGATGGGGCTACAAGTGTCGTTGGACAATCCCCTTTGCGAAGGAATTGGGCAGGGCTTTTCAAGAATGATTGCAACGTCATGAAAGCTATGGGTCTAGATTAGTATAAAGCGAAAAAAGCATGGTTAGAGTTCAACTATGATGATATTGATAGTGTGGAAGAATCGGTTGGCTATTGTCTTGTAGGTTGTTTCATGGGAAGGCATCTGGGCAGAGACGGGGTGCGTATCATTGGCTCCAAATGGAGGATTCTCCACTGGTATTTCATGCATAAAAGTGGATGGGTGGTGTTCCATTTTAACAAGGAAGAAGACAGGGAGACAGTGCTACATGGCGGACCTTATTTCATCTTCGGTATTCCTCTATTCTTGAAGATTGGTTGAGACTTGGCAGAAAGACCAAGGTGGTTGAGCCGAAATGCTTTATGTTGGAGGAGCGAACCAGTGAGGACGAGTCCAATTTTGGACTTTAGAAGAAGATGGACGATATGTTCCATCGTGGATATGAAATACATGAGCTCCCTCTAGATTGTTGGTCACAATTGGTGTTAAGCAAAGTTGGCTTTGAGGTGGACAAACCATTGTACATGGATAGCTTGACGCGCACGTGAGAACGATTCGATTATGCATGGCTAATGGTGGAGATTCCTACCTTTGGAGAGCAAATTCATGGCTTTGAGGTGGGCAAACCATCCGGATAGCTTGACGTGCACAGCGAGAGAAATATTACTCTTCCAACAGAGGTTTAAGTGGACTTGAAGATCATATATGAGATGACTCCTGTGTTTTGTCAAGAATGCAAAAAGATGGGGCACCAAACGGAGACTTGTCAACGAAGGGAGGAGCAGGTTGGACAGCAGCATACTCGGGCTGAGCACCAACCCTGAACTGATCCAAATGCACATGATCAAGGGCGGCCACGATCTTAATCGACTAGGGGTCGAGGGCGGCAAAGAACAAGGTATCGAAACTGTACAAGGTCGAGGTGGAGGCCAATGCAACAACAACCAAATGTTAAGGTGCTGGAGGCTCAAGAAGGACTTGTGATAGTTTTGAGATGCAGCTTAGTCCCGGTGGCTATTGTGCCCCCGGATGATAGACATGTTGAGCAGCAAGGTACAGGTACGAGAGCGCCACAGCAGCCCACACAAGTGGTGGGGAGGAATGAAGAATTATGTACAGCAAGAAGAAGTGGTCAACCGGCTATAAGATCTAGTAGTACAACTGACCTTTACAGGTGGGGGAGTTCCTCCTCCTCCTCTTCGTCATTTGATGCATTATGTGATGGTATACCGGCTGGTGAGGATCGTTGTACAACATTGGAGGCATCTATATCCTATATAGTGCCTCCAGCTACCTTAGCAACTGCAAATGCGGACAATGGGAGTAGCACACTGGTTACCAATGATTGGACGAACCCTAAACCCTAAACACTAGGCACGAGCAGCCTAAAGAGGTGGACAATAAAGGTGGCTTCATGGAATATTAGGGGCTTCCACAAGCCTCTTAAGCATGGGGGAGTGCAACATCTTCTCCAAAAAAAACATTCAGGTTTTGGTATTATTGGAGACAAAGTTAAATGTTCACTCTTTAAGCCCAATTTTACAACAAAGGTTCTCAGGTATGGCGGATGCACATAACTTTGATTTTTCTAGTTTTGGGCAAATATTACTTCTATGGGATTCCCAGAGGGTGAATTTTGACATGTTCGTTGTTGTATTTCTAGCAGGAGCTTTCCGGTCACTTTTATATATGGGCTTCATTCTATTATCACAAGGCGGCCATTATGGGAAGCGCTTATGAATTTGGGGGACTCTATTTATACTCCGTGGATGGTTATGGGGGATTTCAACACTTTTCTATCCATCGATGAAAAATAAGGGGGGGGGGGCACCAGTCACCAATCATGAAATGAGGGATGTGTAGATTTTTTCCCAAGCATGTGGATTTTTGAACCTTCGATCAATTGGAACTTGTTTCATATGGTCAAATGGTACAATATCTTGTAAGCTTGATCGAGTTTTGGTTAATTCATTTTAGTTTATGACAGCTTTTGATGCATACACGGAGTTTATGACATCGGGTTGTCTCTCTGATCATTCTTGTGTCATAGTGCATACATTGGGAAAGAGCTGGCCGAATAGATCTTTCAAGTTTCTCAATATGTGGACATTGCACAAAGATTTTGAGGCAGTTGTAAGAGACTCATAGACAAGGAGAATTTTTGTCACATTTTGGAACTTTCACAGAGAGCAAAGGAGGAGTTGGTGGTGGTTCAACAGGGTATTCTTGATGGCAATCTAGCACCTTTGGAGTGTAGTAGTATTTAATTTGGAAACAAGCCAATCGCTTAGCCGAGGTGGAAAGGCAATTTTATCAACAACGGGCCAAGAATGCATATCTAAGGAGTGCGGACAAGTGTACCAAGTTCTTTCATGATGTGGTAAAGCGAAACAATATGTGTAATGCTATTATTACACTCCTAAAGTGAAACGGTTGTAGGACCGATGCACGTGAGAGGGGGGTGAATCACGTGTCTTTTTAAAATTCTTTTATATTATTTAATCAGAGTTAAAAGAAACGTGCTTTGAAAAGCATGCGTAGCGAAAAGAGAATACGAAGCGATAAAAGAAAATAAGTACGAAAGACACAAGTAATTTTTTTACTTCGTTCGGAGATGTTGGCGACTCCTACTTCGAAGGCCCAGGTCCCTTGGACCTTTCCGTTGGGCAATCCACTAAGTCTCTCTACCGGTAAACTCCCGATAGAGTAGTCGAATACAATGAGAAAAAGTGTGACAACCCCACACTTTTAACTTTTAAATAAGTGTAAAAATAAATATTAAAAAAAACTTCTTCGTTACCCAACAATAGAAGATTCTGGACGAGCTCGGATGTTGGGGGTGATCTTTCGGCAGAAGTTGGACGTGGTCATGTCAAAGCTCGGGCCGCCGTAGAAGAATGACGTTGGTCGAAGTTGTGTGATTCATGCACTGACCGCAGCTTTATATAGGCACTATCAAGTTTATCTAGATCTGCAAATATTTAAAAAAATATAAAACTTGATCCACACCTAGCAGTTTATCTTATCTAGGATCAAAGAATAATTCAAATAATATATATATATATATATATATTATATTATATAGAAATTTTATCCTCCTTAAATAATTATTATAGGAATAATTTTATCATTTAATAAAATTTCAGATTAGAAAAATAAATAATAATAAAGATTAATTTTGTAAAGTTCACATGCAAAATTAATTTTATCTATATATCAAATAAACTCTATAAAATAGATTTAGTATAATAATAAAATATACTAAAATACAGACTATTTAAAATTAATTAGATCCTGTCAATCCAGATCAAGATCTAACTAGGCCTCAACTTAGATCACCCAAGTGGGTCTAAAGTTGGACCGCGTTTAAAGTTCCAAAATGGAACTCGTCATCACTGGTTCGCTCCTCCAGTGACTTACCTTAGCGCAAATTTACTAGACTTCTCTAACCCACCAGGTCTTTTGCTAAGGCTCAACCACCATGGTCTTCTTGCCAAGTCTCCACCAATTTGGTCTTCAGCCAGTTGTCAGGCCTCGCGGATCCAACTGGACTTCCTGCCAGGACTCAACCATTCTGGACTTCAGTCTGCTGTTTGGTTCTAAATCTTTCAACCCTGCACACTTAGTAAGAAGGTTAAACCCATAACAAACCTAACTTTAACCTATTTGTCATTCATCAAAACTTGAGTTAGACTGTTAGTGCAAACTGCACCAACAATGAAACGGTGATCAAACGGAGAGTATAGAGGAGGTTGCGGAGGAGTGCATGGATTATTTTCATGGTTTGCTTGGACATGTTAGAGAGGGTAGCAACTTGGGCGACATGGACACACTACAAGAAAATCGGTCTTTAACAACACTCAAAAGACATCGGTTTTGCCATAAAACCGATGTCTTTTACTTTTTTACAACGGTTTTAATAAAAACCGATGTCTTTGAGAGGTTGATGGGAGACTACGACATCGGTTTTTAGAGGATACAACAACGGTTTTAAAACTGTTGTCTATGTCCGCCTACAACAACGGTTTTTGAATACTACGACAACAGGTTGAAAACCGTGGTCTATTTGCGCTTTCAACAACGGTTTTGAAAGATATAACAACAATTTAAAACCGATGTCTATTTACGCTTTCAACAATGGTTTTGAAAGCTATAACAACAATTTAAAACCGTTGTATATTTTCGTTTTTTCTTTCCCTCTCTCCCTCCAAATATTTCTTCCACCACACGCTTCCAAATCTTAGGTTTTTAATGGTAAACCCCATTTAATTGCGCCGAATAACTTTTTAACCTCGGTTTCATCTGCATTCCGAATCACGCCCCTTCCTCACAAACCCGAGCCCTGCTTCTTCCTTCTCCAGCGTCTACCGCCGCCGCCCTACCTCATCTTCTTCCTCCTTCGTAGCCAGAGTACAGCAGGAGCAGCGCCTCCAATACGGAGTGAAGAATCCCCGCCCCATTCTAGTCATCACGCCGACCTATGCCCGCACCTTCCAAGCCCTCCATCTCACCGGCCTCCTCCACTCTCTCATGCTTGTCCCGCACCCCCTCACCTGGCTCGTCGTTGAGGCCGGCGATCTCTCCAACGAGACTTCCGCGATCCTCTCCAGCTCCCTCGTTCCTGTTCTCCACCTCCCCTTTCGCGAGCAGATATCGGTTGTCTGGAGCGACAGACACCGCCTCGAAGCCCGGATGCGCCTCTACGCCCTCAAGTGTGTGCCCTTTCGGCCCGATTGTCGCCTCTTCCTCTTCCAAGATAGTTTGTTTTTTTAAATAATAATAATACTTTATTATTCATTGCGAACTTTGTTTCTTCGAAATCAGAGTTATCCGGGAGCGAAGATTGGACGGGATCGTCCTGTTCGCAGATGACAGCAACGTCCACACCATGGAGCTCTTCGACGAGATCCAGAAGGTGGAGTGGATGGGCGCGGTATCGGTGGGAATTCTAGCGCATTCCGCGGCTCCCGAGACTTCATCGCGGAAGCAACAGCGGGAGGGAGAGAAGGAACTCTCGCATTTGCCGATCCAAGGTCCGGCCTGCAACTCCTCGGGCCACTTGATCGGCTGGCACACCTTCAACACCTTACCGTATGCGAAAAAAGCTGCCATCTTCGTGGGCGAAGGAGTGACTGTGTTGCCTTCGAAGCTCGAATGGTCTGGTTTTGTGATTAACTCGAGATTACTATGGAAGGAGGCGGAGGGGAAGCCCAATTGGGTTCGAGATCTTGATGATGTTGGGATTAACGGGGAGGAGATCGAGAGCCCACTTGATTTGCTGAAGGATGCGACGTCAGTTGAGCCACTAGGTAACTGCGGGAAGAAGGTTCTGCTCTGGTGGCTTCGGGCTGAAGCACGTTATGATAGCAAGTTCCCTACTAGGTTAGTTTTGCTAATTCACAATCTTTTTTTTTTGTTTTCCTTTGTTCCTCTTAACTAGTTCATATTTCTGAGCTAATTGGTTCTTTAGGATAACTAAATGCAGTTGAAATTTTCAAATCCAAAGCCCTGATAAAAATTTGGCAACCAAACTATCTCAGTAACGCTGCTCATTCCTTTTGGTTTAAAAGTTCTATCTTTTCCTCCAGAAATTTTTTAGTAAAATTCCTAGTCTTGATATGAAAAATATTTCGAAAGAATTTGCTTCATTGGTGTCTCTTTATATCATTATCATATAACTTAATATAATGTATCTAATGTAGGACTTAATCAAATAGTTACCACTTTTGCTTCAAGAACATATAAATAACTAAACCTAGAATGACTCCCAGTCGATGATAATGCCATGATCCAGCCTACTTAGAATATTTGGAGTTAACTTTCATGGCCATGATACTTGACTCATTTAGGACTTATAAAGCTTTCCAATTAGTCTATGCTTCGCATTATAGAGCTAAGTTGGGGTGTGACTAGGGTAAGGTGGGCACTTGTCTATCCTCAATGTCCCTTGCCATGATACTTGACTATCCTCAATGTTGAAAAGGAGATTGTTTATTTGTTGGATCCTCTTAGACACCGCATCCATGATCAAGATTGAAAATATGTGGTCAACATGTAAGTTTTTTAGGTTCTTTTCTTAACTTTGTTGACATTGTATATCACTCTCACTTGCATATTTTGAGAACTTGTGCGATTGCATGCACTAATTATATCTCTTTGAGTAGTTTTCATTGGATTTTGACTATCCTCAATGTTGAAAAGGAGATTGTTTATTTGTTGGATCCTCTTAGACACCGCATCCATGATCAAGATTGGAAATATGTGGTCAACATGTAAGTTTTTTAGGTTCTTTTCTTAACTTTGTTGAAACATGTTCTTTTCTTACAATAAACTCTTATATGCATGAAGGGCCTTGACATTGTATAATGCGGAGGCGGGAAGGAAAGGGAAAAAACAACCAACATGGGAAGTTGTCAAGGTATGTCCTTGTGATTAGCAACTGTTTCACTATCCTCGAATGAGTTATTTAAATACGTAGTTTTAACATAGGCTCCTCAACAACCGGATGCGAAGCACTGTGTGAGGAGCACTGTGTGAAGGCTGCTGCCAAAAGTTCTTGGCTGAGATTTGATCTTAATTCCAAACTTTTTATAGAGATCTGTGGATGACTGTTTAAGGAATTGTAGCTACTGATCAACTTCCAGCGTTGTTGCATCGACTAACTTGACCTGCATATCAGAATTATTTTACTTTTGTTACTTTTATTGTCTCTGTGATAGAAACACAAATTTTTGCACTAAAGCAGGAGCACTAGCAGGATTACAGATATTTGTATTAGTGATGAATGTTCTTATTCATCAGTTGAAAATGTTGTTACACTATCAGCTGTTCTTCAATTTCTTGGCTGCCTCATGATTTGTTTTGCTGTAAAATTGGGAACACTATCTGTTTCTTTATATGAATTAATTCACTGCCTTGATATATCAAATTTAACTATATTGTGATTTAGGACGATGGAGAGCAGCTGTTGTTTTTGTGATTGGTTTATGGATGCTGGATCTGGCTAACAATACAGTTCAAGTATGTTTCTACAAGCTCATCTATGCTTCCATTTATGCATTGCCCTCGCTTGGGATCCACAATCTGCTGATGATGCCGAAACATGTCCTCACCAAGGCATCCTTGATTCCCTCTATGTGAGTATTGAACTAACTTCTTTGCCATGAAAACCATGTTCAGTAATGTCCGATAAATAAATGCCCTAAAGAAAATGTTGTTACATATGCAGTATAGCTCATTATATTCATTTAGTTGAGATCGTGACTATCTATCTCATTTCTCAGCAACGAGTTTTGTGTCAATATAATGATTGCCAAGGCAAATTATGTAGTTACTTACAATTTATAACCTTTCAATTTGAACTTTGCAAAGATTTGAATTCATTCTCAATTTTGTAAGCTGGGTGCTTAAATTGAGCAGAGTTAGACGAGGCATACAATTTGATGCTACGGAGAGCATCCAAGGAAGAACAGAATGGAGTGAATGGAGTCTACGGAGAGCATACAAGAATTTAAGCTTGCTGGTCCAAGTCTGTTCCAAGTAAGTGAATGGAGTGGCTCATGATTCATTGCTATGCTAGATGGAGATTTTGTTTACTTTTCCCTTTTGGATTTGTATCTGTAGAAGTACAGCAGTCAAAAGGTTATTTGTAAACGTTGAGGATTCTATATTAGTTCCTTCTGAGGATGAAAACAATGTAATATGTTGCAAGAAGAATAATTTTTGTTAGTTACTTTTGATTATTTGTAAATATTGAGGTGATTAAATATATCGGTGCTTTTGTATTTGTGATTTGTTTGATGAATTTATAATGTTATGATAATTTTGTCATCTTGCTTGATCATAATTTACAAACAACATAAAAAAAATAAGTGTTATTACAACAGTTTTAAATTCAATGACATCGGTTTGGAAGTGTTGTCGTTAAGTGATATTACATCGGTCGAAAACCGTTGTTAAAATTGATGTTAAACATATATTACATCGGTTTTACACCGTTGCAAAACCGATGTCGTTGTGATATTACATCGGTCGAAAACCGTTGTTAAAATTGATGTTAAACAGATATTACATCGGTTTTACACCGTTGCGAAATCGATGTCGTTGAGTGATATTACATCGGTTTTACAAACCGATGTCGTTGATCGGTTACAAACCGATGTCGTTGAGTTGTATTACATCGGTTACAAACCGATGTCTAAAATGTCAGACCTTTTACAACGCCTTCATAGACATCAGTCTATTTTCTCATAGACATCGGTTTTCCACCGATGTCTATGACTGTTTTTGTTGTAGTGACAGCATGTGCCGGACACTGTTGAGGAGCCAAACTGAGGAACTTTGCAAGCCAGTGGAGGTGGAAGAAATACGGGCTGCTGTTACACGACGTTGGGAATGGAAAAGCCCCGGGTCCGGATGGATATGGTTCAAAATTCTTTCTCTGCTTGGATATTATTGGTAACGATTGAGTTGCAGCTGTGCAAGAATTTTTTCAGAGTGGCAAACTGCTCAAGCAATGGAATCACTCTTTGATTTCACTTGTGCCGAAGGGCGATCATGCGGTGAGTGTTACAGATTTTAGACCAATTTCATGCTGTAATGTGGTTTATAAAATCATCTCAAAGATACTTGTTGGGCGATTACCGGTTGTCTTGGAATTCTTATTAGATTCGGCACAAATGACTTTCATTAAAGGAAGGTCTATTGGTGACAACATCTACTTGACTCAAGAGTTGCTTCGTAAGTATGCAAGGAAGCGGGTTTCTCCTCGGTGCATGATTAAAGTGAAAGAAAGCGTGTGATATGGTTAATTGAGAATTCCTTCTTTCGGCACTTGTTGGTTTTGATTTTCCTCAACAATTTTGTAATTGGATTAAGGAATGCATTACTACAGTTTCCTACTCTATATCTTTGAATGGTGAGGTGTATGGTTTCTTTAGTGGAAGGCGTGGCCTTCGGCAAGGGGATCTATTTTCTCCTTTATTATTTTGTCTATGCATTGATATATTGTCCCGAAAACTTCGTGGCATTTCCCACTTTTGGATGCTATCACTCGAATGATTAATGTGTGGCCCAAGCACATGTTATCTTACGTCGGTAAATTAGAATTGGTAGGCACGGTTCTTCAAGGTATGGTATGATTTTGGCTACCTATGCTACCAATTCCAAGTGGGGTAATTGAAAATATCAAGACTATTTGTTGAAGTTTTGTGTGGTCTTCTAAGTGGCCTCCTATCTCTTAGTCTAAAATTTATCTATCAAAGAAGGATGGAGGCTATGGTCTTTGGGATCTCCACGCATGGAATGAAGCTTTGCTAAGTAAGATACTTTGGAACATATAATCTCGGAAGAATTCTCTATGGGTGAATTGGGTGCATCATCATTATGTTAAGAATGTAAATTTTTGGACATGGAATGCAAAGCTTTCGGATTCTCCTCTAATTAAAAGATTTATTGAAATCTGAGACAAGATTATCCATAGATCAAATGGTGTGGGGAGGGCTAGTATGGCTATGATAGATTGGTTTGTTGGTAGAAAAAAAGGAGTTTCTAATGCTTATCATTTTTTCATGCCACGGGGTTTGGAGGTTGCTTGGAGTCTAGTGGTGTGGAGGTCAGAAGTTATGCTTAAGAATTGATTTATCTTGTGGATGTTAGCAAATGAACACTTGAGAACCAATGATCGTGTGGAGTATGAGCCTAACAAGTTGTGTGAGTTATGCCAACTTCATGAAGAAACCAACCACCACTTGTTTTTTAAATGTCCCAAGGTTTGTGAGGTATGGGGCATGGTCAAGCATTGGCTCATTATTGGGTAAAATTTTACTTCTTTTGAGGAGATGCAACAGGTTCTTGGGCGACATTGCAAGAATGGGCGACGGAAAATCAAGGTGTGCTACCTCGGCATCCTCAACTTGATATACTATATATGGGAGGCATGAAATTGAAAGTGTTATCAAGATATTATCCCAAATTTTGATTGAATTTTTCGCAGAGTATAAGTCCATGTGTATCGATATGTAGATCTCAAGCCACGGTAGCATCCAAGTTGCCGGTGACTCTGTTCCTTAGATGAGATTGGTTTTGTGGACTATGGTGCTTTGTATGGCCTGTAGATGAGCATGTAAGTATTGTGATGTGTGGACATATGGAGCTATGGTGTCTAGGTGTTGATGGTGTCATGGGTTTGATGTAGTTTCTTGTATGATAGGTCATATATGTGAGCTTAAAGGCTAGTGTTGTCTGGGCTATGATGCTGGTCTTTTAATTGTACATTTAAGGGGTCTAACCTCTTTTATTTTATCTATATATGAATCATTTTTTAAAAAATAAAAAATCAGATTAAAAATATTTAAAATTGGCGTATCTATAATAAATTAAAAAATTAAAAACTATGGAATAGATGAGAAATTATCTTTTCTTTATGAGGATTTGTAATCTAGACAATAAACAAGCCAAACCGGGATAAATTTTATGGAGTTCAGGATTATTTAATAAAATAACCAAGTCAAGTCTAATCTAAATGAACTAAGCCGTCGAAATAGTTATCATGTTAGTTAAAAAAAAATATTAGATAATTGAACATATATTTTGATATTGATAAAAAGTTTAAAATTAAGCATTTAAGATTTAACATATTCATTAAGTGTGCAGATGACTAAATAAGAAAGTCATGATCGATCGGATAGACAATGAAAATCTTAACGGATTAAATGGACTCCACATCAAATTGAAAAAGCCTAGATGGAGCACCCTTGTGCTGCTGCGCCCTCCGCCATGATTTCCAACTCAACATGCCTTAAAATGGAATACAAAAAGAACACCATGTTCTTCAACCTTGGCTCTAGTCAAGATTGATTAGATGCTAAGTAAGGGTGAAGTTCCGACAGGTAAAGATTATCTGGATATTAGGCGATGGAAAGTCTTGACAAGTCAATATTAATCGGATATCGGATAAAGAAAGTTATGGTAGGTTAATGCCAACTTGATACAGGAGGACATGATGAGAATTCGACTTTGATAAAGTTGAAACATGAGTATTAGTCGATTGATAGTGATGCGGAAACGATAGAATAAACTTTTGAATGCCATAATTTTTTTATTCAAATATTAGAACAAGGCGATCGTTGATGTGAAACAGAGCTGGTTTAGAGATATATTTTGTTATTCGATATCAGTCGATTGATCATGGGTATCAATCTATTGATGTCGATCAAAAGCAATTAGAGGTAAATCAAATTCGATTACTTAATTTGATTGATGGATTATAACTGTCAACTAATGACAGTTACAACGAACAGAAGCAAGTCAAATTTGATTGCTTAAGTCGATTGATGAGTTGCATCAATCGATTGATATCGATCGAAAGTCGAACATAAGTATATCAACTCATATGCTTGATTCAACTTATAGAATTAGTCGACTGATGTTTAAATAATTGACTGTTGTTCAAATAATTGATAAAATCAAATAAATTTCAGAAGGTTTAAAGGTCAACAAGTCAGAGACCATATCAATCGACGATGAGTAAGATTAGTCGAATGATAAGCGGAAATCAACTCGACCTAAAGGCTTTAAAAGGAGTTTTTCACAACCATGGCTAGTTCTTGGAAGTTTTGGAGCAAATTACTATTGCATTTTTGGTTCAATAAAAAATAATTTCAATCAATCGACTGATGTGGTTGAAATTCTCTGATTTTTACCCTTTCTTGACTATTTGCACATCCTATGACCTACTAATTTTTGTCATATGCGCTAGAAACATTTTTATGGTATATAGGATTAATCATACATATAATTTAGGCTCCACAAAGCCATTGTTGGTGTGTGTTATAGGGGGAGTAGGGATTTAGGGGGAGCGTTTGGGTTAAACATGGAATTTTGAAAAGAAAATCAAATCCAAAACCTAGGATTTAGAAACATCTCATGTTGATTTCTAAACATCCTAGCACTATCTATTGGTAGGAAATCATTTCCCTTATCATTGGTGATACTAATCTTCTTAAAGTTTTAGAATTTCATATTTTTTGATATATAGTATCAAAAAATATTTTAATAAGGAAAACTTTTTCAAATTATTTTTCCATGATTATATATGATGTAAGTAATTACAGTATAAAAATTTCATAATTTTTTTGACGAAAACTGAATTACTTATGAATTACTTTGAAAAATAAGTTTTCAGATATCAGTCGACTGCTTCAGATACCAGTCGACTGATGTCACTGTTTTGATCCGTTTCTTGATAATTGGACATCCTTTGCCCTCTATTAATTGATGCATGCTCTAGGAGCATATTATGGTCTATAGGAATGTTCAAAATCTACAACTTCGATGTACACAACAAATTGTTGGTGCATTAGGAAGTAAGGCTTTAGGGGGAGTTTGTGCCAAAAGTTGGTCATTTTTACAAGTTAAGCTCCCTCTTGGGTTTTTATTCTATATGTTTTTGATTCTACCTCTTTGGATTCCCATGTTTTTGATGGTTGACAAAAAAGGGGGAGAATGAATTGGTTAAAGTTAGGTTTAACGTTATTCATGATTTAATGCTCATACTGATCATGCTTATTGATACCTATTGATTCATTATGCTTATGAATGGTTATTGATTCATTTTCACTGGAACAAATTGTTGTTATTTAATACATGTTATTTTAAAGACCTAATTTAAATGAATTTTTGCCAAACATCAAAAAGGGGGAGATTGTTGGTGCAATCTTGCCCCAAGTGAATTGGATTTTAATGTTTGGCTAAAATGAATTTAAGTTAGGCAATGTTGGTGATCTAACGTGTGTGAATTGAGTTCACAGGAAAGTCCAGGTTGGAAGACTTGGCAAATGGTGAAGTCTCGGAGGCGCGACCTCTTGGCAAATGATGAAGTCCCGGAGGCGCGGCCTCTTGGCGAATGGTGAAGTCCCGGAGGCGCGGCCTCTTGGCAAAGGTGAAATCCCGGAGGCGCGGCCTCTTGGCAAAGGGAGACTTAGCACGACGAAGCTGAGGGAAACGTCTCAAGCTAGTGCAAGGAAGAGCACGAGGCTTGTGGAAGACGTTTGAAGGTTTGCGTCAAGGCTAAGGGCTAAAGAAGAAGCTGAAAGGAGAGTTTCAGCTTGATCAGTCGACTGCACTATTGGTGCAGTCGACTGGTGGTTGATCAGAAGCACACACAGAGGTTTCAGATGGATCAGTCGACTGGTACTGTTCATCAGTCGACTGATAGACGACCATTGAGCTGACAGCTGGAGAATTAAATGCAGATGAAATAGCCGTTGAAGCCCATCAGTCGACTGACCCTTGGAGCAGTCGACTGATGTCGAGAATCTTATAAAAACATAGTTTGACGATTGGAGAATGTGTGGTTTTCATTCTATCATCTCTGTAAGATCTTCAAGTGTTGTCTTTCATATTCCTCTTCCTCTAAACTTCACTACACATCTTGTGAAAGGAAGAGATCGATTTGTCAAGGTTTCCCCGCCTTCAAAGAGTTCTTTGAGAAGGAGATTTTTCATAGTGGAAAAGGTTGTCTGTGTGTGTGGATCCTTGGACTAGTCACCTCATTGAGGTGGATACCAAGTAAACAAACCGGGTTAGCGATTGTGATCTTCTCTTTGCTTTTATTTTTGCTTCCGCTAACGATTTCACTGGAAAACTCAAAAATCACTATTCACCCCCTCTAGCGAACGCATCGGTCCCAACAAGAATAAATGGAAGCAATGTATAAAAGAAAGAAAAACTCTTAATGTAAAAGCTTAGTAAAAAATTACGCACGATCCCCGACAACGGCGCCAAAAACTTGATGTGTCTTCCGTAAGTATACAGAATGTCGTCAAGTAATAAGAAGATATCGAATCCACAGGGACCTTGAAATTGATCACTAAACTAGCACAATAAGAGTGGAGAAATCACGTAGTTTGAGTTGGTGTGGGGAAGATAGAGTGTAGTCGAGCTCCTAAACCTCAAACAGAGAAAAATCAACTATGACAGATTGGGGAAAACGATGCTAGGACTTCGGATTCCTCGAGATTATGATTGATTGACTATGAATCCTTCACCATTCCTCAATATTTGCACATTTGCAGGGATTCTAACCAAAATATCCAATTAGACCTCGTCAGGTTTCCTCGGAATAAAATCAATGGCGTTCTAGTGTTACGATTGTCAGTTTGAGATGACCCCAGATAGCCTGATTATAGCTCTCCCGCTGTCACCCGGGCACTCCAACATACTACTAGTGTCCTACTCTCTGTCACAGGGTACCCATTTAAGGACCTCTCCCTAACAATCAATAACCATTAGTTATCCCTCACAAAGATTCATTATAGCCTAAAGATTTCCTCGAAAGGTCCGGTTAAAGGTTCGCCTTCTGTCACAAGGCACCCCGGTTATACGATCCTAAGAATCCTCAAAATCACAATTCACCTTTATCCTCATAGACTCAATACCATTCATAGACATATTATCAAACAAGCACAAGGCACAAGTCCATAAAGCAATATGCACACATATATCATTGAACATGGTAAACAACAAATCCACAAGTTCAATCATCCATAACACCTCGATTCCTCCTACATCCTAGAATCTAGAGGACAACTCCATAACGGAGGAATTACAACACGAAGAAGATTTGAAATAATACATTTTATATCCTAAAATTCAAGACGGAAAAAGGAAATAAAACTTATCAAGGTAGGTCTTCTTCTCCGCCTTGCAATCTCCTCGTTGACGGTGGATGGAGGCGATGGAGTATTCCCAGACGGATGGATGGATCGTCGATTCTTGCTCTAGAAGGCGGCTTCGGTGGCTCTCAATCACTCCTAGGGTCTCTCCCAAGGTCTTCCCCCTTTCTTAGGGTCTTTAAGGAGGGTATTTATATGCTCCCTCTAATTACCCTACTCCACACGGCAAGCACGCCTTCGTCACACGGCCGTGCCTGGGAGGCACGGTCGTGTGCTGCCGCTTCTCTGGAGAATAGACACGGTCGTGCCTGTGGGGCACGGCCGTGGCCAGTCGGGGTTCTGGAAATCGCACGGCCGTGCTTGTGGGGCACGGCTAGGGGCAGCCGCGGCTCTGGAAAAATGGCACGGTCGTGCCTGTGGGGCACGACCATGCTCTGGCTGGATGCTGGAGCGAAGGCACGGCCGTGCCTATTTGGCACGACCCCTGGCAGTTGGTCCTCTGATGGAAAGCACGGTCGTGCCTGGTGAGTACGGTCATGTGTTGGTTCTGCCTGTGAAGAAGCACGGTCGTGCCCTGGGGGGCACGGTCCCTGGAGGAATGAAACACAACCGTGCCTGTGAGGCACAGCCCTGTCTTGCCTTGTCTTCAATTACTTCTCCGTCTCACCTTTTTCGCTCCATTTCCGTCCTGCAAATACATAAACACACGAGCAGACCTCCGAACTAGAAAATGAAGAAAATCATGCCTAATGCACAGATAAAGGATGCAATGAATGTAGGAAATAGCACGAAGTACAGAAGGATGTGCGATTAAAGCATAAGAAACATATGTATACCCTACGCACATCAGTCGCTAAACATGATCTTGTCAAAAAGATATGGAATGATCAAGATAAAAGTCTCATCGTTGACATACGCTCGTAAGGTCATTTCGCACGTGGGTGTCAAAGCGGCAATCATAATTATGGAGTATGGGACGGTCAGAAGGAATGATGGGAGTGACGAGGTCGGGCACCGTGATGGTCGTTCGGCGTAAACCTTAGCCGAATCCGAATGAGGGTGAAGTAACTGAGCCGATTGAGAGGCCGCAAGTTTGCAGAAGGAGTCGACCTGTGAGGCGACTTGAATAAGGGTTCGGCTCGGGGCAGTGCCTTGGACACCAAGGAGTGGACCTTGTGAGGAATCGACTACATAGGAGGAATCAGCTACATAAGAGGCGACTTGAATAAGGGTTCGGCTCGGGCGGTGCCTTGGACACCAAGGAGTCGGCTCCGTGTTCCATATTCAAACCGCATCTGGATGAAGAGAGACTCGGCTCCCGGGGAAAGAGACACGAGTCGAGAACCGACTCGGGCCAGCCTTGGAGTTGATAGATATGAACTGACATAGGAGTCGGATCGACTGGCCAAGCCGCTTCCTCACTCCCTCGGTCCACACTCATAACCACCCATAACAATTACCAACAACTTCATACATTCTTATTATCCACAGACAATCATAGAGATGGCTCATCTTCACCGTTTCATTGTTGCTTATATTGTCCTTGTATTTGTTATCATCCCCATGATCTCATGCAATACCAGAAGAGGTTACGTGTTCGCCTTAGTCTTTAACATTATCTTCATCTGAAATTGCCACCATTTTAGAGTCAACACTTTTTTCACATGTTAGAGTTTTTAATGCAACCATGCCCAAGTAATTGAGTTTCACTAGATTATTTTGATGCGATTAATCAAGTTGATTTTATTTTATATTTCTAATATGTTGTACAAGTGTAACAAATTTTTAAAGAATGATTCACCTATTGAGTCAATAGGTCATGGAGTAAAATAAAACCATTTTAACCCTATCGTGTGCAAGATAGGCTTGATTGGACCGTATAGTCTCCTAATTAACACGATAAATCTCACAAAAAGAATATTACTGTTGATGCTCATAAAAGCTTATTATTTATTGTTGAAGTAATAACTCTTTTGTAAAAAGGTAGAATCTATCAACTTTAAAAGGTAGAATCTATCAACTTTAGTCTCACAGGATCAATCTCATCCTCTTATATAAATTTATTTTGTTATAAACAACTCGGTTATACCCTAGAAAGCATTGAAGTAATAACTCAATCTGCAAAGAAGATATAAGAATACCACTTGTGGAGTAACAAATTATCACTTTTAATTTAATGACACATTAAATTTTTAACATCTTTTCCATTTTTTTATAGAAAGCATTTAAAATGAAATATAAAAAAATTAATAAATATTAAATGGAGATATTTTTTAAAAATAACTAATTATTGAGAAATGAACTTTTTATAGTTTAGTTTTTTATTTAGCAAGCTTCTAAAGTAACAGCTGGACCCACCGGGCCACGCTGGGCACGCCCTGGTTCACGGCGAAAGTCATGTAGTACCCTGGCGGCGCCACCCTTCCATCCGGTGGCGCCTTACACACGACTCTATATCTGTAGAGCGCCCCGCCTTCCGCCACCGCAACCGTCGACGACACGGACAGCCTCACCATTCTCTGCCCTTGCGAGAAGGAATGTGTGGCAAAGGGCGCGCTCAGCAGGTTCATCTCCACCTGCCCCACCAGAGGCAGCGCTGTCTCCACCACCACCTCGAAGTCGTCCCCGTACCACGCCTTCTCCGGAGCCGACTTGATCGACGGCCGTAGACCGTCCTTGTCGGCCGCCAGGTACTCTGGTGAGAACGCTTCCAGCCGGAGCTCCGTAGGGAAGGCCCCCTCAAAGCGGTAGAAGTAGTGGGGGTTGCTCCCCGCCACTAGGACCCGGCCGTCGGCCAGGAGATTGGCCGTCGAATGGTACATCCGAGGGATTTCGGTTGGGGTCAGCACCATGAACCGCGTGCCGGTGGGTTGGTCGGGCCGGTAAACGACCGGATTCAGGCAGGGGTTAGAGCCCATTCCGTAGCCCTGCGAACCGGTCTGCGCGCCATTGATGATGAGGACTTGCCCGTTGGGCAGCATCACCATGTCCCCCATGACTCTCGGGAACGGCATCTCCTCCAGGGCCCAGGCGGCGTCAGGGTCGGTGGCCGCTATCCGGCCGCACGTGGTGGAGGCTGGCGCGTCGGTCTGCTGGTGGAGGAACGCCTCGTACTGGGCGCCACCGCATACCACCACCTCCGCCCGCGAGTAGCCGTCAGCAGCGTCGAGGGGTAGCATGACAGAAGAGCCGCCGGATGGGTAGTTCCTCGGCCCTCCGTCGAGCACCGGGTACTCGCGGACCACGTCGCCGGTCTCAATGTCGTAGAGGATGGAGCGGACGTTGGCAAAAACGAAGAGGCGGCCATCGGGAAGGAGGTGGACGAAGGGGTAGAGGTTGTCCATCTGGGCATCCCTGGCGGCGTCGAGAAAGGGGAAGGGGCGCAAGGCTCGGGAAGGAGGGTAGAACTCCATGGAAGGAGCGGCGCGGCCGCCGATGATGACAACGGAGCCGTCGGGAAGTATCTGGTTGGTGGCATACCACCTACCGTCGGCTAGGCGCGGCGATTCGAGTTCCTTCCAGTCGCATCGGCCGTCTTCGAAGGAGCAGGGGGAGAAGGCGCGGAGCTTGCGGAGGCCGTCAAGGTCGCCGCCTGACTGTAGGAGGGTGCCGTTGGGGAGAAACTGGCCGGAGGAGCACCAGGTGTCGGTGACGATGGAGAGGGGGCGGAGGCGGCGGGTAGAGGGGTCGAAGAGGGCGGAGTGGGCAGAGCAGTCCTGGCCGCCGGCGGGGAGGAACGTGTCGGTGGGGTCGACGCGGCAGTGGCCGCGAGGGAGTAGGAGGCGGGAGGGGCCGATGCCAGTGCGGTCGAGGAGGACCACGGTGCCGAACCGGGTCACGGCGGTGTGCATGGAGGCGATGCCGGCGTTCTCCAGCACCACCTCCCACGTGCCGGGCAGCTGCTGCGCGCAGCTAAATCGGCACGCGAAGAAGAGGAAGCAGATGAGCAAGAAGACGCCTTGGGCATCTCCAGTGTTGGTCGGAGCAGCCATCGTCCAGTGTAAGTGAGTAGTGCCGGGGACTGTCTAATTCTCGAACACTAGTAGTGGCGTAATCAATGATCAAAGACGGAATAAGTAGTAAATTATTGACGAAATTGATGGGTAGAAATCGATGTCTGAAGCTAAAAAGCGAAAAGGCAGAATCTGATGAGGTAGATATGTGGGATTAACTAATGACGGCTGGCCGGAGAAGATGGAAGAGAGGTCTGCCATTTAATGAGGCTGGCCTCATTAAGCAGGGAGGGCTACTGAAAGCGAGAGGTGGCCTGCCGTTTTGGCGTTTTCGGCGGAGTTTCCGATTGCGTTGCTGTTCTATCCACCAGCGATGGTCGTGAGTGCCTGTCCCACGGCCTCCACAGCTGTACAGCAGGACCGATGACGAGGCGAGGCGGTTGCTGCTGCGATGCGAGAGAGATGAGATGTGGATCGCTACATGCCAGTGCCCACGCAGTCACGCTTGCCGGGCATGGTACCAGTGACGATGGCAACATTTCCACATCAATTAGTGACTCTAATGCTGGTTTGGGAGGAGGTGATTGGAGGAGAAAGAAAGGTAAATAAAGAATAGGAAATTTTAAATCTTATTTGAAAAGAAATGAGCAAAGGATAGGGAAGAATAAATTTTAATTTTTCTTACATGTGAAAAGGTTGATTTTTTATACTTTAATTTAGAGGGTGGAAAAAAAAGACAAGTTTATTATTTATTTTAAAATATCTAATTCTCAAATGACTTATTTAATTTATTTAATTTAAATTTTTTAAATTTTTCTTGTTGAACACCATCTTTTCATTCCTTTCTTACATCAATAAATTTTTATAAAAATATAAGTAAAAATATTAATTTATCCTTTATTATATCAAAATATAGATTTTATATTTAACATATTTATTATATATCTATTCATTATTTCTTTAAATTTTTTATTTATTTAAGTCATAAATATTAATTTTTGTAGATCTCACAGGGTGATTTTGGTAAGAAAAATCTTATATTTATAGATTTAATGAGCTATACATATTTTTTTCATATGTAAATTTATTTTAAAAAGTAAAGGTATTGTTGTAATTTTATATATTTAACTTTCATTCTCTTTCCTTTCCTCTCAAACACGGTAATACATGTTACGTTAATGAACCTTTCGTTCCTCTCAAACAAAGAGAACATAAATACTTCTCTTCCCCTCCCTTTCCCTCCCTTCCCTTTCCGTTAATGAACCTTCTTTCACTCCATTCAAACAGAGCGTAAGAATAGTAGTAAGATAATTTTAAAAGACTAGAGGGCATCATAAAAAATTCACATATATATATACTTTGACATGATAACCAAGAGCAATAAGAAAACCAGTCAAGAAGCAAACTGAAACCACATGAACAACATCAAATCAGGGCGATGATTCAGAATTTGTAAGGAAGTCCAGAAAAAAAGAAACTTCACTGAAAGCAAAAGAAGAACGATATGATGGCTTTCCAATTATGTTAGCTGCCTTATGAACAAAATCAAATCAGACTAGAGGTTTCAGGGAATGCAAGGAATTCCATTTAAACTTCCCTAGAAGCAAAAGAAGAAAAGCTATGATGGCTTTCCTAAAGATAATTCATTCGTGGCCAATGATTCATGTAACCACAAACAGATTGAGGTAAGCAGCACGTCCAGAGCAGTTTGATCTGTTTTGTATTTTAGAACTGAAACTATGAACTAGGTGATACACGATAGTTTGTGTAAAATAAATTGATATCGCCAATGTTGAACCCACTTTAGGTGGGTAAGACATGCCTATATGACTTTAATCTAAGTCAACTTAGACTCCAAAGTGCCTGGTACAACTCGAGTTCTTGAGTTTTTCATCCCACTTAGTTTTTCAAGCTCTCCACATAGTTTTGTCCTCTAGAATACCTCATATGACTTCGTACCCAAGTCTCCTAACCAGCTCTCCCCTCCAAGCACTCAGAGTTGCCCGATCCAAGCATCTAAAGTTCCTTGAGTTCTTCGATCTAAGCTCCCTGAGCTCTTTCTCTAAGCGCTCTGAGCTTCTCAAGTTCTCTGATCCGAGCTGCCTGAGCTCTCTTCTCTGGTCACTTCTGAGTCTCTTAAATTCTCTATGTTAAGCTTGATCTTTCAACCCAATTACATAAGGAATTATGAAGATATGATTGGACCTGATCTTTGCAGGTATAGACCACCACACAATATGGTCCACACAGAGATAAGTCATAACTAAACATGGTCCCTCCACAATCTATACTTCTGCAATCCAAGACCCTGAATACTGATTCGAAACTCTCTATCAATCGTTAGTGTGTGCTCATCTACAATGAGTTATACATAGCAGAAACAAACATATACAAAATAAAAGAGAAGACAGGCACAAAGACAAACTAAATTAACGTGGCTTGGAACCATCAGCTCATACTCCAAGACCTACCGTCCTAGCAAGAATCCACTAGCTTTCTCTTTATTCGATACCTTTTAGAGGTGAAGAAACTTCTTACAATTTTCTCTTTTTACAAGCAACATTGATAAAAAAAAATAATAAAGAATCAAAATGAAATACAATGTAAACAACAATTTACACAAATGAAAATCACTTTTGATCGCTATTGAATGCTTTTGAAATGCCACATGAGGTCTGGAAATACAGTGGCACATGTCTCCAAAACTCCTAAGAAATGACTTCGAAAACCTCCTCGAAACTATTCTTTATAGTCTTTAGGTTGAGTTGATTTTCATCTATCAATCAATTGATCATCACTAGTTGTCAATTACTCCAATAAATTCATTTGTTACACTTAGGGATGACAATGGGTCGAATTTGGGTTGGATTTCATATCCTCCATCCCCATCCTCAATTAGTATATTCATTATCATCCCCATCCTCATCCCTATCAAGTATTCAACTTTCATCTTCATCCTCATATCCATCGAAGGATCGAATATTCATGTCCTTCCCAAATATCTTATTACCACCTATATGTAGCATTTAAGTTACGAAATCTACATTTATACTTTGGCATGAGAAGAAAGATGATGAAAGAAGCTGGGCTAATGAGTTAGCTAGTCTAACTTAAACATATTGTCAAACATCAAAAAAGGAGAGATTGTTGGTACAATCTACCTCAAGTCAAGGTTAACTAGATTGACCAAGCTTAGTTTAACTCAAGTTGAGTTTTAATATTTGATTAATATGTTGGTTAGGTGTCAAGTAGGTCTAGATTGATCGGATACTTGATGGTGGAAAGTCCAAGTGGGTCATAGAGGATCAGACACTTGACACAAGACAGGAATTAAGTCCAAGTGGATCGTGGAGAACCAGACACTTGGCACAAGATGGAAAGTCCAAGTGGGTCATAGATGACTAGATACTTGGCACGAAATGGAAAGTTCAAGTGGGATCAAAGTTGATCCAACAAAGAAGTTGGTAAGTGAAAAGTCCAAGTGGATCAATGTTGACCAGATACTTGGTGATTTAAAATCCTGGCAGGTTAAGATTCATCATATGCTAGGCAACACTGAAGTCCTAGTAGGTTGAGGTCAACTAAATATTAGGCAACGAGGAAATTTCAATATGTTAAGGTTGACCGGATGACAGGCAATGAAGAAGTTCCAGCAGGTCAAGGTTGATCAGATGTCAAGCAACGATAAAATCCAGCAGGTCAAGGTTTACCGGAAATTAGGACAAGGAAGCCCTAGTAGGTCAAGGTTGACTGGATGTCAAACAACGATAAAGTCCTAACAGGTCAAGGTTGATCAGATGTTAGGTAATGAGACGTCTTGAAAGGTCAAGGATAATCGAATGTTATATAAAGGAAGTCTGAAAATGATAGAGCAAACTTTCGAATGTCATAACTTTGACTCAGGATATCAAAATAAGACATTCTTTGGTGCGAAACGGAGTTTATTCAGAGATGTATCTTGTTACTTTAATCGATTTGACTGATTATGTGTATTAGTCTACTAATTTGGATTAAAATCGAACAGAAATAAATCGATTTGACTGATCAGGATAATTAGTCTACTGGTACTTTTTTAAAAGCGTACAGAAATGAATCAATTTGTGTGAAATAGAGTTTGTTCAAAAACGTATCTTGTTACTCAAATTGATTCGACTAATTATGTGTATCAGTTAATTGATTTAGATCATAACTGAATAAAAGCAAATTGATTCAATTGATAAGGGTAATCAATCGACTGATGTTATTTCAGAAGCATATAGAAATGAATCAATTTGACTGATTGACAAATTGATTCGATTGATATTTAAGAAATTGACAAAATCAGATAGGATTTCAGAAGGTTCAAAAGTCGTTATTTGATCGCTGACCAAATCAGTCGACTGATAGAAAATATATCAGTTGACTGATAGGCGAAAGTCAACCCTAACAACAACCATATAAGTAGAGTTTCGCTTGAAGGAGAAGGAGATAATTCTTGGGGGTTTAAGACAAAGTGTTGCTACATTTTCAGACCAACAAGAGATTATTCCAAGCAACAAGAAAATCAAAGCAATATCTCATTTGTAAAGTGTTTTTGCTTTCATTTGTATTTGTATTCTTATGTTCTTGTAAGAACAAGGTTGTGAGAGGCTTCTCCACCTCTGGAAGGTATCCGAAAAGGAGGAATTCATAGTGAAGGCAGATAACTCAGAGTGGACCCTTAAATTAGTCACCTCAAAGAGGCGAATACTAAGTAAAATCTAGGAGTTGTGTCACGTTTGAATTAAAATTTTTGCTGCACATTTAAATGACGAGAAACGATCAGAGCTATTCATCCCCTCTTTTAACTCGCATGAGACCTAACACTATAATTGTATATATATTTTTTAAATTTGAATTATTTCGATGAAGTTAGGGATATTTACCAAATTCTTTAAAAACCTAATAAGAAAAAAAATTAAAGATAAAAATTAGCAAATTAAATATCACAGAAGAAATAATAAAATATTAAAAATAATTTATCCCAACACCGTTATACTATAAAAAAATTTATAAAATTTAAATTAAAGAGATGTTAGTGGATTTTAGATTTTATTTGGGATTTGAGAAAGAAATCTTTCTTTAATATGTAAATAAATAAATATGTATAACATATTATAATTTAATATAATTAGGTATTCAGATAAGGTATGGATAGGATTCTATCAGATCCTCCTACGTATCCGAACCACAAAATTCTATTACATGATTACTTGATTATTTAATTAGTTTAAAAAAATTCTTCTATACTCTTCTCTATTCAAGTCGAGTATTACATCCTCTATCGGATTAAGAAAAAATTATCATCCCTAAGTGCCCCAGAGCGGTTCTTAACAACTTTATTTGACCATAAACAGTTAAATGTTAATGTTCATCAGTCGATTGATGCTCAAACAGTCAAGTGTCGCAGCCGACTCAGAACTCTTCTATTTGCTACTACAATGTTATCAATAGACTGCTCAAACTCATCAATCGAATGATAGGCAATTAGTCAAGTTCTAAATTTTCTGTTTACTCAAATAGTAGCATCAATCAACTAATTCACTCGACAGTTGATTAATTGATTTCATAACTTGCTACGGTAACACCAACAATCCACTGATCAACTCGACTGATCAGGATTAGTTGATTAATCTATTCTCTAAGTTTTTATTTGTTATAGTAACAATTGACTATTATTGTAGTAGAACACCATTGGGTTGATTGATTGAGATTTTAGCTTTTTGTTTGACACAATAATAAGCGATTGTTAATTACTGTAGCATAAATCCTAAACACCATAGCAACTCTCAAACACTATAGAAACCCCTAAACATGGTAGCAAATCCTAAATAATATTCACAATATTGAAAAATCCCTCAAACCCCAATTTTGAGGTTTAGAAATCATTAATCTATTAATACACTTTATCAATCGATTGATACTCCTATTTTAGTCTAACCAAAATTGAATTCTCGTCTTTCCTAAAATCCTTTTAATCTCAACCTACCATGACTTCTTTTGTCTAACATCTAATTAACCTTGACCTATTCAAGCTTCACGTTGTCTAACATCGGGGTCAATCTCGATTTGTCGGGACTTCATATCGTTGTCTAGCATCTGTCAAAACTTCACATTTTATGTCAACTTTTTATTGGACTTTTGACTATCAAGTATCCAATTAACTGTGATTCATTTAGACTTTCCTCTTGTCAATTCTCTACTGAACTTTCAACCGTTAAGTATCTGATCAACTGTGATCTACTTGGACTTTTCTCTTATTAACTCTCTGTTGAACTTCTGACCACCAAGTGCTCGATCAATTGTAACTCTTTATTGCCATTTTTTTTTTGCAGAAAAAAAAAATTGTAGCTCCATTTAAATTTTTCCATCATCAAATATCCTATTAACTTTGATTTATTTGATGTCTCACATCTAAAATAATCTTTGATGAAAGTACGGGACTTTGCCTTAGTTCGCATTTAACTTTGACTTATTTGATTGTCGTAATAGTAATCTAACTTTTCTTCTTTCCTTATTACTTTGCGCTGTTTCATTAGCCACAACAATCTGAGAGAGAGAGAAACTTAAGTCGGCTTGAGGCATTGGCCTTAAAGTCCCCAATTTTATTAGGATCCATTATTTTTAATACTTGAAATTTCTTTTTATTAAATTTTTTTTAAAACAAAATATTTAAATTGGGGTCATAATTTTTAATATTTTATTTATTCAATTTTTTAAAGAAAACATTGTCTTTAAATATTAAAATTTTTATTTCATTTGTAGTAGATTTTTTATAATTACTATTTTTAATTATATATCTTATAAATAATCATTTTTTTCAATATCGATCTCTTAAAAATCTTAGTGGTTGATTATCTCATAAATTTTTCCTCTCTCATCGGTGCTCTAAGTCCTTTTAATTTCCTTCTTCATCATCGATTACGTACCTTCCCCCTCCTTCGCCAGTGATAATATCAGAGGACACGTTTCTTTTCCCTCATTAAAAATTTTTCTTCTTCGCTCATTCTTCTTCTTCAATAAAATTATAAATTAGAAATTTTTTTATCATTATATCAATTTGGCTCCATCGACTATTGGGATTCTCTAACTGTCATGTGCAATGTATTAAGAATAAATAAGAACGCTTGCCTCAGATGCTTATCTATTTAATCTGCCTCCCTTCCTAGACTTTCGTAGTTGATTAGAGCAGTCATCTTTTTCAATTGATTAAATTAGAAGATTTTATTAAATAAATAAAAATTATCTCTTCGATGCTGTAATACCCTCTTTAGATAGTCATTGAGTCGATCATGTGAGACCGCTAGATTGGCGGATTCCAATTTTTACTAAAGTAACAAAATTTGATATATATTGATCATTTAATTATTTTTTAATATTTGAGAATAATCTCTTATATAATTTTAATTTAAATTGATTAGTTATTTAAGTGTTCATTCTAATTAATCAAAATAAAAATTAATATTTATTTATTTTTTATTATATTTATACGAGTAATAATTGAATTTTAAAATATCATCAAATTGAAACTACACCGTGTAAATCAAATTTTATTGTGCCTTTAATTTTAAATAATTTTATTTTGATAAAATAATAGGAATTTATATATTTTTTATTAATTAAATATAAATATGTCGGTTAAAAAAATATGATTTTGAATATATAAGAAAAATAAAAGAATTTATTAATATCAAAAAGACACTTGATAGATTTATTATTAATATTAAAAAGTTTAAAGATAGATTAAATAATTTAATAATCTTTGAAAAATTATTATCAAAATTTAAATATAAAAAATTTAATTAATAATCTTGCATAACAAATTTTATATAATTTTTTAAAAAGGAATTTTTAAATCCGCATTATCAGTCCGCATCAGAATGAAAAAAAAATTGAGAAATTTTTTTTAAAAAAATATTAAAGGTCTGATTTTTATTTTTATCTAAGACCTCCAAAATATTTGAGAGCAAACGGAGTATTCAATTAAAATGGAATAAATTAAATTTGTTTTAAATTAATTAAATTTTTAAATAAAAATTAAATAAATCAAATTAATAAAATATCAATTAATTCAATAATTAATTAAATTAATTAAAATTTTAAAATATTATAAGAGATTTATCATTAATACGTTCACTTATTTAATTGAATCAATTATTTTTTAATTTTAATTTATTTGATTTATTTAATTTTTTTTAATAAAAATTTTAAAATAAATTGAATGTTTAAATTCGTATGATTCGATTTTTTAATCCTATTTGAAAAATCGAATGTTTAATATCTTATATGCTTTACCGAATAACTCCGGTGCTCTTTGATGTTTTTACTGTCATAGGCAAGAAGAATTGGACGCTTGTTGTCTAGGCCTGACGATCCCACCACCTCAACAATTTCCACAACATCCAACCTTTATCTCATCGTTGTCAATTTCAACGTTCCTCTGCTCAGTGACAGATTTCCGCTGCATCATAAATTATACTATCTATCCGCATCATACCAATAGATTAGTATTGAAACCTAGGAAGAAGGAAAACTGATTTTGTTTCTTTGTTAAACTCCAACGCGAATTAGCGCGTTTGTTTTTTATTCTCTCACCACCTGAGCTGGAGGAGTTACATGAGCCAATCTGATGTGGAGGAGATATCTTCAAAGGTATGATAAGCTTTTTTAATATTTTTTTAAGTTATAACGCTTCTGCGTTGCAGATGCTCTAAGGAATGACAGAGATATCGGCATCGGTTAAAAGAGTTCTAATATGTAGGGGGGAAAAAAGATCTATATAAAGAATTACATTGCTGAGGAATGACAGACTTGTACATTTTTGGACCTTTCAGTCAGTCTGCTTTCACCAAGCAAGCAAAACATGAATGCACACAGTAGTTATCAACAGTGGTTTTTTTTCCGGTTTTGATCAGTTTGAGACTCTACGTATAGGAAAGGTTCAATGTTCTGTGACATAAAAAAAAAAACAAAAGAAGAGAAAGAAAAAAGTGATCGCTGACCAAAATGAACTTTCTCTTGTCGAGTCTAATATGGTGATGCAAACACCTTCACTGCAGGTTCTCGTGCAGAAGCAGGCTTGGCATCTTGCTGCTTAGCAAAGCACCATTTCTGTTCCTTCTCGCTTGCCAAAAGACAGATGATGTTTTCTTCGATATTGTCCTGCCATGGAATCTTCTTGGTTTGTCGCACCGCCTTTGCGTCGAATCGAACCCATAATCGCCGGATGCCTTCAACCTCTTTCTGCTGGGAGTCTCCTTTTTTACAAGATCTTCAACGAATCTAACCTCAGACAGAGATCTGAAAGATTCTGATTTCCCCTCGAAATACCTGGACAGCCCTCTTCTGCAGGTTTGACAGTCTCAACCTCATAAGCTGGAGAAACAACGAATAGTTTGCATGTGTGCAGAAACGAGACTGACAGAGGACGCGACGAGATGTAAAAGTAAATCAACGTTTCAGTACTCACTTGACTGGGAGCTCGGCCCCGAGCGACGACAAGTCGAAAGAAGATTGATTCGGATCAAATTGCGATGCGTTCGATGACAGCGACGACGAGCTCGGAGACGAGTAGGTCGCGTCATCTGCGAGATCCGACGACGTCGACGACAGGAGGGAGTCGTCGGAATTGCCATAAAACGATGAAGATTCGCTCCTCCGATCATCGTCATCCTCGACTCCCGGCGAGCAAAAACCACCGGTAACATCCTCAGCACCTTCGCCCATTTCGCATGCAGTGGCAACGAATTAAACAGTAGATGGATAATCCAGCAGAAACATAAAGGGAAAATCAAAGAAGCAGGAAAAAAGGTCTCGTTGTTAGTTGTTTGATCATCTTCTTGTGGATGTTCTAACCTCTTATATTGCGTTGTGCCATGCTTCTTGGTCATTCTCTTTTAGAGGATTAGAATAACTTGTCTCCACCGACTACTGATTAGGGAGAGTAATTTGTGGATAGGATGAGGAATATGGATAGAAACGACGTCCATCATCCATATCTGCCACGTTTTTTCGACAATTGTTTTTCCTTTTTCTTTCAATTTTCAGAGCCATTCAACTTATGGTTACAAGTGTAGGCGCGGAATTCATGGGTGCAGGAATCAGTCAGTCGCTATATTCTCTCAGCGTGGACGCCGGGGAATCTGAGATCGTCATAAATGTTTTACAGCTAATTTCGATCGGATCAGTTCTTGAAAAACATTTTCTTTCTTTCTTTCTTTCTTTCTTTCGCTGGAGACAAATTCCATGATTTTGAATTCTTGTGTTCACTTCTGTTTCTCATCTTGTAATCACTGAAATCAACACGTTGGGCATGTGTTTGACTTTGAAAAAACTCCAAAATTAATGCCGTCAATTCTAACTGCCTTTTTTAAAATATATATATATAGAAAAATTAGTGGTTGCCATTATTTATAGGCGAAAGCTTTTTTTTTATTTATTTAAAAGTCTCCTCGTTTACCTTGCTGATAAAGCAAGAACTGCTGCATAAAAAAGCATCGACTTGGATTAATTAAACAATGTCTCTCTATACGAAGTGGTTCAAATTGTAACGCAAGTGTGTCCCGTTGAGCTGAAACGAAGAAGTCGTTCTTATTCTCACGTAAATGGATATCTCAATGGTGGTGAAAAGGAGTTATAAAAGTTGCCCATCGAAACTTCTCATCTGTCTAATCCAAGAACCTGCCTGCCTATCAATATCTCATCTAATTAATATTCCTGTAAAAAGACATGGAATCCTTCTTCCCATCTCCAAACACAATCCTATTGCATGCCCCTTTCTACTAAGATCCCCTTTCAGCCCAATAGATTCGGCCCACATGGTATAAATTCAGCCCAATTGTTCATAATTAACTTGTACGAGAACATGGCCCACATACTATTAGCAATCCGCAGACCGTTAGGTTTTGAAAGCATGTTTCTATAAATAAATTTAGGGAAATGATACTTAGCATAAAAAATTCCAACATGAATGAAACATGACACTCACATTGGCAGTGAATCCCATGGCATGCAGTGTGACCCATTGTATACAGTTGTGAGTGTCATACTCCATTCATGTTAGATTTTTCATGCTAAGTATCATTTCCCAATTTATAATTAAAAGTGATAAAAAAAATATCATTGTATCAAATCCTAATTATGTTTTTCTTTCTCTACTATTCCATCTTTTCTATGATCTATGTCTGACTTAGGCATCTGAGGGTGACTCCGACTAGCCCTCTAACAAGTGGTGATCTACATAGTTCCGGATTCTTCGGTAGGATCAGAATCCAATTAGCGGTTGTGGTTGGGTCAACCCATGCCAATTGAAACGTATGAAACATAAGATACAAATTAAAAAAATTTAAAGACAATCTTTATTCCCAATGAATTGGTCCATAGAAAAAGAAAAACGTAAATGGTGGTAGTGGCAAGTTGTGTCATGAATTATATCATAAATAAATTAGATTGTTTTGATAAAAGAAACTTATATATATATATAATTATATATTTATTTAAAAATATTTATGAAAATTCTCTAAATATAAAGTTATTTAAATAAAACTATTAATTAGTTTTAAAAGTAAATTTTCCAACAAATGAGAATTTTTTTTCATTTATTTATATATATATTTTTAGATTTTGTCCTTTCAAATAAACCGTGTAATTAATTACGTTAATGGAATGGAGCACTTAATTTTGGAAGCGAATGAATTCATGTGGATCTAATTTTTATTTTAAATTTATTTTTTTAATATTTGTTTATTATACAGATAGATATCAAATGAATTTGAGATCAAAATATTAGGTTCAGTTAATTGTTTTTTCAGGGGGAAAACTCCACAAATTAAAGAATATATTTACAATTGTAACAAAATGTGATACCGTCATCTCAGGGCCCCATCCAGTACTGGAAAAAACAATCTGAAAAAAAAATAAATCATGAAAGACTTTGCGCTTGGCAGCAGCCAAGAATATGTTTACACAATGATTTATTGGTTAGTTATTTTGCATTCCACAATTTTATCAAGAATAATAATTAAGATTTGAGATGGAGGAAAATTTAGAGTATGAATGTGAAAATAATATGATTCTTTAATAGTTCAATAATGCAAAATGTGATTACGCTCACATCAAGTGTCTCTCATGGTCGACCTCATAACTTAATGAATGAAGGTAAATTAAGTACTAAACAATCCTTGGGTGGAAGGATTATTTGTCGCATGCAAGTTGTCACAATTCAAACTCTTGTCCATTGATGCAAATCTACCACCCGATTATTAACTTAGCGTAGCTACGCCATTCTGGAGAAATAAGTGAGTGGATATATACAATATGATTTCTCAAGAATTCAAGAAATGGTCAGTGACTGTGTAAAGGTACAATTTTTTTTTAAAAAAAAATAATGTATAACTCTTGCTAAAAAAAATTTAGAAAAGAAGGAATTGTCTCTAAACAGAATATTGATTTTAACAAATATAATCGCAAAATTATAACAGAAACAAATTTTGTGTGTTAAATCTCTTAAAATGGAATTGTTTTAGAGTTGTCTGGTATTGCTTGTTACACGTACGGTTTCTTATTTCAAACCAATCTCGTGAAAAGAACCAACAGAAGATCAATCTTAACAAGCTAATTAGATAGCTGCTCAAATTTAAATTAACCGTGTGTCGACTTGTCTTATCACTATCAACTGAATGAGGCTTCTATTTGCCAACAAGCTAGTTGAAGGTTTACATGAATATATATAATCCAACTTAATGAACGAAAACAAAAAGGATCACTTTGTTTTAGACGATAGATCAGAAACTTCTCGTATGACGAAACATTCAATTCCTTAGTTGCTGCTTCATTTATTCTTTGATTCACCAATTTTAGCGTGGAAAGTCCAAATTGGGTAAAAACCACGGGACCGAATTAGCCACTTAAATCTTCTACTATCAACAATAATAATGGGAACTCCAATGTTCAATACAGCAGCATAATCATCATTATCATAACCATGATGAATATAAGAGAATAATTAGGAATAAGAAGAACCTCACAAAATTGTGGAAACTCTAGATTTTTTCAGTTCGTTTTTTTAAATTTGGACAGACTTACAGATGTCAAAATCCGATCTCCACCGTTCAGAATGATGCCCAAGACGTTACGAACACGCTGTCAAAATTTGACGATGATCCAACGGTTCAAACTCTGGCAAACTGAGTTTTTCCAAAACTGCGCTGGAAAAATCTGCAAACCTTTCTCTCTCTCCTTTTCTTTTCTCTCGTTGCTTTGCTGCTTTCTTTCTCTCGCTGCTTTCTTGCGGCAGCTGCCTTCCACATTAAAACCAAATTAAAGTGGGCTTTTACCCTAAGCCCAAGTGTGGCCCATGTGGAGGGACCACAACAGTTTTAGACGATAGATCAGAAACTTCTCGTATGACGAAACATTCAATTCCTTAGTTGCTGCTTCATTTATTCTTTGATTCAAACAACACTAAATGCAAATTAAATTTTCTTGCATTTCGTGTACTGAAAGTAAAATATACATGTCTGTTCTACTGGCTTTTTACAATTCAGTTTTTGCTGTTGGATGCATAGATAATTAATTCTTCCAAATTTGCAGTTCTGCAATAATGGCACTATCAAAGATTGGGCGCCGTCAATGATGCTGGTGTTTCTGCTTAATTAGTAACATGTTCTCTGTGTGTGTCTCGCAAGTAACTTTGAACACATTGGCCTTCTTTTTTATGGAAGGTTGTTTGTCACACTAAATATGGCTTGGAATTGGTTGAGTATCACCGTTCAGCAACTTGTTAGTTGAATGTATACTTTCATTGTTAAATTAATTGAACACTGATCTTTGCTTGATATATATATATATATATATATATATATATATGATTGAATTGTATGCATATGCTGTAATCCATTAATTAACTCGTTTGACTTTAATTTGTAGCTTTGTCTTTCACTTTGTTTGCCTGCTTTTTTAACTTATCTATTTTACTTTACTTGCTTCGGTTGCCTTGCAGGTTCAATTTGCCCAAGGTAATTGCTCTAGTTTGCTTGACTTATTCAACCTATTTATTTATTTTGATAATAGATAAATAATCTTCCTCCTAATTTACCTACCTAGTAAATCCGAAATACAAAACTTTGCACACTCAAAAAATCGACTTCCAGAATATTCGTCCAAAAGATTTGAACCCTAGTCACTCTGAGTGTTTTATCACTACGTACATTTCATCCGTGTGGCAACTTATTTATTATTTGGATGGAGAAGATCAATTGGACCTAATAGGATGATTAAATCAACTAATTAGTCATGTTAGTCTTGGACAATCTTTGTTTTAAGATTGTTGTTGGAGATGAGTGAAAAATTATTGAATTTAATAATTAAATTCAAACTTATCTAGTCTATCAAGATGAGTTTGAACACCAAGTCGAGAAAGCCAAGTCAAGAGGCCGGGTTGCCAAGCTAGGTAGGTTGAAGTTGAACAACCTAAGAAGGTCAAGCTGCTAGGGTAGCTTGAATTGTTTAATTAGAAAAGGCAAGTGAACGAGTGGCGAAGCTACCGAACTACAGGCCGAGTGACTGAACTAACAAACTGCCAAACTATTGAATGGGATAAGTGCCTGAATTTGATGATTGTCATGTGGGCTGAGTTATAGAATGGGAAGGTCAGATAATGAGATAGGGTTGCTAGGCAAAGAGGTGGAGAACATGGAGAGTAGTTTACTATTCTTGTCCTTCTTTTCATTTATTGCATTTAGCTGGTGATTACATATAGTCATTAACATCAAGTTGGTTGTTAATGTGTTCATTATACACTTAAAGTAAAATAATCTAAGTGGCAAAGCATTGACTAAGCTATTTAGACAATTTTTGTCCTACCAATTTAACATTTAACGTGTGCAAATCATTCTCACACACAAGTTAATTAGATTCATTATAAATCTCATTCATCTAAAGTTATGATTCAATATAAATCTATTTTAACATTGTGAAAACTCCTAACGTGAGATTAAACTTTCAATAATATTGGAGTCTATTTTTTTTCATTCACTTCTAATCTTGTTAGATTGGCTAAACTGATCACACTACTAAGGCAAGCCAATTTCCATGGAAGTAGACATATGCTTAGGTATTTGCCCGGCCTACCTATTAGCCTATATATCCTATGAGTACTTGCAACCCCACCAATGAAGTAGTTCTTTGATCAATCAATTTAGTCCTTACTGGTGCATGGACAATGCACGACCTTGATTCGTCTCAATTCACTTGTCATGTGTCCTTCATCTACACTGTTGACAGGAGGACACTTGTCATGGCTTTAATTCCTACTGACCAGTGTGACAAAGTCATGTCCTCCGATCTGGTTCCCCATGTCAATCTGATTCTCTTTATCTGATTTTGACTAGTGCAATAAAAAAAGAGAGGCAGATTATGGTGTCTAATTAAAGTCTGTCAAATCATTGTAGACAACAGGAGAACTGACATTAAACGTTCGTGCATGCAGGTGTCCGGATTGCGTCGTCTGACCATAGCCAAACACCTAACCTTATTGACATAGGAGAGTAACTCAGTCGACTCCAAAACAACATGGGCGTGGCTAACCCATCATTAAAATGAAGAAGAAGAGGTGCAGGTCCACGGAACAGTGTTGCTGTTCATGGTGACACAGTCTTGGCGAGACAAGGGCTGAGCATGCAAATAGCGCAAAGGAGATCTAACAATGAGTTAGAGGGCCCAACTGGAGACTCCTTGAGATGTGCTTTTCAAACGTCAAATGATCATGTCGCTTAGATTCCTTCTTCTCGTGCGCAAACTGCCAAGAATGAAGCTGGCTGGCCTGCTATTAGAGAATACTCGTTCAAATTTCAATCAACACTCTGTTAATTTTCTTATTGCCATTATTTTTTTAGCAGAAAAGTAAATTAAATTAGAGGTTTTGTTTTGCAATGCTGCGTAATTCAAACAAGGAGAGAATTAGAAGCAGATAAGATTAGGCAGTATCGGAGGGAGGTCAGAAGGGAACGAGCATGAGGATGAGGATGAGGATGATGGATGAGGAGGGACCACAATGGGGCTGAAAACTGGGGAGCGTTCAGCGAGTCGTCTGCTGGAGCGGCTCCCGACACCGCCGCAGGCCGCCTGCTGCCGTGGTGAGCCAAAAGAATCCGAATCCGTATGGCGCAGAAGGAATTCCAAGAACCGCTTCGGTGAGCATGACCTCACTCCCGTACTCCCTCCCAATGGATCCATTTTTCAATTCTGAGTAAAGCAAACGCTTTAAATCGCGAGGAAGGCATATAAATAGTTGCCAAGGACTGAAGATTTCAAATGCAGAGGAGTTTTGGACCCTGAATCAGTTAATTTTACATTGGAAAGTGAGACTGATTAAAACTCAAACACTGAACGATCTCCAAGTCAAATTTTGATGTTATGGATTAGATTTGGTCCCCCATGAGCTTGAGCTGTTAACACGGGAAAGTCTCCCCTCGAGACGGAGGGAGAGAAATAGTACAAGGGAGGAGGGGCCGAAGAGGAAGCTGCCTGTGCAACATGTGTGCTCTGCTTAGGTCAGTCAGTAAGTATCTCGCACACCCTTTTCAAGAATTCAAAATTTTACAAACGAACCCACCCATTTGAAATTATTTTGCTCCTTAACCGAGCTTGCCGTTCATTGCATGCATGGTGGCAATGATGGGTGCTCAATAATTTTACACCCTCGTGTGATGAGCTCTCGGAATAAACAAAGAAAGATTTAGCAGAGGAAGAGGTAAAGACATGTTATAAAGGATGCTGCGACTAATTTAGTCTCAGTTTGTAGCAGTCATCATTTACTGTCTCCTTTCAGTTATGTTGGCCTTTGACCTTCATTTTTGGATAAGGCGACCTGTGAGTAACCGTGATTAAGAGGGGACAAAAACTGATTTCCACATGAATAGGGGTGTTCAAGTCATTTAAAGCTTGAAGTGGACTTGAAGTAGATCTCTGTGCATTATGAGCCTAAGAATCATCACGTAATCGTCCGATTCTCCCAATTTCTCTGTGTATTAAACAAAGATGAGCTATGTAGTTAAACGCATGGGCTAGATTCTTAGTCGTCGCAGCGAGATCATTAGATCACGGAGCAAATAAATGCGGAAGATTCCTAGGCATCAGGTGACGAGCGACGACATAAGCATGCGGCCTCCGTATACAAACGCTAGTACGCTGTAGATCACATGGCCAGTTGAAACGGACCGTGTAAGTTGATGCGAGAACGCTGTGCGTGCTGTGAGCAAGAGAATACCGCAACAGTGAAATGGACAAAGGGGAAGTGGTCAAGAGGAAGGAGGCAAGTGGCTCTGGTATCCAGATGTGTGCTCTAGGGAGGGGCATTTCAGTTACGGGTGTGATGCAGCTGATGCGAGCACAGGATCGTTTCAGAGAGGGAGAGAGAGCATGTGTGTCCAATTTTGATTTCAGATGTTGTCTGCTTGCACAACTCCCAAACCTCTCATCAATCAAATCAAAACCTAATGATTACTGAAGAAAACTCAAAAAGATGGAGAGATGGAGGGAGAGAGAGGGGTGGGTTGGTACAAGGCAGGCATCATCATGCATCAGCGTCAGCTACCCTGAAACTGGTCCTCAGTCACAGACATCCCCCATGGTCTTTGCAGCCTCAGCTCAGCGTTCAAAAGAGTGCCATAATTTATTTTTCAGATTCTTTGGACTTGTCCTTCCCTGCTTCGGCAGATTTTTACTGCACTGCGGTAAATGCCTTGCTCTTACTGCTCTTTCCATCATTGACATTGGCATGAGGTCGTGGAATGGGAAGTAATTGCCGAGCAGGAAGACGACGTTAATGCCATCTGATGCGGTGCAATTCAAGAAGCAGCGGAGGGGTGATCAAGGATCGCCGATGTTGGCTTTTGGTTGAGACAGTCCAAAAGAGATTACATCATGTACTGTTCAAGGAAGATCTTGACTCGAGCGAGCAACCGGGATTTGAATCGTGCAAGAGGCAATGAAATGATGGCATCACCTGGGCACAGTGATATCCCTTGCTTTAAATTTTAACAATGTAGCACTCCAGATTGTTCAAGCTTTCACAAAGTTTCTTGGAATGTAAGCTTAAACATCTGCATCTGAGAACAAGGAATTTACAATGAACCACAGCAGAAGAAATTTGATCCAAGAGAAAGCAAACAAAAGAGCTCCCTCTTAATTCTCGTAAATTCTTAATGGTGTTTTGCATCATTTCCTTTGCACGTAGAACTCCCTCTCCGGCGCAGCGCACCTGTCGAACCGCCCGACCACGGCGCTCTTGAAATTGAAGGTCTCTTGGGCGCGGGCACACGACCTCTGCATTCCGACCCCGCTCAAGCTGGCCCTCGATTCCAGCATCACTTCGGTCAGTGGGAGCCTCTTCCTCATCGCGGCTGCCTCCGGCCGCTGCTTGGGCGCGCTCTGCGACCTCGACTTGGCCTCGAACGACTGCGTGCTGGCCATGTAGTTGGGGGAGCAGGGAACGTTCATGAACCGCCACTGCGCGCTGTCTGCGGTTCCGCGCGCGCTTTTTGCAGGAGTTGGGGGCGTATTGTTGTTCATGTAGCAGCGGGGTGTGCTCTGCGCCGTCGCTGGCCGGCATTTGTCTCCTCCCGCGAGGCACCAGTCGTTGTCCTGGAAGTTGCGGCAGTCAGGGATGGCGATGCGGGCCGGGAAGTGGCACGGCGGCAGCGGGGAGGAGATGGAACTCGAGTGCCAGTCGTCGGCGGGGTCGAGAACGGACGGGTTGGTACTCCGGCGAGAAGATCGCGATTTGGGGCGGCAGGTATCGATCTCCACCACCTTTGGGCTCCAGTCGAAGACATTAGAAGCGTTATCGAGGCTCGCTGAGAGCCGCCGGCGGTGGATGGAAGTCATGTTCTCGCTCCGTATCTCATCAAATTTCTCCTGTGATTCATGTGAAGAAACAGAGCAAAAATAATTGGAAATGCAATTCCACTGATGTTATCTTTTGAAACATGTCAAACACAACGTACTACAGATCGTCGCGGCCGGAGCTCTAGCTGAAACCTTCTATCGTTACGGACACGATTGCGAGTTCGCTGAGCTCGGACGGCGGCCTGAGCTCTGATGAGAGCCTGCATACTGTGCAGAGTTGCAGCTGCTTGCTTGCGCACGAGATAGCCTCTCACTAAGGCCTGTAGCTTAACTAGCGCTCTCAGAGCCCTCAGTGCTTTCCGTGCCTGTGCAAAGTAAAAGAAAAGATTAATTGCTTTTCAGTATGAATGCAGAGAATGGAGGAGAAGAAGAAGAAGAAGAAAGAATTTAATTTGAATGTAGTTGGACCAAAAAAAGGGATTGGAATCGCGGATTACTGAACAATATCAGTGAATAGAGAAAGGAATAAAAGTGATAAGAAGGTCCAAAAATAGACGAGTTGAGCAGAGGCTCTACATAGGGTTGAACGATGCAGAATAGTCACGTAAAGGATATGATACAGTAAAGGGATTTTCGCAATTAAAAATGGAAAAGAGAAAATCAGGAAGAAGCTTTAGGTACCAAGTATCCCCTGAATGCTCTCTGGATCTTCACCGCCGAGCGTTCGCGGGCGTTGATGAAAAGGCCACCACCCCTTCCCTGGCTGGTGAGACGGACGACGGCAACCGCTGCCTGGGCTGCCGCCACTGCTGCATCGGCAGCCGCAGCGGTGGCCGCTGCCACCGCAATGGCGTGCTTGCTCTGCTCCTTCTCACTCTCGGCGTAGAAAGACCTGAACCACGCCGCCTCCACAGCAGCGGCCGTCGAGGCGTTCCGGCCGAGCACCACCTCTGACGTGTCCCTGGTCTGCTTCGCAAAGCTCCACCTTTTCTTCTCTCTCCTGTCCTCAACATGGCCGCCGGAGCAGTCGCCAGGCTCTTTCCTCTCCTTCTTCCCGCTCCAAAGGTTGCGCAGCCACCGCGTCGCCCGACCCATTTACCCGCACTCGAAATCTTCCGTATTCCGGCAGGAAAAGCTAAGGCCTACTGGCTGCAGAGGCTACTGGTTACGCAAGAGTGCTGCGAATGAAATGATATCATAGGATATAAACAATGAAACAATGGAGCAGGGAATCTTACTAACGTGGTAAAATAAAGCAGAGAGAGATAAAAACAAATTTTGAACGTTGCTAATTGAAATCCGGAAAGAAAAAAAAAATTCACCTGCAAAATGAGATCTTTTTCAAAAAAGAAAAGAAATTTTAACCCCTCGTGAAGAACAGCAGCATTAGAAGACAAAAGGACGTCGCAGGACGGACCAGGATAACGAAGCTCCGCGCACCACTCCAAAACCATCCAACTAATAGGGGTAACGGATAGCCATGAGCAAACTCAAACAGGATGCAGAAAGGGAGAAACATGTAAATAAGCGATCGCCAGATTCAAATATGGAAGACTGAAGCGGCGGCTTTCACTCGTGGATGCTTGTGTGTAAAGCTCGATCGGTAGGAGTTCAAAAACAGGCGGAGAACTGAGGAGGGAACAGCTCTGATTTCTACATATTCTCTACTTCCAAAATTTCAGCAGAAAAACAGAGGAATCAAAAGAAAGCAGGAAAACAAGATAGACTAATTGCTCGAAGACGGAGCAAGATTGGACTTTTCCTCCCACTTACTGTCTCTTTCTTTCTCTTACCCTCCCTGAGTTGTAGCTTGAAAGTTGGAAGTAAGAAAACGTCGCCGAGATGACACTCCGTATCGAGGCTACATAACTAGAGTGACAGAGTGAGGAATGGCACCCTAAAGGTCCGGGCTTTCCTTTCCAATCCCTGCAAAAGTGGACCGTGCGCATCGCAACAAAGAAACCAGACCCCAAAAGAGGAGGGGAGGAGGGGCGGGGGGATTCTCACTCATGCATGAGATTAATCAACAAAATCCTCTAAAAAAGTATAAACCTTAAATTAAATCTACAGCGAGCAATTTATCAGATCAATTTCTGTTTCCTCCTCATTTTTTCCAGCTCGTTTCCTGAAACAATGGCTTTAATATTTCTTCTCTTTCACCTGCTCACCTCGCTGCTGATGCCGTCGTGATTTACATTGAGCTTCCATTTATTGCGGATACGGACTTTCTCCTCCTCTCTCTCGATTTCACTGGCGCTATGAAAAATCATCCTTTTTACTGTTCACAAGGTTGCAGCTTTTCTGTTGCTGACTGAAAGAACTGCTTACAAAGAAAGGCAAAGGACGAAATGTAATAGCAGGGGAAAGGGGGATCGGTTGGTGGTTTTTCTCCTCCATGAATAAGCCATGGACGTCTTCGTCGCAAGAACGAACTGGGCGATGGATTAGATCCTAGGGGATTCGAATTTAATGAGACAGAACTTACTATTTTCACGACGTTACAATGCTGGATGCTCGCTCGCTCTTCACTCCGGCGAGTTTCCTTTCTCGGCGGCGAAGAGATCGGGATCGACCACTGTTATGAAGGTGGCTCGGCACAAGGTGGAGGAGATTTAAAAGACGAATCCGTTGGATAAACAATGCATTTTGCTTTTAATTTTTTTTTTTAAAAAAAAAAAATAGTTTAATGCCTGCTATCGTCATCGATATTAATTAACATTAATTACTGTTTCCATTAGCTTTTTCGGCCGGCAGGATAATAAAATATTTTAATAAATCCAAATTAACCAACTCTGTAATTTTTTTGCATTAATAAATAGAAAAGCCCACGCCCCCGTCACGACGTCCGAGGTCGTGACGTTGCGTCCCACATGGACGCCACATTTGCCTTGCGAATTTACCTAAATACCCCTACTTGATCATGTATTAACCATTTTACTATCGAGTATCTAAACTGACGGGTGGGCTATTAAGTCATTTCAGAATATGTCGAACAGTGACGTCGCCGTTTGGAGAAACCCAATAGGGCCGTCAAATCGTAATCTTTACTTTTTATAAAAAACCCCGAAAAGTGTTAGATTTTCGAAACGGGACGACACTTTTGCCGTGAGAGCTGAGGTGTTTGTTTATTCGCCCGGGGCCAAAAGGAAAAAAAGAGTAAAGAATACGTATAATAACACAATGATTCTGGACCGTTGGATCATCATATATCCACCTGCGGCGGCGACGATTTTTTTAATCATTTATGGTTACATTTTGGGCTTCTCGTTGTGCAAATTTACGGGCATTGACCTATTTGAATTTCCCGCTAAGAGACCTAAGCTTTTAAAATGTTCCAAATTGAGTTCCCCTCGCTCTAACAGAAGATTCTAAACGGCCGCATGATGGCACTTAATGACCTATTTCACCCTCCCGGCGTCGTCGCCTTTAGCACTAACCAAGGGTGTAAAAGAGTCGGTCTTTGATGGTCAAATGAATCTATCATTATTTATTGTAAAGCTCGATGTGCAGTACTATGACAGTCCGAGTCAAATTTTGTATAGAGTATAAATAAATTAAATATTTATAAATAAATTTATTATTTAATTTATTAAAAATTTATTTATATTTATTTAACATATATTAAATCAATTTAAAAAATAAATTTAAATAATTTATTAAATTAAATAAATAAACTTGAATACCTGTATGATCGATTTATTAATATTCATGAATAATATTTATAAATAACGTTCTTCAATAAAATTCTTAATTATATTCATCAATAAAATTTTTATAGACATACTAAATAAATAAAAAAAAATTATATTATCAAATTTAATAATTCATCAAACAAGTTTAAAATGTAAAAGTTTTGATCAATCAAATAAATTTAAATTGAGAGTTTGATAATATTTAAATTAATCAAGTTCGAGCCAAGCTCGAATCAAGCTCAAATTCATTTAAAAAAAGTCAAATTAAGTTTGAACAATCATTTTAATAGTTTGATACATTTTAGGCTCACTTAGTTACTGATGTGGCGGAAGTCTGTTATCTCCATGTGTCATGCGGGATAAAATTATAAAATTGATTTATCCTTAAGATCAAGAAACTCTAAGACCGTTTCATCCGAAGAATAAAGAAAATATCTCGGAATCATGTCTATAATTTGGTTCGCAAAAATGTGTTATGAAGGATCCAAAACACTCAAGTCCAGTCAGTCGGATTATGTCTCCTTCGACTAGACTAATCGGGAAGGCTTGTGATATGTTGGAATTTCTAGATTGACATGTGGTTGCTGATGGAACATCACGTAGTTGTAAAACAGGGAGGAGTGGAATTAGTAAGAAAGATTAGAAATATTCGAAAGGCGAATAATTAAGAAATCAACATCCCCAGGTCTTGATGGTAGTCCCCAAGGTTTAAGGCCTAACCTTTGCACCCACTCGCCTTCATGTATTGACCTCATCTAAGCCTCGAGTCTCGGATTCGAATTCCTATCTTAGCACTCACTCAGAATCACACGCTGGCCCCATCTCGACCTCGAGTCTCGACCTCAAGTTCTGGTCTCAACATTCACTCGGCATCATATGTCGACCTCATCTTGGCCTCGAGTTCTGGTCTCAGTACTCATTTGACATCATATGCCAACCTTATCTTGGCCTTGAGTCTCGACCTCGAGTTTCGGTCTCAACACTCACTCGATATTATGGGTTGACCCCATCTCGACCTCGAGTTCCTATCTCAGCATTCACTTGGCATCACGTGTTGACTTCATTTCGGCCTCGAGTTCCTATCTCAGCATTCACTTGGCATCACGTGCTGACTCCATTTCGGCCTCGAGTCTCGACCTTGAATTCTGATCTCAGCACTCGCTCAGTATTACACATTGACCTCATCTCGGCCTCGAGTCTCAACCTCGAGTCTCGACCTCGAGTTTCGATCTCAGCACTCACTCAACATCATCCACCGACCCCATCTCAGCCTCGATCTCGACCTTGAGTCGGTCTCAACACTCACTCAGCATCACGCGTCGACCCCATCTCAGCCTCGAGTCTTAACCTCCAGTTTCGGTCTCACCACTCAGTCGGCATCAGATGCCGACCCTATCTCGACCTCGAGTTTTAGTCTCAGCACTCACTCGGCATCACACGCCGACCCCATCTCGGCCTCGAATCTCGACCTCAAGCTCGGGTCTCGGCATTCACTCGGCATTACTCACAGACCCCATCTCGATCTCAAGTCTCCACCTCGAGCTTTGGTCTTGGCATTCACTCGGCATCATACGTCGACCTATCTCGGCCTTGAGTCTTAACCCCGAGTTTCGATCTCGACACTCACTCGACATCAAGCATCGATCCCATCTCGACCTCGAGTCTTGACTTCGAGTTTCAATCTCGGCACTCAATCAACATCACGCACCAACCTCATCTCAATCTCGAGTCTCAACTTCGAGTTTCGGTCTCAGCACTCACTCAGCATCACACATCGACCCCATCTTGACCTTGAGTCATGACCTCGAGTTTCGATCTCAATACTTACTCAGCATCAGGCCCCGACACCCATCTTAACCTCGAGTCTTAACCTTAGAGCTTGCTTAATCTAAGGAGTTAGTCGGTCCACGCAAACATGGCAACCTAAGACAATTTCTTCTGAAAAAATAGAAAAATATCTTCAAAAGACATGGATGGTCGGAATCTTTCTAAAACTGGAATGAATATTTCAGAATAATATTTTAAATAGATATTAACAACTCTATAAAAGAAGACTCACCCATGGGCACAGGTATGCACACATCAATCCTAATTTTTCCAAGTCATTAAACTTTTTTCTCATAAAAAATCCTAACTTGAGTGTCAAAGTGTCTTGTCAGATCCACCTCCGGCACCATTCTAACTTTCTTTTTAAGTATTTTTCAAGTTCCTTTATCTTTCTCGACAGTTATCTTCAAGGAGTGTGTACATCAGCAGTTTGTGAACCGGTGGCGTGATTATCCACGGTGCATTGAGCGAAATAAATTGGCGTCATTTGTGGGAAATCTGAGACGAGACACTGCGATGATTAACACCAGAAGAACTAATGATAATCATGACTCTATCAAAGAGAAAAGCTACAGTGAGGGGGATTTCTGATTCCGATGGCGTCAATGTTGCTATCCCCCCCCCCCCCCCCCCCCCCCCCCCCCCCCCCCCCCCGCGTCATTCTTTCCTTTGGTGAGATTGAATATCCCAAATGCCTTCCGATCTTTGGTAGATAGAATTAATGGAATTGTCATTCCTTGGAAATCTAAGATGTTCCTATGGATCCTTAATGTGCTGCACAAATCAGCAAGAAAAAATTTGAGGCCCAAAGGCATTGCAGAAGAAAATGGATTACTCTCTTGCCCAACTTGGGATTTCCATTGGTAACCTTCAAGAGTTTTTACGAATAAGATAAGTCATTTATTTTTCATTGCCTCATTTATCTTTTGCAACAATCAATTGATAGTAGATATATTTACTGGATGAAATATTTTTTATATCTATGCTCAAGTCGATATAAACATATCTAGCATGATCATCTTCTAGCCAAGTTATTGGGTTTGCTTTTAGCATAGTAATTAAATTGTTTCTGTGTCTTTCGCTTCCATTAACCTAGAGATGCATAAAGTTATAACCAGTGTTGATCTGTATATTTGAAGAGCTGCATGTCAAAATTTCTCATTCATTTGCCCTTTGTGATGTTGTTCCTTGGCAAAGCTTGTCCTTATTAATGTTGTTTAGGGGTTGCAGTAAGAACATAGGGAATTTATGGTGATCAAATACTATTGCATTTTGCTGCATCATAAATCTCTAGTATTTATGTATAACTAAATAAGTTCATAGGCGCGGGATGCCGAGATGGGGTCTGCGCATGATGCCGAGTGAGTGCTGAGATCGGAACTTGAGGTCAAAACTCAAGGCCGAGATGAGGTCAATACATGAAGGCAAGTGGGTGCAGAGGTTAGGCCCTAAACCTTGGGGACAACTACCATCAGGACTTGGGGGGGTGTTTGTTTCTTAATTGTCCGCCTCTCAAATATTTTTAATCTTTCTTATTAATTCTACTCCCTATTTTATAGCCACGTAATATTCCATCAACAACCACATGCTAGTCCAAAGACTCCACCGTATCACAAGCCTTTTCTATTAGTCTAGTCAAAGGAGGTGTAGTCCGACTGATTGGACTTGAGTGTTTTGGATCCTTCTGGATACATTTTATGAACCAAATTATAGACGTGGTTCCGAGATATTTCCTTATTCTTCGAGTGAAATAGTCCTAGAGTTTCTTAATCTTAAGGATGAACAAGCTTTATAACTTTATACCGCATAACACATGGAGGTAATAGATTCTCGCCACATCACAAGCATCCCCAATTAGTCTAGTCGAAAGAGGCGTAGTCCGACTGACTGGACTGTGCTTGATAATGTGTCATCGCTCCACCACATATGGATGAAGTGGCCATAACAAGATCTTGAGCTCGGGCCTCGGTGTAAGGCTATGTCATGAGCCCAGGGGTCAGTGCTCTAAATCTGTCGTAAGGCTAAGTCTTAAGCTCAGGTCTCGATATTCCAGGTCTGTCGTAAGGCTAAGTCACAAGCTCGGTGCTTGGTGCTTCAGGTCTGTCATAAGGTAAAGTCGCGAGCTCAGGGCTCAGCGCTCTAGGCCTGTCGTAAGATAAACTCACGTGCTCAAGGCTCCGCGCTCTAGGCCTGTCATAAGACAAAGTCACGAGCTCGAGACTCGGTGCTCCAAACCTATCATAAGGCAAAGTCGCGAGCTTGGGGTTCGGTGTTCTAGGTCAATCGTAAGGCAAAGTCGCAAGCATAGGGCTCGGTATTATGACCTATCGTAAGACAAAGTCACGAGCTCAGGGCTCGATGTTCTGGACTTGTCATAAGGCAAAGTCACAAGCTTAGAGCTCGATGTTACGGGCTTGTCGTAAGGCAAAGTCATAAGCTCAGAGCTTGGTGTTCCGGGTCTGTCGTCAGGCAAAGTCGCGAGCTTGGGGCTCGGTGTTCGCCTGTCATAAGACAAAGTCGTGAGCTCGGAGCTCGGTGTTCCGGGTCTATCGTAAGTGTTGGGTTGCAAGGGTGCAAACATAGTACCACATCTAAAGTACATGGAAAAGATCATGTGGTTAAAAGGATGAAAAGTATCTCCATTGGTATGAGACCTTTTGGGGAGAGCCCAATAACAAAGCCATGAGGGCTTAGACCCAAAGTGGACAATATCATACCATTGTGGAGATATTTTGATTCCATCAGTTCTAACAAGTGGTATCAGAGCGAGACCGCTCTTCACTGGACTAACCGTCGGATGAGTCATGATCCAGATCTAACAATGTGGTTTGAACTTTAAACAAAGGAAGTGGGTGCTCCTGTGTATGAATCAAGAGGATCAGACATCAGGTGAGAAGTCCTAGTAGGTCGGATGGACCAAGGGGCAAAAAGTCCTAGTTGCGACTAGGTAGGAAGTCCTAGTAGGTCGGGTGGACCGAGAGGCAAAAAGTCCTAGCTGCGACTAGATTGGAAGTCCTAGTAGGTCGGGTGGATCGAGAGGAAAAAAGTCCTGGCGGGTCGAGGATTCAAACATCAAAAACGACGTTGAGGGGGTCTGTGGTCCTTTGTTTGAGGGGGGGGATTGTTGGGTTGCAAGGGTGCAAACATAGTTCCACATTTAAAGTACATGGAAAAGATCATAGGGTTAAAAGGATGGAAAGTATCTCCATTGGTATGAGGCCTTTTGGGGAGAGCTCAAGAACAAAGTCATGAGGGCTTAGGCCCAAAGTGAACAATATCATACCATTGTGGAGATATTTTGATTCCATTGGTTCTAACAGTAAGAAGTCGCGAGCTCGAGGCTCGATGTTCCGAGCCTATCGTAAGGCAAAGTTGGGAGCTCGGGCCTCGACCTTGAGTTTCAATCTCAGCATTCACTCGGCATCACACGTCGATCCTATCTTGATCTCGAGTTCCGGTCTCAGCACTCACTTAGCATCACACGTCGATCCCATCTCAGCTTCGAGTCTCGACCTCAAGTGCTGGTCTCAACACTAATTTGATATCACGTGCCGACCCTGTCTCAGTCTCGAATTTCGATCTCAGGACTCACTCGGTGTCACACGCCAACCCTATCTCAGCATCAAGTCTTGACCTTAATTAGAGTATGCTTAATCTAAGGAATTGGTCGGCCCGTGCAAATAGGGGAGTCTAAGCCTGTTTCTTTCGAAAAAAATAAGAAAATATTCTCAAAAGACACAAACGATCAGAATTTTTCTAAAACTGAAACGGATATTTCGGAATAATATATTAAACGAATATTAACAACTTTATAAAAGAAAACTCATACCCATGGGCATAGGTATTTTTCAAGTTCCTTTGTCTTTCTCGACAACTATCTTCAAGGAGTGTGCACATCAACAGTTTGAGAACCGATGGTTTATTATATACAATGTATTAATTGTAACTGTTACCTTATCAAATAAGTTTGAACATCATGAAACTTGACTTAACTGGACTTAATTTATTTACAACCTTAAATTTATATTAGAGGGTCAGGCAACTAGGGGTGCGATCGGACAGAAACATGATGATAAGTATATATTATAGGCGTCCACATTCGTTTTAGGAGATCTAAAAGGCGAGGAGTCTCGGAGGACTTAGTTAAGGCATCATCATGCCCTTGGTCGTTTTGGGGGGAAGAGTGATCTACTTCATGTCTCTCGTTTAGTTGATGCAATGAGAATGTGTGTCGTAATGATCCTGTTTATTTATATTATATTTTGAATTGTCAGATTTTGTTCTCCACCATGGTCGGTGAGGCAATTATTCTATTAATGGGCTTAATGGCCTTTAGCCTATGTCGGGCCAAATCTTGCATATGTAACTGAAATTGGTACATAATTACCACATTTATTTTTTAAAATAAAAATAGTCTAGACGCATCGATTCTAAAATAAAAAATATCACGTTGAAAATAAGTTTTAAATTAGATTTTTATAGTTTGATAATCTAGACGTACTTTGTAGTTTAGTAATAAATAAAGAATAATAATAATCCTAGAGTAAATTTAAATTATTTTTAAATTAAAAAAATATTAATGTAATGGTCCTATTGGATTATCATAAATTATGATATGGCCTTGTCCAAAATTTAAAATAATAAATCATGATATTGGATTAATTTAGAGCTTCTTTAGATTTATCGATGACTTTAATTATGACAAAAGCGATTAAAAGGCCTTGCCCAAAATTATTTGGTAACTTTCAAAATCTAAGATTCATATTAAATTATTTTATTACTTTTAAAAAAATTTAAATCCTTCAGCGTTATTATTAATTTGTGGTAAAAAAAGTTACATATCCTTAAGTCACTACGTCTTTGCAAAATTTTAATTAACATATCGATTTTTAACGAGCAGCTTGCCCATGTTTAGCCTTCCGGGTCGGGTCTCCCAAAACGCACACTCAATCATCACATGCAACTCGCGATACGAATTAATTGCAATATCGAGCAGTTGTTCATTAAGAAAAAAATACACGTTATTGTTGGAAATTAAAGTGATAAACCTGGATATTATAAATCGTCTTTATTGTCCGCTTTCTTTGTGTCCTATTTCCTAAGCACCTCACTTAAGTTAGGTTCCTAAGCACCTTAAGTGCCTTGTTAGTGGTCTTGAAAATTGTTTTTGTTTTAATTATGCCTAGCCTATTTAAATCCGTTGTAATGGTTTGTTTTAGACAGATCAGTTTCTGTACGTTGCAAGTTTTCCAAGTAGAAAATCCTTCTTGAGTGTTCCTCCGTCGTCACTTTTCGCTTCCTTCCTTCCTTTGGTTTTCTTTACATGGTATCAGAGCTCTAGGTGTTCGTGAGGAAGGGCAATACACTCGGTGATATGGAAGGTGGTGGTCGTGTAACTGGACTCGGTTTGGAGTTGTTAAATCAGTCAAACTACCGGATATGGAAGACTTGTCTGGAATCGTACCTGGTCGGGGAAGACTTGTGGGACGTCGTCGTAGACGGCGGTGTTGTAGCTCCTGAGAATGTCGCTGCAAATGCGGAGGCATTGAAGAAGTGGAAGCAACTCAACGCGAAGGCAGAATTTGTGTTGAAGAGGTCCATCTCCCACAATCTGTTCGAGCACATCATCGGCTGTGGATCTGCTCGTGAGATCTGGCAAACGCTTGATCGTCTGTTCAACAAGAAGAACGAGGCTCGTCTGCAGATGCTTGAGAACGAGTTGGCAGTCGCGAAGCAAATCGGAACTGTCTCGAAGTTTTTTCTTAAGGTAAAGAACATATGCTCAGAAATTTCCTTACTAAACTCAGATGAGAAAATTTCAGAGGCTTGAACGAAGAGGTATATTGTTCGAGGACTTCGACCCGAGTATATGCCATTCATCACCTCGATTCAAGGATGGGCCCAACAACCTTCGCTCGAGGAGCTTGAAAATCTCCTGTCCTCTCAAGAGTCGTTGGCCGCACAAATGGCTGGAACGAGTATTAAGGAGGAGTCGAACAGTGCGCTGTTCGTGAAGAAATCGAGCTGGGAAAAGGGAAAGTCAAAGAAGGAAGAAACAGGTCAGGATTCTTCAAATATTCCTAAGAAGGCCCTTAAGTGTTTCAGATGCGGCAAGACTGGACACTTCAAGAGAAATTGTCGAATAAATTTGGATGGAAATTTCGCTAGTTCAAATCTCGGAGAAAAGTTTGACTAGCAAGATGAGGAGGACTGGGACAAGGCTTTTCATGTCGATGTGATGATTTCAAGGGAAAAGCAAACAGAGGCGTCTCATGGTAAACAGGAGATCGATCAAAGGTGGATCGTCGATTCAGGGTGCGGACATCACGTTACTGGAAATGATTCGGTGTTCTCATCAAGTCGAGTTCATAATGGGGGTAGTGGCATTATCACGGCAGATAACTCGGTTCACGAAGTTAAAAAAGAAGGATCGGTTGTCATTAACAGCGGCAAGGGAGAACCTATTACTCTGAAGAATGTCTACCACGTTTCAGGAATTCAGAAGAATCTCTTCTCGGTAGCAAATGTTGTAGACGCTGGAAATCTTGTGTTGTTCGGTCCACATGATGTAAAGTTTTTAAGGAACGTGAAGGAAATCAAGGCGGATGTGGTGCACACTGGAACTCGGGTAAAAGATCTCTTTGTCCTTTCAGCCTCAAATTCATACATCGAGAAGGTGAACGACAACAACACCTCCTTTCTATGGCATGCAAGGCTTGGGCATCTCAATATGGCTAAGCTTAGTGTTATGTCTCGAAAAAAACTTGTCGAAGGTCTACCAGAAGATCTGAGGATCGAGGAAGGCAATGTGTGCGAAGGATGTCAATATGGGAAGGCTCATCGACTTCCATTCGACAACTCTGTATCGAGAAGCAAGGGTCCTTTGGATCGAGTTCATAGTGACTTGATGGGACCAACTCAGACTGCCTCATACTCGGGAAGTAAATATATGTTGTTATTTGTGGATGATTTTTCCCGGTTCACTTGGGTATACTTCGTGAAGAACAAGTCCGAAGTGTTCTCTAAATTTCTCGAGTTCAAAGAGACAGTAGAAGGGGAACAAGATAGGAAAATTCGAGTACTGCGAACAGACAATGGTGGGGAATTTTGCTCAAAAGAGTTTGAATTGTTTTGTAGGAAAAGTGGCATAAAAAGAGAACTCTCCTGTCCAGAGACCCCACAACAGAATGGGATTGCAGAAAGGAAGATTCGACACCTCACAGAAACTTGTAAGTCGTGGCTGCATATGAAGAATCTACCAAAGCAGTTATGGGCGGAAGGCATGAGTTGTGCTGCCCATGTCATCAATCGAGTTCCGCTTAGCCCAGATAAGTTCAAATCTCCATTCGAGATGCTTTATGGGTTTAAGCCAAGTGTTAAGTACTTTCGAGTTTTTGGATCTATTTGCTATGTCCATATTCCAGATTCGAGAAGGAGCAAATTGGATGCAAAGGCAGTCAAGTGCGTGTTCGTCGGCTATGACAAGAGAAGGAAAGGGTGGCGGTGTATGGATCCATCAACCCACAAATGCACCGTGTCGAGAGACGTGGTTTTCGACGAAATCTCTTCATACTACATCAAGGATGCTGAGGAAAATGGTCAGACTAACCTTCCCATATCCATGTCTACGGGAAGCTCTTCTAGTAGAGGTTATGGTGACAGGGGGAGCCTTGACTTATCTCGAGACACTTCAGTCGATGAAAGAGCAGAGAGTCAAAGTTTGCAAGGAAGTCCACATCAGGAAGAATCTAGTCTACAACAGAATGGGGAATCTCGACCAAAAAGGAACATTGTAAGGCCTTGTCGATTCAGAGATGATAACTTTGTGACAACCTTCTCTTGTTTCTTGGCAAACGCAGTAGACGACGAGGAACCCGCTTCTTATAATGAAGCAAAGTGTGTCAAGGAATGGGTAACAGCAATGGAGGAGGAAATGCACGCTCTCGAGAAGAATGAAACATGGGACGTCGTTCCGAAACCTCCTGGTACTCAAGCAGTCACATGTAAGTGGGTGTATCGAATCAAGAGAAAGGCTGATGGAAGCATAGATCGATACAAGGCTAGACTGGTCGCTCGAGGATTCTCGCAGAAGTATGGAGAAGACTATGAGGAGACGTTCAGTCCAGTTGCAAAGATGACGTCAATTCGCACTGTGTTGGCCTTAGCAGCAAGTTCTCGATGGAAGCTGTGGCAATTGGACGTCAAGAATGCATTTCTCTACGGAGAACTCGATCGCCCAATTTATATGGAACAACCACCTGGATTCGAGAAGAAGGATGGCCACCAGTTGGTTTGTAGACTCAAGAAAGCGCTATATGGATTAAAGCAAGCCCCGCGTGCTTGGTATGAAAAGATTGCGGAATATCTTCAGTTTTGTGGGTACACAGCTTCAGAATCCGACTCAAGTCTATTTATAAAAAAGCATCAAGGACAGATGGTGGTGGTACTTCTATATGTGGATGATATAATCTTGATGGGCAGTAACTATGGTGAGGTTACTCGGTTACAAGATGAGCTCTCGCTTCGCTTTGAGATGAAGAAGCTTGGGGAACTTGGAACCTTCCTTGGTCTACAAATCGAAAATCTCGAGGAAGGTCTGTTTGTATCGCAGATCAACTATGCAAAGAAGTTGGTAGATAAATTTGGTATGACAGATGGAAAAAAGAGTTATACTCCTCTCGACGTAAATCCCAGACTCAGTCGAGACGAAGGAACATGTCTACCAGATCCTCGTCTGTATCGTGCTCTTGTGGGAAGTCTGATTTATCTGACTATAACAAGGCCTGACATTGCTTATGCAGTTGGAGTGGTGAGTCGATACATGCAGGAGCCAAGGAAACCACATCTCGAGGAAGCGAAGAAAATTCTGAAGTATATTAACACTTCATTAGATGTAGGTCTGTTTTACAGGAAAGGTGCAAAATTTGTCTTGCAAGGATTTGCGGATGCTGACTTCGCTGGAGATCGAGACGATCGAAGGTCCACATCTGGGTTTGTTTTTCTTTGTGGAAACACTAGCATATCTTGGAGTAGCAGGAAGCAAGGCTTGGTATCCTTGTCTACGACAGAAGCGGAATACAAAGCATCAGCTCACGTAGCACAGGAGTGCATATGGCTTCGTAGACTCTTGGAGGATCTTCATGTCAAGTTTGATCAGCCGGTTCCTATCCATGGAGATAATTTGAGTGCTATTAAATTGACTTCAAATCCTGTGTTTCATGCGAGGACAAAACACATTGAGTTGGAGCATCACTTTATTCGCGAGAAAGTACTGGAGGGAATCATTGAGATGGTTGCAGTAAGGAGTGAAGACAATGTTGCTGATATCTTCACAAAAGCACTTCCTAAAGGTCCTTTCAAAGATCTACAATCTAAGTTGGGACTAGTTCATCGGACATCACTTTAAGGGGGAGTGTTGGAAATTAAAGTGATAAACCTGGATATTATAAATCGTCTTTATTGTCCGCTTTCTTTGTGTCCTATTTCCTAAGCACCTTAAGTGCCTTGTTAGGTTCCTAAGCACCTTAAGTGCATTGTTAATGGTCTTGAAAATTATTTTTGTTTTAATTATGCCTAGCCTATTTAAACCCGTTGTAATGGTTTGTTTTAGACAGATCAGTTTCTGTACGTTGTAAGTTTTCGAAGTAGAAAATCCTTCTTTAGTGTTCCTCTGTCGTCACTTTTCGTTTCCTTCCTTCCTTTGGTTTTCTTTACAGTTATTAGTCTGCTTCATTAAATAATTTAAATAAATTAAATTAAAATTTTATCAAATTTAAGATGGATTCAGATGAATTGATCCGTTTAAAATTACGATTGAAATGAAAAAAATAACTCAATGAGCTTATACGTTTGGATTGATTCGCGGGCTGTAAATTTTTTTTTCAAAATTAAAATCAAAATGGAAATTTAATATACTTATGAGTTTAATCCACTTAATCAATCATCTAAATTTAAAAATTTTAATATTTTATATATATAATATTTTTTAAAAAATAAATTCGTGACTTGAATCGTAATTCATTTTGAATTGAATTTGATTAAATTTTTTTTAACTTGCTAAGATGATGAATCGACCTCTCTTATCTAACATATAATGAATTTTCAATGGATCAGGCCGTTCCACGTTGGCATGTTGGCCCGTTTGACGGTGCAAGGCCACACAGAATCACAGACACGTACGTACGTGTGCGCGCAGACAATTTCTCTGCTCCTAGCGCATTACAGAGGGGCTGTTGCAAACTGCTTCCCGCTCACGGACATGAAGCCCAACTACCACCCAGTTTCACGAGATTATTAATGAACCGCCCCCTACACAAAGATCTCTGCGCCTTTTGTGGTGGTGAAGGATCCAGGAACAAAAATTAAACGTACGCGCGTGACTTTTGGTTAATTAATTAATGTTAAACAGTCGAATCAAACTAATTATGATATATTAATATAATTTCAAATCTAAATTAAATTGAATAAATGAAAAAATTAATATTTTTTTTAAAATTAAAAATTTAAATTAATCAAATTAAACTTCTATAAATTTCATCAATTTGATCGAGTGGATTCAAATAAAATAAATTTTTAATGAGAAAAAAAGAATTGCATCTCATTAGAATAACATCATATCTTGATCTTTAATAAAACAATTAATTTCAAATTGAAATATCCATGACGAAGTATCATACGTCGCAGTCCCCAAATATACTAAATAATTTATTCATCGTCGTCTCTCTACCTTTTTTTTTAATCAAAGTTACTCGCATGAGAATAAAATTCCAAAAATACCCTTGATCTATAATAAATAATAATAATGTTAAAGTGTTATGTACCATACGTAGCATTCAACTAATATATTAAAATAATTTATTATGATCGTCTCTCTACTTGTTTTTTATTAAAAATATCTCATTAAAATAAAATTCCAAAAATACCCTTGATCTTAGCAAAATTTTTTTGGAGGGTTATAGTTATAAAATCGATGGTCGATGGGACATCTGATAACCGACTCTTTATCGTGATGGTTAGAGTCGTACAGCTAGACACTAGCTCTTGAGTTGGGTCCAAGTCAGACTCAGCTCGGACTCATAACCGGATCAATGGATCAGGTATCCATTGACTCAGTTCACTGACCGAATCATGACCAACCCGGTAGGGTGCTGGACCAATTATTATTCCAGCCCATGATAAAAAATTATCGATTCGGTTTGCCGGTTCGAGATTTTTTTGGGCGTGACCACTGTTGAAATTGTCAATTTTTTTTCAATGGTTGAGATCATTTGATAATTTTTTGATCAATGACTACGATTTAGTATATATTACTTTCCAAACTCTATAAATAGATAACTTATTTCAATATTTTCACACACATTTTCTATACTATTTTTATCAATTTCTACACGTTTTCAACTTCAATTCTATACACTTTCGACTACAATGGAAGAAGGCTAAGGAGCTTCATCATCTCGATCTCGGAGGAGCAAGCAAATTATGAATTCAAATGAAGAGCTTAAGTGCTTAACCTCAACATTCAATCCATTGATGATGAGACTGAACAACTTCCGACATCTGAAATACAAATACCAATGCAATTACTTTTAAGGTTTGAGAAGTTCCTCCTTTAAAATCTACTATTTTTACTAAATATTTTGAGAATGTCACTCTTTCGTCGGAAGAATTGCATGCAAAATATAAGTACTATAATGTTTCTATAAATTTCAAGCCGGCAGCAGCTATAGGTTGTTGAAATGATACATGGAAATAAAGCACCCGATGGAATTTGAAATTGACCGTTCTTAAACATAATTATCTAAATTTTTCATTAGTGAAAATACTGATTTATTTTTATATTCTGATAATAAATTTAAAGAATCATTAATTAAATTTATTTTTTAAGAACAACTTTCATTTAGTTTTGGATCTAAATATATTTTTAAAATTTTTTATAAAGAATCTCTTAATTTAGCTACTAAATGTATTCCTAGAATTATACATACAAAAAAATAATTAAAAGATTAGTAAAAAAATAATTAAAAGATTAGTAAAATATGGAGAAAAAATTAATTAAAGAATTTAGTAAATTAAATAATAAAGTTTTTTTTGTTCCAATTTTTGGAGTGATCATTGGCATTTGTATATAGGTGTGACTTGACATTGGACCGATAACTCTTAAAATATCTATAAAAAATGATTATTAGTTTGTAGGATTTTTGATGAATCACATATTGCTCATAACATCTTACAATTATTATATTTAATTTTAAAAGAATATGAATTAACTCATAAAATATTTTTAATCTCATTTGATAATACTAATTCTAATATCGGTAGTATTGATGAATTAAAATTTATATATCAACTTATTATTAGTGATTTATTTTTTCATATTCATTGCATATTTCATGTTTTAAATTTATATGTTAAAGATGGATTAAAAATTTTAGACAACTATATTAAACCAATTAAAACTATTATTTCCTATTTATGGTTACATTTATTTATAATGAAATAATGAGGTAAATCTTGTAAAACTAATGGAAGAGATCTAAAAAATTTCTACATGATGTACTAATATGTTGGAGTTCAACATATCAATTGTTACGAGATTCATTTCAATATAGAAAATTATTATATTTATTTTTTTCATAAATTATTAATAATACTAATATATGTTTATTTTCACATAAATAGAATATATTTGTAATAGTATTTTTGAAAATTTAAAAGTATTTAATGATACAACCGAATAATTTTTTAATTTTTATTATTCTAATTCTCATTTAGTTTTAATAAATTTTTATAATGTAGTATTAGTTTTAAATGAAAATAGTAATAATGAATTTTTATCTATTAACAATGAAAGCGAAATGGGGAAAAATATTTTTTATATTTTAAAATTTATTTAGTTACATTTGATTTAGATCCTATATATAAATTAAAATTTTATAAAAAATATTAATTTTGTATTATGACATTTTAATTTCATTTAAAAGATTCTTCTTTTTCTCATCGTAATAATATTATATATAATATTAAAAATTATTTATATGATATTTATTAAAGATATAATATAAAATATAGAATACAAATTAATATTTTTGAAACATAATAATAATTTAAACTATATAAAAATATAAGTTTTATTATTTTACAGAACTTGAGAATTATAATTCTTTTGATTTTAATGAAGCGAATAGCCAAGTTGATTTTAGTATTTTAAAGGGGTGGATAAAGTGGTGGACACAGAAAGCTTAAACTTTTCTCATTTTGTCCATGATTGTCAAAGAAATTTTAGCTTGTACAATGTCAGCACTCGTTGCTATGGAATAGACGTTCAGTAATGGTGGTAACATATTGTATGAATGACGATCGATTTTGTCTCCCGACTCGTTGAAAGCCCAAGTATTATTTGACAATTGGACCAGGAGTTGAAAAAAAGAATCCAAGGAATGTAACTTTCAGTTGATGAAGTTGAAAATTTTGATACTGAAGAAATGAATATTACGAGAACAAAAAATAGAAGTGAGTAGCAATGCCACTTTTTAAAATAAAAGAGTAAAAAGGTGAAAGAACTACGTAGATATTAATTCCTCTATATCCTAAAAAGATATATAGACAACATAAATAAATATAGACCTTTTTTATTATTAATTTATAATTTAAAATTTTTTAATATAATAATATTAAACCGTGGTAAATGATGATAAATTATAAATTGAATTGTGAATCGTAACTGTCTTGGATGGTTGAGGTTAAGAGTCGACTTATTAAGAACCATCGAACCAATGATTCTGAATTATTGAGTTGATAATTTTTGATCATCAAATTCGTGATCCTGAACCATCAGACCGTCGATTCTGAATCGGAGTCAGGTCTTACATACAACTAGCATATTATAATATTTTTTATGTAAAAATAAAATATATTAAAATTGATTATTATTTTATTCAATAGCACATGCATAGCGTTCTAAATAAGGAACTGATTTGTGTTAAAACTTATTTATTTATTTATTAGAAATTAATTTTATTAAGATTAGTCTTTTTTTTTGGTGGAACTAACTAACACCATTTTGTCCTTATATAATTATTTTATATATTCTTTTACATCAAATAAATATAAATAAGCTTTAGTGAACTAAATACCAATAAACATCTATTTCTAAAAAATATCTTCATCAAAATATATAGAATATTTTGATGATCTAAGACCGTCAACAGAAAATATGGAGGAAGACACCCAAATAAATATTGCCTCAAATAAAAATAAGAAAAGGACAAACTTTATTAAGAAAAATATTTGAGTATTTAATCACTTAAACATAACTGTTTAGAGTTTCATCCCCTTGAGTACAATCTAGACTCCCATTTAAAGAAGTACAATACTATTATAAATATGCTTTCAAATCCTAATGGGCTCAGTTCACCTAAGTTATGTGGCTCTTTTGATTCACAAGAATCTCTTATTCCTCCTCCTTCAATAGTGAGACTTTGACAACCCCTTGGATTGCATGATTCTCTTAGACCATTTGATCAATCCACTTGATCTATATAGTCCTCTTGACCTTCTTGCAGCCTATTAATTCGGAACATAGGCAAAGCAGGGTGACAATATGGATGTTTTGTAAACATGAATTCTAAATCGGTATGAACTTGACAAATAGAAATATGTACAAGATCTAGTGACATCAAAATTATAATGGACATTAAATTGCATGAGATAAAGATGATGCACATGAATGTAGTAGAATTATCATCATCTTTGTGTCATCTACATAATCCAGTGATCTTGTAAAGTGTTAGAAATTTGAATGAAAATAATAAGAGGTGAATGAAGGAGACTCCCAATGCGGGAAAAATCCATGCATAATAGAATCTCTTTCATCCACATCTTATTGTTTCCATTGAAATTTTCAACAATCTCCTACATAAATGAAAACATAGTATATGATAACATTCGACAGTCAAGTTGAAATTTTCCTTATGAAGATATATTTGTTTACTGATTGACAGTAGATACGATGCCCTTAAACTGTTCTGTCTGTTTGTGTAAACATTGACATATCTTACCCAGAACTTTTCCTGATATACTTCAGTTCTCATGGGTGTGTTCGTTCTTGACCATGAACACGTCTGATTCTGTGAGAAGTTCTTAGAAGTGTGTCTTTAATTCTCTTCAAAGTGGTCTCACTTCTTTCTCACATAAGTGATCTCTTAAGAGTATTCCACGTTACTCTACTGGATTATTAAAAGCTGTGTGTTTAACCTTCATCCTTTCACTAATCTATTGTATTTCTCTTCTTCTAACATGAAAGTGATAAAATCCATTTCGAATTTTTTTTTCACTCGAGCTCTTTTACTTCGTTTGAGCCCAATCTCAACTAGTTCATCATCTTCTTCTTGTATTTCATATACCCATTTGAGGAGCTAGCATCCTCTTGGGTCGTATACGGAAACACATATTCGACGAAAGAGATATTTCTCGATTAAATAATCAAGTTCTTGTGTATCTTCGATATTTAAGATTCATACACAAGGAACTTATAAACGCTGCTGCTATGTGCATATCCAATAAATATGCAATCAACAGTTTTTGGTCCTATTTTGATCCTTTTCGGATCAAACACCAAAATTTTGGCCAGACATCCCCACTCATAAGTATTTGTAAAATGATTATTTTCATTTCCATAACCCATAATCGCTCTTATCTATTTTCTTCCGGGCCACCTTATTCTAAAGGTAATTAGCTGCTAACACAACTTTCCCCCACATGTGCTCTGATAGTCCATAGCTCAATAGAAGAACATTCGTCATCTCTTTCAAAGTATGATTCTTTCGCTCAAACAATGCCATTTTATTGAGGAGTATATGAAGCTATTGTTTCATGTCTGATCCTGTGTTCAACACACAACTCAATGAACAATGATACATATTCACTGTCTTATTCACTTCGAACAATTTTAATCTTCTTATTAAGTTGGTTTTCAGCCTCATACTTATAGAGAATAAATTTCTTTATAGCTTCATCCTTATTTTTGAGAAGATACATAAAATAACATTTTATGTTATCATCAATAAAATTACTGAAATACTTATTCTCACACATGTCGACGTACCCTTTAGGTTGCACACATCGGTGTGGATTAGGCCGAGTGGTTCATTACTTCTTTCAACATGTGAAAATGATGACCTTGTTATTTTCACTTCAACATAAGTCTCACACTTGTGTTTCGGATAAAGGTGGAATGCACGTATGTTTTACATGGTACACAATACATTGTAGTTAACATATTCTAGTCTACCTGTTAGAATAAATGGAATCCATATATATCTCCACAACGGTACGATATTGTCCACTTTGGACCCACACCCTCATGATTTTATTTTTGGACTTTACCTAAAAGGCCTTGTACCAATGAGATATTTTCCATCTTATAACCCCAGAATTGTTTCCATGTATTTCTAATATGGGACTTTGATTGTATCTCAACAATCTACCCCTCAAACAAAGGACCACTGGGAGCCTCCCTTAACGGTCCCAATGGATCCGCCCCCCCTTAACGGTCCTAACGGACCGCCCCCCTTAACGGTTTCAACGGATCCCTTACTAGGAGCTCCCACCACATGGACCGGCTCTGATACCACTGTTAGAATAGATGAAATCCATATATATCTTCACAACGGTACGATATTGTCCACTTTGGGCTCACGCTCTCATGGTTTTATTTTTGGGCTTTATGCCTCGTATCAATGAGATATTTTTCATCTTATAACCCCATGATTTTTTCTATGTATTTCTATGTTTTGTTGTGATCTAATATTTTTATATCAAGAGAAGCAGGTTATGGTGGCAAATTATTTCATGTAAGGTATTGTGCACATATCTTAAATCTTTTGGTGCAAGATGAGTTATCTGAGATTCAAGATATTGTTTTCCATGTGAGTGAAAGTGTGAAACACAGTTGCCTCAGAGACTTGTGTTAATATAGTTAGTGAAATTTCAAAGCAATTGAATATATCTTCAAAGGAGCTTGTTTTGGATTGCCGCATCAGGTGGAATGTAACATTTTGCATGTTATCAGCTGCTTTAAAATTTAAAAGCATTTTTCCTAGATATGCAGCAAGGGATGCATCTTATACTTTTTTTACAAAGTGAGGAGGATTGGAAGAAGGTTAGTGTTGTTTGTTCATTTCTTGAGGAATTTAATGAAGTAACTCATCTCATTTCGGGAAGTGAATATCCTACTTCTAACTTGTTCCTTACTAAAATTTACACCATAAAAAAGTTGTTAAATAAAGCAAGTGCAGATGAAGGAAGTTTCTAACAGAAATGGCTAACAAGATGACGGCTAAATTTGATAAATATTGGGGTGATAGCAACTTATTGGTCTTTATAGCAGCAATGTTAGATCCAAGGAATAAGATGAAGTTGATTGAATGATGTTTTCTAAAGATATATTCTGTTGGTGATATAATTGAGCACGTTTCTATGGTTCGTGAGACATTGCGCATGTTGTACAATGAGTATATTGAAGCTGACAAAGCTAGTGTTGGCAACAATAATGTTTAAGGTGAAACTCAAAGAGAAAGTTTTATTGGTTAGAGTAATTTAAATGGATGAAGAAAAGGTAAAGTAAGCGCACAATTTTCTAGTTACATAAAGATTGTAGACAGTGTTGAGCAAGTAAAATCTAAATTAGATGTGTACTTGGATGAAGGGTGTGTTATTTGTGAAGATGAAACTGACTTTGATGCATTGTTATGGTGGAGAATTAACAACTTACAGTTTGGGATCTTATCAAAATGGGATTGTGATATTATCAATTCCAATAATTATAGTGGCTTCTGAAACAACTTTTAGTGCTGGTGGTAGGATAATTGATCCTCATCATGCCTCTTTGGGAACAAATATAATCCAAATACTACTTCTAAAATTGTGCATCAGATTGGTTGCATGCTCATTACAGAATCAAGAGAAAATCAAAAGTGAGTACATAAAGATCCTATTTAATTAGTTACTGATATGTTGCCATATGTTCTGTATATTATATTATTCATGTCTAATTTTTTGATGCTATGTATTTATATGTAAAAGGAAAAGTCAGAGATTAAAGAGATTCAATTGACTTAGATGCTGCCTTTATTATCACCTTTCAAGAGGTATTGACAAAGTCTTCATTTTATCTTGTGATTTTCCTATGTAGTAGATGTGTGTGTATCATACATAGTTTTTCCATCATTATTTTACATGCATTCACATAATATCATGAGCATATCTCACATACTTATATATCTTTTGTATCATTTTTATTCTTTTAGTTTAGAGAAATGCTCTTTGTACTTTTTGATTGATAGGACATGAAACCAGAGTGTTAATGGAGTAAAAAGACTTTGGAATGAGAGTTCACATTAAGAAACATGCTCTAGTCATGTCCCATGACACGGGCGTGCTCCTCCAGCTGAAGTTAGGCGCGAAACAGAGTGGCAACCTAGTCTCTAGTACACTCCATGGGTAGGTTGTGCCCCTAGCATGACCGTGCCATTTTACATCCAACACAAAAGGAGTCCAAAATCTGACACGTCTGGGTAGTGCCAACTCGCACGGTCATGATCGCCACTCAAGCCCTACATGGCTTAACCATGCCACCAGGCATGGCCGTGTCGGGTCCCTATTTCTGCCGCCATAGATTGACATGGCTAGGCTGTGCCACTTGGCACGACTGTGGCTCATGAGCATTGTTCCGAGAGTGTTGGAAGGTTTTAACAAACTTGGTCGTTTTGAGGGCTATAAAAAGCCCTAGAAGGCTTGTAATTTGAGGAGGAGGTATTTTCCCATGATAGAGAACTCTAGGAGAGTCGTTCCAAGGAGCCGTCGATATTTCCGTCCACCCTAAAGTTTGGAGATTCTTTCGAAGACATCGGCAACAACACGACTAAGCTTCCTCTTCTCTTTTCTCTCGATTCAAATTGTAGGATGTCTTCTTCTTTATCTTTCGACTGTAACTCCATCTCTATGGAGTAGTACTCTAGATTTTAGGATAAGGGAGTAGCCCGATGAATTGTTGACATTCATTTTTATATATTTATTTATCTTTTTTTTTTGTCATATGATGTGTTTATCTCTGATTTAATTTTATTGCACATACATGATTATGACACTAATCGTGCATCTTTATATCTCAAGGGACGCGGGGAAGGACTGAAAGGTGAACTCAAATCTCCGACCTATAAAGATCGAGACATGAAGAGTTGGTCACAAAAGTAGTCCAAAACCTCACAAGGACATCATTAGCTATCATAGAGCCTAATGAGTTTACCTCGATTTGACATCATAAAGTAAGTGATTGTACCTAGAGGACCAGGGGATGATGATAGTAGTCTCTTTGAGAAAGCGATCGCTCTAGTAAAGGTACATTAAAAATAGGCGTAGTATTTGAGTAAATATGCCGGTATAATCCCAAAAGTCTATCCAGTATCTCGGAATATGTTACCTGCATGTGTATAAATTTTGAGGTAAGAAAGTTAAGAATATTTAGGATGTCAACAGTTATCGTGGCTAAACTAAAATTCTAAAGTCGCTTCCCAAAATCAGATTTCTCCTATGATTCCTCGTGTTTTCTCAATTCATTTTCTTTCGCTACTCTTGTGATTTACGATTGTCTAAATAATCCACTTTGCGATTTTGACTGGTACTCGATTTTACAATCCTGTGGGATCGATATTTTTTATTACTTAATGACAATCGTGCACTTGTGATTTTTGTCCATCAGTAGTTTGATGTAACTCATTGAAAAATATACTCTTATCCTTTGGACTATTTGACAGTAAGAAATTAAAAGTAAGATTGATTGAGTTAGAAGTTAAAGCTTCAATTGAACTTTATTCATTTCCTTATAATTTATGTACTGTTTATTGTTTATCGACTGACGTATTGTTAAGAACTATTAAAAGTGTAAAAGATTTATAATCCATATGTTGATTTAATTTTATATTAATTGGGTTCTTATGACTTTCATTTTGCATGTTATAAATTCATTTCTATAGGTAATTTTCATGTGCCGCAGGTGATTTTCATGAGCTCAACTTGAGCTCAATTATGTGCCTAACGAGTTTGAAATCTAGCTTGTTTAACGATATGACAATGATATGTTAACGAGCTGAACTCGAACTAAGCTTGTTTAATTTTTAAACGAGTTATTTTCGAACTGAATTCGAGTTGTTCATAACTATTTAATTTTATTACGAACTGAGCTCGAGTTTAAGAATTAAAGCTCAAATTGAATTTGAGCTTAGGAAAAAACCAACTGAGCTGAGCTCGAACCTCTTATTGTTTAGCTCGGCTCGGTTCTATTACACCTCTAATCTTGTGATCCTGTGAAGAAGCAAAAGGTGTGGATCTTCTATAGGAATTTGGACTACGACACCGTACTCTCCTCACCAATAAGTATAGTAGGGTGATCTCGAATTACTCAATCCTACGAGGACCACGTTTTATATCTAGTAAGGACCCAATTTTATTATTAGTCTATCATTAATAATGAAATGAGTTAAGAGATTCTGCTCCCTGAGGTATAACTGAGTTAGTTACGACGGAGCAAACTTGTAGAAGAGTTAAGAGATTCTACACATATAAACTCACATCTAATAATACAAATTTGCAATTAATCTAAATTAGATCACTTAACTTAATGGATTAATTCCATGATGACATAAACTCTTGTATTATAAATAATATATAAGTCTATCGGATAACCAGATAAAATTCAACATCCTTGTCTTTTAATTTCGGCCATCTAAATTGAGTCCATGCTTGTCAAGTAGATGACGTCCCAAACAAATTCATCTGTACCTTCATGGTTCGCAGCAGGTGGCCATTGACGGCAAGTATGATTGGCATCCATTCGTCATTCATTTCTACGTAGCTCACCTCTTCATTAGCCTCGGCAGTGGTTGGTCCGTCTATTTTGGGCCATTATGCATGATCAAAACCTCCCTGGATGAGGAGGAACGTACAGGTTACATTACAAAACCATGCCTGAAGTTGTTAATCACTATTGTTAGATTTGTAGAAGAAGGGTCTCCTGATAAATTGAATACATCCACTGGATCACTCTAGTCAAATTATGCAACAAACTGAAGTATTAACAGGTCACCAATCTAAAGCGACCTTCGTATTTAATCGCCAAGAAGAACCGACCCTCCTGCGCTCGTTAAGGAAGCCTCTTGTTAAGGCTCACACAGTGGGAAGTGGAAACCGAAGCATTGCGCAAACAGAGCAGCGGCAGCAGCTTCCGCCGCGATGCGCAACACGACGTCGTCCGTCTCAATGGCCCCATCCGACGAGAAGAATGCTCTTCTCTCTCCCGGCCATATCTACCTCGCTATAGTTCCTCGTCTTTCCAGCCAATCGAGGCTTGGCAATGATATTAAAGAGCAGGGAACTTCCAATGAGGAGAAATCGTTTCCGCCGCCGGAGGAGATGCTGAAGGAGGCTGCCTCGCTCTTCCGTCTCTCTTTACCCATTGCGCTGACGGCGCTGCTGCTCTACCTGCGCTCGGTCGTCTCCATGCTGTTCCTGGGCTCGTTGGGTGACCTCCCCCTTGCCGCTGGCTCCCTCGCCATCGCCTTAGCCAACATCACCGGCTACTCCGTCCTCTCGGGGCTTTCACTCGGCATGGAGCCGCTCTGCTCGCAGGCGTTCGGCGCCAACCAGCCGCGCCTCATGACGCTGACCTTCCACCGTTCCGTCCTCTTCCTGCTCTGCTCCTCGTTGCCTATCGCGCTGCTCTGGCTCAACATGTCGCGGATCCTGCTCTTCCTCCGGCAGGACCCGGAGATCACCGCGCTGGCTCAGGACTACCTCCTGTTCGCGCTCCCGGACCTCCTCTGCTTCTCCCTCATACACCCAATCCGGATCTACCTGCGGTCGCAGGGCGTCACTCGACCACTTACCACAGCGGCCGCCATCGCCGCCGCCGTCCACCTTCCAGCCAACTTCTTCCTCGTGATCCACCTTGGCCTGGGTGCGCCCGGTGTGGCCGCGGCCACTGCTGCCTCTAACCTCGCGCTCGTCCTCTGCCTCCTCCCGCTCGCGCCCCTCGGGCCCACCGCGGAGTGCCTCGCCGGATGGGGCCCGCTGGCCCGCCTCGCCGTCCCCAGCTGCGCCTCCGTGTGCCTCGAGTGGTGGTGGTACGAGCTTATGATTCTCCTCTCCGGCCTCCTCCCCGACCCCCGTGCCTCCGTCGCTTCCATGGGCGTTCTCATCCAGACCACCGCCCTCGTCTACGTCTTCCCATCCTCCCTCGGCTTCGGCGTCTCTTCTCGCGTAGGTAACGAGCTCGGAGCCGTCCGCCCCGCGCGCGCGCGCGTCTCTGCGATCGTTTCCGTGCTCCTCTCGGGTGCCATGGGCCTCTCCGCGATGTGCTTCGCCGCCGCTGTCAGGGAGCGGTGGGGCCAGATGTTCACTGACGACGCTGACATCCTGCGTCTGACGGCAGCGGCGCTGCCGATCGTGGGGCTATGCGAGCTCGGCAACTGCCCGCAGACAGTCGGATGCGGTGTCCTGCGTGGCAGCGCGCGCCCGTCGCGCGCGGCGCACGTCAACTTGGGCGCCTTCTACCTCGTGGGGATGCCGGTTGCCGTCGGACTGGGATTCTGGCTTGGCATGGGCTTCGTCGGGCTGTGGATGGGTCTTCTCGCGGCCCAAGTATGCTGCGCCGGCCTCATGCTTCACGCTGTAGGGACCACCGACTGGGAAGCGCAGGCTCAACGGGCCCAGTTGCTGACGCGTGCGGCCGCTACCGCCGCCGTCACGTCTCAGCCGGAGCCGGCGGTGCTGGAAAAAGTGAAGGCAAAGGACCAGGTGGAGCAGAAGGGGGAGAAGGAGGGCAGATTGTATCATGAGCCACTGTTTTCGATCAAGGTGTATGAGTTGGAGAATATGATACCGGCTAGCTAGAAAAGGTTTACTGTCTATTAATTCATTGTAAAATTGGAGTACTCGACGATTGTAAAAAAAAAATTAATTGCTGGATTCAAAGCATCTACGAACAGCTAATTTCTATATCATGTTTTTGGATATCAATCTCCATTGTGAGGCTAACTTCGTCCCCGTTTGTGTCGGATTGATTTAATTTCTTCTGTCGCAAAATACTGCACTTTTCGAAGATATCAGCATCACTATAAATCTCAGAGGATTCATGTGAGTAGAAGTCGACCAATCTAAAAAGAAAAATATCTACTGAAAGTTGGCCTAGTGACTACATTTTGCGTTGCGATTGTAATAAAATTAGGCTGCGTTGCTGTAACACTGTATAATGTTCCCTTAGCTTATAATTATCAGCTGGATTGGGAGACAAGATGGAGACCCTGTCATTTGGAGCTATCCAACTAATTAAATTAGACCATGTTTCTCCCATTTGCTGCGACACAGCACGACGCTAGTCATTAGCGAACTACGTCGACGATATTTACATTGATGGTCCGTTGTATTCATGCATGCCGTCGATGTCTCATAGCCTCGAGTCTGTTAGGACATATCCATCACCACCCTCTATCAGTTTGCTTGACAAATTGCTAGGCATTACACATTCATTTTCACGGTCAGAAGTTATAACGAAGTTGATGAATGGAATTGCTCGACGAGATCCATGACATAGAGGTTAATTAGTTGTGTACGAATGGATGCGATCACATCGTGGAAGGATAGATGGCACTCGCAGTCTGATCTTCGACCCAAAACGGAAAAAAACACACACACACACACAGTCACACAGCCTCTTTAATTGCGACCAGCGTCAGACGTAGACCTCAAGTTTGTTTTCAGGCTCACTGTCTGATTTCATTCTTGTGTCATCTCTCATTCAATTAATTTCTCACTTTGTTTATGTCTGCAGAGTCGACGTCACGTTGGTTACTTGTAGAACAGTCTAATTTTAAAGTTTTCACCGAAACACAGCACTCTCGTGCCCAGTTCAAGGGCACCACCGAGCTCATTTAATATGCGATGACAGGGATTATTGTGGTTGACTATAAGTCTTAAATCTGGTGGGCGAACGATGACCTCGTAAGTTCTGAAAACACTGCACCCAAACAATCACTTTGGATTGGGTGCCGATCGTGTGAGTGGACCTTTAAATGCACCTGGTGAGTCTATTTAACACACAGTGATTCTAGCTGTCAACTTAGTGACAAGCTAACACACAGTATGGCCCCCAAATTCAATAGGTTTGCATCCATTCTGTTAGGATTATTAATGGGCCATGCTTATCTTCTCCCTTTTCTTCTTTGTTTTAAAGCAAAACGGTCAAAGTAAACTTCAAGGCAGAAGTGCTATCGATGAACCTGCTATTTTTCAGCAGTCATATTTACTTTTCCTTGCATAACGTTAGAATCCCTCCTTTCAGTCTTATCATTCTTTTGTCCGTGCGAACAAAGGCACTACGATAAGGGTAGAAGGTCAGAATAATTTATTCGTTTGGTTCTTCGTTCTTTGTCTTTGGCAAAAATGACATTCATAGACGCTTTAACTTTGAAATTCCTTATATGATCTCCTTTCTCTCACTTTTCATCTCGTTTGGATGCTTAAACTACTTTTGATGTCATCAATTTAGATTTTTTTTTTCGCTAACTTTTTAAGTACTGAAATTATTATTAAAAATTGAAAACTTAGCATTTTAAATACCACTGAATTTACAAAAGCCATTTTTTAAAACTTTTTATTTCTTTATTAAACTCAAATTCTCAACCATAAATTTTTTTATTATGATATATTTAGGACCCTTGAATCATCCTAAACTCTTTTTATTCTAGCTATAGAGCCAATTATATATTTAGCTCTTGGAATTATAGTGCTCGATGGTAAAAGGTGAGATGAATTTCTTAGACAACAAGAGTTCAAATTTCACCCATGATACATTTGAATCAAAATTATGATATACTTAGGACCCTTGAATCATCCAAAACTCTCTTTGTTCTAGTTAATAGAATCAATTATATAGTTAGCCCTCGGAGTTATGGTGGGATGGTAAGAAGTAGGACGGACTTCCTAAACAACGAAAGTTCAATTTCACCCATGATACATTATGCTTAGGGAGTTTGAAAAATTTATGACACTGACGGACTCATCTGTGCTTCTCGATTTACCTTGATGGTCGACGAAAAACTTTTATGAGGCTGAATCGATCTAACTTTAAGATTAATTGAATCATAAAAGTTGAATATCTGAATTATTAAAAATATATATATAGAATCAATTATATCGCTTGTATTCCTTCATTGTGCTTTATCTAAATGACTACAATGCTAGTATTAAAATCAAATGATCATCTCAAACACAAGAGAGGAAATATAGAAATCAACAAGACGAAAACAATCAATATCATTATAGATATATGAAGATAATATTGCAGCTCTACATTTTGGCAAACTGTGACGGACCATGTGTCTATCATTAGCTATTAGTAAGTAGAGATTGATCGAGGAAATGAATGCCCTACCGAATAGCATTCCATTCCGTCCAACACTACTCTATGCACAATGGATCTGCATATGGCAAACAAGAGAGAATGTCGATGCTTATAGATAGCATTGTGCGAATGCTAGATTAAATCATGGTTTTCAAGATCAATCCAACCTATCGATCATGGTTGTCAAATAAACACCTGAGTAATAAGAAACAATATACACATGAGATGAGAGTAGTGTTATTTGTATTATACTGTATCAGAAATAAAGATATACAAAAATTTATATTAAATTATTATGACCAAATCATGCGGAATTTTGTAATTGAAGATTTTTATTTTTCTAGACAAAAACTGAATATCATTCACCTTATGAATATATAGCTACACGAGCTATATATTCTGAATTTGAAAAATTCAATTACATGAAAATCCCATTACTCAATGTTCCAGCCTGCAACAACATTCCACACCTACGACTTGGTATCTTTATTTATTCTTGGATATCTATGGTATAGTGATGCAGACCAAATCATTCTTTTGAGCTCTGGTCCTCTTGATAGGTTGTAACACCTAATAAACATTCACATTGGTAGAGCCTTCAACCTTCAGCCATCTCGTTGTCTTTTAAGAAGCTTTCGGTCCTTAGTGGCCTGCAACATCAACAATGGTGAAGGGGGGTCGGTGTCGCTGACGTCGCCCCTTCCATGCTTAAGTCAACACTCAGTTGGAAATGAAGAGAGTCTCCTAGAGAAGAAGGCTTGAATCGAAAAGGCAAGTCCTTTTGCTGGGAAAGGGTTTAGATGGGCTAAATGCCTGGATAACTTCCACCTCCTGAGAAAGGGATTGAGTTCAGAGATTAAAAGAACAAAATGATCCCTCCAGAGAAGAATGCCCCCTCATCCTTTTTCTACTCATTGTCCTCATGCTTATCCTTTTCTGCCATTTGATGTGAGGGGAGTTAAATTCCATGTGGCCCACCACCCATGCCAATTGTTAATTCACTATACAGAGAGGGGACAACGTTAGATATGAGACAGGATGGGAGATTCTATCCTCTTAGCTAGCAAGAAGCAGACATCAACAAGCCATCATGAGCCCAGTCAAACAACACTTGGGTTCCATGTGCTAGTAGTAAGAGGGAGTTGACTAGAGAGGTAGGGTGCAAACACATGCCCCATCTCCTCTTTCTGCAATGGGTTTGACTTCTCTCCCTTCTAATGTAGGCTTTTGGCCTATTTGAAGAACGCCACCTTCATGGTATTCTCATCGCTGGAGGGATAGAATCTCCTGTGGGTCTGCCAATAAAGAAGAATGAGTTAATAGTAGTGGGGAAAAGACCTAGGGGAGATATTCCCATAGGGGATGTTCTCGTGGTGTAGGTGATAGGGGAGGGCATCCCTAAGAGAGGATGCTTCTGAGATGTTAGTTAGCTATGCGTCTATGTGACTTGGAGTCCATGGGTACTCGTTCCACCAGGGATGTACTCAAAAAGGTTATTCTCAATTCACCATCTTTCTGAGTGTACGAACATTGAATTTTTCTGGGGATGTACCCAACGGGATTATTCCCAATCCACTACCCTTCTCAGTCTACGGAAATTGAATTTTTTTAGGGATATATCCAAAAAGGTTGTTCCCAATCCATCGCCCTTCTAAATCTATAAACATTGAGTCTTTCTGGGGATGCACCCAAAAGAGGTGTTCCCAATCCACCGCCCTTTTGAGTTTATGAGTATTGAGTCTTTCCAGGATGTACCCAAAGGAGTTATTCCCAATCCACCCCCTCCTGAGTCTATGGACACTGAGTCTTTCTGGGAATGTACCCAAAGATGTTATTCCTAATCCACTGCCCTTCTGAGTCTACGGACACTGAGTCTTTTCGAGGATGTATCTAAACGGATTATTCTCAATCTATCACCCTTTTGAATATATGGATATTGTGTCTTTTCAGAAATGCACTCAAAGAGGTTGTTCTCAATCCACCACCCTTCTGACTTTATGGACACTGAGGTCTTCATGTCACATCTTCTTGCAACCTTGCAGGGAAATGCATAGGCAAGCTTTCTGGGGACTACCTTGGTGGAGACTGCGAGGCTCATCACATGCCTTCTCCTATAGTTAGGTTGAAATGGCAGTTGAGAGTTTGACTTGGAGTTTGAACTAACATGATCTATCATTAATGCCACTGAGCCCCACTTCCTCTCTTACCACTTTGCCTTCTTCCTCTTTGCAATGGTTTTTGAAACCTTTTGAAAGTTCAGCCTGAGCTACAGGGATGTGCGTCCTCAACCGGTATGGGATAAGGATTAGGGATGATGTCACCCCAAGACTATTGTTGGCATTGTGGGCTACGTGTAGCCATCTTTTGCCTTAGTTGCGATCTTTGCCACCCATTTTAATGATTATCATTTCCATACGATGCCTCTAGGCACCATCAAATCATCACCTTTCAAACTAAACCCTATCTCCTCCTAGCTCCAACCCTTGACCCTTGCCCTCCCTACCCTCGTTATAAAAGGGTAGAGAGCAGGTGGAGAGAAAGGTTACCCCATTTGTCTGCTACCTTCACCTCATCTTCGGCGTTCACGTAAACTCTATGCCTTATTCATGAATTATGAGACATATCATATTTCAATGATTTAACATGATAATATTTCTTTTACATCTGATATTAGTTTTTTCATGGTGATACATTTGATTCAAAAATTTGCCATATGAATATTATATAACCAAAAGCATATATGATATGATCTGTTTATAAGAAAATTATAATTATTATAATTTTCTTGAATTTAGTGAGAGTCTCAGAACTACTGGGATAATTTTATTAGATAAAATGAGGTTTCATTTAAATTCTAAATTTTATTAAATGACTGAATAAGTATCCAAATTGGGTTTAACTCAATTTGCTCTAACTCGATTGACCAACAGCCATCAATGATGATAAAAAATCAATGAGATGTTGTCGGTATCCAATTTGTCCCAGATCAACAAGACGTGCCCACATGACTCACTCTCGAGTACTAATTGCTCGAGTCTGAATGAATTACGTTCCTGAGCACCAGGAACACTCGTGCACTAATTGCCTAAGCACATCTTCTTCTCTTAGCAAGTCGCTCGTCAGTGGCAAAGGGAGCAACGATGCCTCGGAAGTGGCGGATGTGAAGGACAAGCGATTCTAAAGGGTGAGGAAGTAGTTGTGATGTTGTGGAGATTCGAGATTCGGGGAAGAAGAGTTGAGTGTGACTCGACACCTTTGACTCAACTGAGGAGGCCGCCCGGGCTTACGACATGGTTGTCTGCTATTTCTGTGGATATTTTTGTCGTGACGTAGTGGAAGCCATAACCCTTACAGCGAGGAGAGCACAATCGAGTCCTCCAACCTTGATGGATGAAAATCGCAACTGCACGACTGTCATCAAGTAATAAAAGATATCGATCCCATAGGGACTGTAAAATTGGGTACCAGTAATAATCATAAAGTAGACTATCTAGACAATAAAAATCCATGAGAGTTGAGAAAGAAAGGAAATAAATTGAGAAAACATGAGTAGCCATAGGAAAAAGTCAATTTTGGGAAATGACTCTAGGATTTCGATTTCACTACGATGATTCTTGACACCCTAAATATTATTAACTTTCTTACGTCAATGCTTATATGCATACAGGTGGTTTATCTAGAGATACCAATATAGAAATTTGAAATTATACTGACATGACTACCCAAACACAACGTCTGCTTTCAAAGCAACCATACTAGAGCAATCACTTTCTTAGGGAGGCTCCTGTCATGATGTCTCACGGTCCTCTAGGTGTCATCTCCTAGTACTTCGTGATGCCGAATCAGGATAAACTCATTAAGCTCCGGGATAGCCAATGGTGCCCTTGTGAAGTTTTGAACTACTTTTGTGAATAATCACTCACATCTCAGTCTTTATGGGTCAAAGATTTAGGTTTACCTTTCGGTCTTTCCCCACATCCCGTGAGATATGAAGATGCACGGTAGGTGTCAAAATCAAGTATGAGTAATAAAGTCAAATTATGAATAAACACATCATATGGTAAAGAAAGACAAATAAATATAAAAGATAAATATCAATAATACATCAGGATACTCCCTCATTCTAGAATCTAAAGTACTACTCCATGAAGATGGAGTTACAACTGAAAGATAAAGAAAAAGATATCCTACAACTCGAATCAAAAGAAAAGAGAAGAGAAAGTTTAATCGAGTTGTTGTTGGTGTCTTCGATAGAATCTCCAAGCTCTGGGTGGACGGAAACATCGACGGTGTTGGTGTAGGGAGCACCAGATGATTGAACCTTAGTTTTGATAATGAAAAAAGATTCAAGTTAAGTATGTGATGTTTACTGATGAGCTGATCTAAGTGTGCAGGTAGCAGAATATAGGAAAGTCCAATTGTGACTAGGCACAGGATAATCCTAGTGGAGGCTAGGCAGTAAAAGTCTTGGCTGGAGGTTGGGCAGACCTAATCTGGAGGATTAGATGGGAAGACCTGATCTGGAGGACTAAGCAGTGGAGTCCTGACTGGAGGCTGGGCAGACCTGATCTGGAGGGTTAGGTGGGAAGACCTGGTCTGGAGGACTCTTGATCATGAGGACTAGGCAAGGAAGTCCTGATCAGGAGGACTAGGCAAGAAGACTTAGCGGATCAAGTGCACCAGGTGGAAGACTAGGCAGGTTAGGTGGACTAGATGTCTAACGGTGGAAATCTTGAGGGCCGAGGATTAAGGCTAAGCAAAAGTCCAACAAGTCTGAAAGACTTGATTGACAACAGGTAAATTCTTCCAAGTGAAATAGGTGAGGACACGTTTCCGATAAGGGGAACAATAGGCCTCGGTCTGACCCAGGATTTCATTGGAAATCTGAAGTCAAGACCAAAATAGTTTGTTAAACTGTTTCACTTTCCTATTAGATTTTTATTTTATGCTAACTTATAATGCAGGAAAGGAGGGGCTGAAACTTTGTGTTCCGGGTGCTCTTTATCTGAATCCGGGCAATCGGACTCCTCAGCGGAACGGGACCAGCGAAGCAGTGAGGTAACAAAGTCCTAGTGGTCGGGACACCTTAGCTTCCAGGCGCTCGGAGTGGTTTCATGCACCCCGATTTGGATAAAGTATTGTGGAGTCAAGGTTGATCCGGAACCTCCACGTCAGCATAGAGGTGCCCGGAAAGGGATGCAAGCGCCCGAAAGTGCTGAGTCAGAAGCATCGATAGTGGATCGACGGACAGTGTGGAGGCGCTCGGAAAGGCTTCCAAGCGCCCAGATACCTTAATAAAAGAGCTTTGAGGGAGAGTCCTTGGAGCATCATTCTACAGACAAGCGACGACCGTCTGCACCCGAAGCATCAACTCGGAATGTCGTTGTAACGCCAAAGAGCTGTACCAGAATTCGCGATCATCACTCTGTTAGTACATTTAATTTGTGCTTAATTTTTATTAGGTTGGTATATTTGTTACCGGTTCTATACTTTTGTAAATCGTTAACTCTCTTTCGTAAGAGGGGAGTTATATAATTGATTGTCCGTCGAAAATGATCATTTAATTGTGGACCTTAGAGTAGCAACATGTGGCTGTGAACTAAGTAAATCCCTATATCTATTTTCTCTTTCCACTGCACTATCTGTTTCTTTTATCGCAAGGATTTATGAGGTTTATACGAATTGTGAAAATGCTACGAAAGTGCTATTCACTCCCTCTAGCGCTCTCAACAATCCTACAAACGACTCCTTGGAATGACTTTCCCGTATCATAGAGAAACATCTCCTCCACGTATCATGAGCCTTCTAGGGTTTTTTATAGCCCTCAAAATAACCAAATCTATTAAAACTTTCCAAAATATCAAGGAGACACTCACGAGCCACGATAGTGCCAAGAGGCATGACTTGGCCATGACAATCCATGGCAGCAAAGATAGGGTTCCGTCACGGCCATGCCCGATGATATGGTTGAGCCATGACCGGCTTGGGGTGTTGATCACGACCTTGTTGGATGGCACGGTTTCGAGCATGACGGGTTCTAGACTCCCGATATGTTGGCTGCAAAATGGCACAGTTGTGCTAGGGGGCACGACTTTCCCATGTAGGATGTTGGAGGCTAGGTTGCTTCTTCATTTCAAGCCTAACTTTGACTGGAGGAATGCACCTATGTCATGGGACATGACCAAAGAGTGTTTCTTGTTGTAGTATCTTGTTACAAGCCTTTTTTCTCTAATTATTTCCTAATTTTATGTCCTATCAATCAAAAAGCACAAAGAGTAGTCTCCAAATTAAAAGAATAAACAATGATGTAAAAGAGATGAAAGTATGCAATATATGCTCATGCCATATAACAGAATGTATGTAAAATAATACCAAACACATTGCATAAATCACACACATCAAATATCCCAAAACATGAACTTTTGCTTATCCTCAAGCAAAACCTACAATTTAGATTTATGTGTGTAAGTGATGCATCATAATCCCTAACAAATTAGTCTAGTCTTATCAAGTAATTTCACTCATGAGCAAAATAACCCAATTGTCTCAATGTGGCTAATTGAAAGTTCTCCATGCTTAGTGCAAAAAGTGGCTTAATTCTTTTCAATTTCAATCATCCAATTTTAGTTAAATCGTCATCTAATCGTATTCCTAATGCTTATGACAATAGACACTTACTTACCTATCACACGGAAGGTTTGCCCCCCTCAAAGTGTTATGCATCATCTAGACAAGGTTTTAAAGAAGTACTCGGTATCAAGAGAAACATGATAGGTGTTTCTTTAGTAACCTAATTTGGTCTCAAAGGGGTACCATATCGGTTTCCACTCACGACAACTATTTGTATCCCTTTTTTCTATCACAACACACTTCTCTTTTTTTAAGGATTTTTCTTTTCTTTTTTTTTCTAGGATTTTGATTTTTCTTAATAAGTATCATAATTTAAGTTTTTTCAGTAATCAAAATGTAATGAGAGGTCACCTATGAAATAAAAGTACTAGTTTGGTTCTATAAATCATAACTAATCTCAGATATATCAACTATCAAAATCAAGCAAATGTGAAAAGAGATCCTAAATATCTAGGACAACACCAAAACTCTTATGGTAAAAATACTACTCAAGTCATACCACTAATAGAAAAAATATACTTCTAACCATACTACATACTATCTCAAGAATATAAAGTCCATCATGCTAGAATCGTGCAAACAAATAATGCATGATATGTTATGAAAACATGATAATGCAACAAATAAATAAACTAACTAACTAAATACCCCTTAGACTTGAATAAAGCATTGTCCTTAATGATTTCAAAATTTATTGAAAAGGAGGTGAAAAAGGAGAGAACTTAGGGAGGTTACCAAGTGATGTGTGCCAAGCGTATAAGTTGTTCCACTACTGACGATTCTCCTCCATCTAGTGGTCGTGCTCCTCAAGGCGATAATGATCATTGGCTCTTTGGTAGTACATCTTTGTTCTCGATCTCTGCTCAGTTTTGTTCTTATCTAATGGTGGGGTGGGTAGTCACAATTTATGAAAAATTGTACATTGAATGCCATGTAAAAGAATTAGGAAAAGAAAGAAAAGAATGTCTAAGTGGAGTGGCTCGTGTGGATGTGTGAGGTGGGGATCCTTATCTACTTGACAAAATGTTCAAACGATTATGCAACTCATAATAAAACACATGCCCAATTTCTATATCACATATAAATACTAAGCTTTATATAATCTTTCGCAAGTGGCTCTGATACCACCGTTGAGATCTCTTATGTAAAAAATAACAATATACGCTGTAGAAAATAGGTTTCCTTCCAATAATCTATGTAAAAAATTCATACAAAGTTCTAACTAAGAGCATATACCTTTGTTGTGTGCCCTTAGCGTATACCACTAATCCTTAGTTCGCTGGATCTCTGCACGATCAGAATGGTCGTGCCTCTAATAGTATTCACAAATATGATCTCGATCTCAGAAACGAACCACCTTAATTGTGCTAGCAACTTGGGAATGGTTCACAAGACAAGAGGACCAAAAACACACCTTGTGTGTTTCGGCCAAGAAGAAGGAGAGGAGGAAGAAGAGGGGATGATGGACACTCTCTCAATTTCAAAATTACAAGAAGCCTTTTTTGTATTCATCCAATGAATACAAAGGGTCTTTGCCCCTTGAGCTGCCCCTCCTCCTAATGCCCATAAATCACAATAAATACCAAAAACTTTTGATATTCTTTTTAGCTCTTCATCTTCTATTCATCCAATGAATAGAATGTCTCTTAGACCTTCCTCTTTATAAATATTTTAATAAATATTATCCATTATTAAGTGTTGAGTCTAATCTAAATCAGCCTAACTTGGATTAGACTTAATCCCATAATCTAATTGGATTCATTTGAGTTTAACGATCAATTAATCTAATTTTGGACCGTATTTTAGTCAAACTAAAATCAACTTATCTCCGAAACATTGTGTTCTTTATGTGTGACCCAATAGGTTCTCGTAATATTGACAATATATCTAAACTACTTTAGACACATAAATAATGAACGGTATCTAGCAATGCATCATTGCTACCCAAGTGACGAGAAAGTCAAGATCTAATCTAACCTTTCTGTGTCTATTATAATGTATGACTTTGTCCTTCTATCCTTGATATCGAGATTGATCAATGAGGCATAGACCGTGTTATTCTCTTATCAATTTTTATATTTCTTGATTCTCGAGTACACTCACTCAAGCAAATGAACTCAATATCTCATGGTGGCTCATTTAAGCATGACCATGCATTCTAGTAATCGTTACTTGATCAAAAGATCCACAGATATTAATTCCATCGTATCTGGAAGGGATAGATCCCATCTACATCACTCACATTTCTCCACATAATTCATTGTATACACAGTAATCGACTTTATAGTTCATCTTATTACGGGTGACATTTGATGATACCAAAGTATACAACTCCTTATGTAGGGAACTGTAGCGACTTCAGATCTAAGGACTATTCATACCAATAGTCACTATGAAAAAGTTTATAACACTCATATAACGATCTATGAAACTTTCTCATGGCATGTCAATTCAGTATATATTCTCTAATATATACCTATGTGTCAACGCGATATCTCATATTCATGACTTGTGAGATCAAGTCATCAATTGACCTACACACTAGTTTCAACACATTAATATTATCCTTGTATATTAATGCTTGACTAGAAATAGTTAAAAGTAGTATTCTCTATATCATCTCACTATCAATTCAACTAATTGATATGATATAGATTAGAATATACTACCGAAGGACAATAATATTTATTCATTTGGCACAAATATGAAGTAATTATAATAATCAAAACTTTACTTTTATTAATAAAATATAATACAAAAAGTTTCCTAGTCAATCATCTCATAATTGGCTCTAAGGCTAATACTAACAGATTGTAATATTATAGTTCTTCGTTTGAAGGGAGGATTGTTAAGATTATAAGCAAAGTCCCACATTGAAAATACATAAAAATGATCATGAGTTTATAAGATGGAAGATATTTCCATTAGTATCAGACTTTTTGGGTAAAGTTAAAAAATAAAATCATGAAGGCTTATGTTTAAAGTGGATAATATTATATCATTATGGAGATATATTGATTCTATCGATTTTAACAATTGATATCAGAGACATGATCTATGTGGAGCCATATAAGAACTTCAGGAAAAATGAGAAGGAGGTAAGAGAGGCCCAGATCATAGGGATAATAGTAGGTGGACTCCTAGTAAAATCCATGATAAACTCTCGAGATAGGTAAAAAGTCTTAATAGATCAATTGGACCAGATACTAGGTAATTTTAACAAATCAAGAGGATTGAACATTGAGGCAAGGAGGGTTTGGTGGATCAAGACATTGGATGTCAAGCTAGCTTCAATTGAAGTATGGTAGTCCTTCATTTGAGAAGAGGATTGTTGAGATTACAATCAAAATCTCACATTAGAAAATATGAAGAAAATCATAAATTTATAAGATAGAAGATATTTCCATTGATATGAAATCTTTTGGGTAAAAGTCAAAAAATAAAATCATGAGAATATTATTTTTATGGAGATATGTCCAAAATAACAGAATATATATTTCACACATCAAACCTCATGTTCGACTGCTCATCCCTCATAACAAAGGGAAAGATGCGATCAAAAAGGGAGGAAGCACCTCGAGGATTGATTGGAGAGGTCTTAGATCAAATTGAAGAAGCAAAACATACTTCACCTTCACAAACCCCTCACTCTCCCTCTCTCTCTCTCTCAGGTACAAAGACCACCAGGACATACCCCCATGGGTGTAGCTGAGTTAGTACTCAGGAGTAGAATTGCAACAATAGAGCAAGATTCGAATCCCCCTTAGGGAATAAATCCTACTCACTTAGGAGGTCGTTCGATACCATAATTTACCTTTCTTTCACATGCCTTATGGAGGGGTGCCTATGGTGCGCATTAAGACTTTTTGCAATAAAAAACCACCATGACATTCATCATGGTGGGAGCCATATTTTTCAAAAGAAAGACCACTGTGATTAACCATGATGGTATCCACATTTTTCAAAGGAAAGACAATGTTACACCATGATGGGACACATTTTTCAAAAGAAAGACAACGTGACTGAGCACCAAGGCATTCACTAACGTCGACCGAGTATTCAGAAGCTGAGGGCTCGAGATCCCAAGTACACTTGAAAGTCGAAGATTTTAAGAGATTAAATTTGAGTACAACGGTGACAATTACGAAGTGATACATCCTTTGATACAAGTGCGTCATTTGAAAAAGATAAAATACATGTTGTAACTTACCCAAACTATAGCAGGGGACACTACAAGAAAATTATCATATACCCACGGTAAATTTTAGCTACGTATATACAAATTGTAGGTAAAGGTAACATATAGCCACAGATATATGATATCGTCACTATAAGTTATAGGGACGGATATTAAATCTATGACTATTGGATATCTATACCTACACTTATATTTTACTGTCACTATAAATTTTTTTACTATGGGTATAAGTAATATATACATATATTTATAATTTACCATCACTATTATTATAAATACTTTTTAATGACATTTATCAAAATAAATTATTTTAAATATTAAAGTATCAAAATAAAATTTATTTTTAGATTTAAAAATAATATATATATTATTTAAAAATAATGATATACATATATTAAAATTTTAAAAAAAAATTTAAAATAATTTAGAATCAAAGTTTATAAATAAGACTAAATACGGATTAGTAAATATAAAATTATTTTTATCTATAAATCTATATAAAATATTTTTAAATAAAAAATAATCCATTTATAAAATATAAAATTTTAAAAGGAATTTATTAAATTATTATAAATTTATATTATTTAAATTCATTAAAATCCTAAATAAAACCTAACCCTTCGTCCGTTCGCTATTATTTTTGGGTTATTCTTATGTAAATTTAATTATATAAATTGAATTTTAAATTTTAATTTTTTGTAATAAAATTGTGATTATAATTTATACCTACAGAAAAATATCATGTGGCTATAAGCTATACTCATGGAAAAATGGTTGTGGGTAATTATCTCATTATTTGTGACGGTTTTTAGTTCTGTCACTAAAACCTATAGTGACGTAATGAAATCCGTAGGTATAATTCAAGACATTTTCTGACGGTAATGGATACCGTCACTATATGTTATACCCACGGCAAAAAAATCGTAGGTAAAGGCACATTAAATATGACGGACATAAACGTCCGTGGGTATAGAGGTCTATACCCACGGTTTTCATGCTTTTACCTACGAATTTTTACCGTGGGTATATGACAATTTTCTTGTAGTGGGAGGGGGCGCTCGATGATAGTGAGAAGGAGCTACCACTCGGATTTACGACAAGAGAAAAAAAGAAAGTGAGAAAAAAGGAAGGCAATTCGGGAGCTTTGATTTTCGATTAGCTCAAGATCAGCCCCGAGTATATCTATATTATTTTACACTATATCACCTATTTATTATTTTTATAAAAAAATAACTTAAGTATCAAAGAGGTTTCATCGAGATATGTCTCCACCCTTTCTAATCTTTTTCATATGAGTATAGTGTTCCTGTTGAGATCTGCTTCCGGATCGAGCGGCTAACTCCCTCTACAGTACCTCGACGGGATTGAATTGAGCGGCCGAAAAAGGCTGAGAGGAAAGACCCTGCAAGAAAGGAGCTCGTGAGATGGAGGGCCAGGGGGTGGTTCCCTGGCGCGACCACTCCGATGCTTAAGTCAGTAATTGGAGGAGAAGTGGATTGGAAAAACGGGAAAGGGAATTAAAAAGGGTTTCAAGGTTCCTTTCTTGCGTACCTTCTCCAGCAAGATGCTAACCTTTTAAGGGAGGAAAAAACGTTATGTCCCATCCTCGATGGGACAGGGGTTCCCTCACCGTTATGAACGTGTCCTGAGATGTATCAAGGGGCGTATCCAGAGGTATGGTGCCACAGGCGAGCATGTCCCATCGCTGACTTGCCTTAAAGAGGGAGTCACATCAGGCACGTGTCCCCCTCCCCTTGATGAGAGACAGGTAGGAGGATACAGAGAACATTCATAACGAATGAGGGACGGAGTGACCCTTGGGAAATGGAGAGATTGGATATGTCTTTTCTGATAGGACCTGTCAAGCAAAGTAAGGGTGCCGAAGTGGAGTTCTACCCCGAGCCGAAGTGGAGTTCGGCCCTACAGGAAGCCTTATCTCCGTGCCGAAAGGGATTTTGATCCGGCGACTGAACTGAAGTGGGATTCGCCTCCTGACCGAGACGAAGTTTGGTTCGGCAAGTGTCCCGGTATCCTAGCCGCGGCGGAGTTCGGATCACCATAGGGCCGCGGATCCAAGCCGAAGTGGGACTTATCTCGGCTTGAGACGTTCGACGGGAGGAGACTGGGGAACCCGACATTTGTCCACGGGGACTGACCAAGTGAGTTACCAAAGGCGTGGACCGGGGCTGGCTTACCTCACCTCTTTGAATATGGTTACCCTCATTGCTTCTTCTGACTTGATTAACCTAACCTGCCTCCTTACGCCCCTATCACGCCCATAACATATAGGATATCAACCGTTCCGAGATCATCCTAATTGGGTCCAATAGTCAATTTTTTCCTCGTTATCGACTCATCGTTTCATAAGTGCCGTTGATCTATATTTGAACTTGCCCTCCGTTGTCAACCAGACCTGATCTCAATCGGATCACCACGGCAACCTCTGACGACCACGGCCAGCCGCTGAAAGTTGGCTGTTAACCAGTTTGTTGGCTGGGCATTGACCAACAATTGACTAAGGTTTATAGGATGCTGATCAGCCATTGACCCCGTATTAGTCGGCCATTGATTGGCGTTGACTAGCGGCGCCTCACAACAGTCCACTATTCTAATTCGTATCCTCAACTTTTGGCCAAAGGCCCAAATCTATAACTCCCTTACCAACTAAATAACTATTGCTAATATCATTCTATTATTATAATCACATAGAAAAATAGAGTAAATCATTTTCCTTATTCACTTTATTTTATTCTATTCTAACACACCTTGAATTTCTTCGGTAACAAATGTGAAATTTGTCACCATAACGGTCTCATATGATCGATCTTATGACCATCTATAAGAAGATAAATCGAAAAGTTACAGTTGATCACGACGAAAAAGAGTATTATCTCAGTTTCGCCGAAATTTAAATTTTTATCCTCTTCTACAATTCTATTCCGTCATAATTAACTCAACTATGTTTCAAAGCATCTAAATTTTTTTTTTTTCTACGAGTAGTGGCTGATACTGGAGGGCTCCAGAACAACTAACAATATGGAAAGGACTGGTAACACTGTTGACCGCATTAATTATGTGGAACGGTGGTTGTCACGCTTCGATGCATAGTGAAACATGCTTCGGACTGTTCGTTTTGTAGCTACCCGTCGTCCTTCAGCTGCAGTCTGCTCCAGTTCGCTCCCACCTCACCTTGCATTCTTACCTCACCGTCCATCAAACCCCAACCCACCCGATCATCATCCACCTGCATGCTCCATGCAAAGGCTCGATGGTTCCCGTTATATGCGGGTCAGCACAAAATCAAACCAGCAAGAGAAGCAATAAAGCTTCGCCAATGTCCTCCAGGGCTGCCACTGGAGAGAGAAGCGCCGGCGCGTGCGTGATGAAGCCACAAGGGCAGGCTCACAGGTGAGTACTAAGTTTATTATATTAATTCATACTCAGATTGTCATATGGATCCAGAAGTGTACTTTTTCTATGCTTCAGCAAGTGTTATTTCATACTGTTTTGTTGACTGTCATGCAAATAACGGGTTTAGCCGAGCACAGGAACAATAGCAGAGTGCTCTGCTTCTGTGCTTCTTAATTATTGTTTTGCAACGATACAGGAGTGCCTCCTTTGTGCACTTTTCAAGGAGCCTTTAGCCTTTTTGGGCGATTTCATTCTTTAGATTTCCAGGGAATTGCACTTAATTGACCATGAAATAAGTCAAAAGCCTTGCTATTTTATTAGACCCTAACCGTATTCATCTCAAACACATACCTAATGGTCAAAATTTCAGTGTTCATAATGGCGTTTGAGTTAGCTTTGGCCAGAGTTGAGCGGTTCAGGGCTGTTGATTGTTGATGGTGGTGAGAGATAGGGACAAGAAAGGCAACCATCATTTAGCAAAGCCACTGGTTTAGAAATCAAGTGACGTACCTTTCTCAGAATTCAATTCGAGTCAGAAGTTTTTCCTTGAGGAACTTTTAGGTGGAGTTTTTATCCATTTTTCAGATCCGGGATTCGATTCAAGTGGATGATTGTACAAAAATTAGGAAGTATGTTTAATGCCCAGACCTTTCTGCTTCAAAAGTAGTGTGGGACGCCTACGCGCGGTAACCAATTTAGTAAAGGACGGACGTAAATTTAAATATAGTTAAAAATCCATTTAATATTTATATTTATTGTGTAGGAAGAGATAGAGTTGTAAACGAATCAAATTGAATTAAGTTTTATGATGTTCAAATTTATTTAATAAGGTAACTGAATCAAGTCAGTATAAGTCAAGTTTAAAATGAATTAAGCCGTTGAAATGATTATTTATGTTTGACTTGATTTTTTTTTTACAAACTTGAATATGAACTTAATTCATTTAAATATTATCGAACTCTCAATTCAAACTTATTTGATTATTTGAAATTTTTTATATTTTAAATTTATTTGATTGATTATTGTGCTTCATAATATAAATTTATTCGTTCTTTTTTAAAAAAATTATTTATTTAATATGTTGATAAGATTTTTATTAATAAACATGATTCTTTTTTTTTTTTACTTAGCACTAGGTATCCAACTCTTAAAATTGACTAATCCTGAGATAATTTGTCTAGTTCCATAGAAGTTTTCCATCGGTTATTAAGGTAAATCCAGAAACGCTTGTAGCGAGCGGTCAAACAAACAATCTGACTTTCTTAGGCCCAATCTCCCACAGGAGAAAATTCATCATGTAATGCATCGCAGTTAGGACTTGAACCTTAGATGCCCGGGAAACTACATAGGTGCCCATGATTTATGAACATTGTTCACGAATATTAACGAGCTGAACACTTATGTGTTCAAGCTTATTCATTTAGTTTAATGAGTTGTTCAAGATTGTTTATTTAATTAATCTTGTGTGTATTAAACGAACATAAACAAACTCTTATCAAGCCAAACACCAAGCTTGTTCACGAACATTCGATTTATTTACAACCCTATGAATAGAGACAACAGTCGATTGCTCTACTCTATCAATCCATTGATCATGATCAATCTAGTTGATCAGTTGATTTTCAGATATTTTATTTGTTGCAACAGTATCATCAGTCGATTATTCATACTCATCAATCGACTGATATACAATAAATCCTCTTAAACCCTCTCAAACTCCAAACTCAGAATTTAAGGATTTATCAATTGATTGCTACTACCTAGTAGTTGGCTGATACTTTATTCATCCTTACTAAGGATAAATTCTCATGTTATCTAATATTCGATTGATCTCAACCTACCATGACTTCTTTTCCTTAGCATCTGATCAATCTTGACCTGACAAGGACTTCATGGTTACCTAGCATCTAGTCAACTTTGACTCTTCGAAACTTCATCACTAGCTAACATATGGTCAACCTTGGCCTACTAGGAGTTTACCACTACATAGTATCTGGTTAACCTTGACCTATTAGAACTTCATCACTGTCAAATAGTCTTGTCCTCCTTTCCTTATTGTCAAATGTCTGATCAATTTGGATCCACTTGAATTTCATGTCTTATGTCAAGTGTCTAATCTTCCATGCTTGAACTTGTCATTGGATTTCATGTATTTGGTTAACCATGACCTATTTGGACTTCTTTCTTGCAAACTCCCTGGACTTCCAACTGTGACTTCTCCACTATCAAGTATCACTCTCGTTTTCAACTATTCACATCAAATTGGTCATTAAATAATTCCACTAATAATCTCTCTCCAAAAAACTCTCATTCTACTTGATGTTTCACTCTCGTCAATAAACATATTGATCAAATATCAAAACTCAAGCCAACTCAAGCTTGGTCAACATCGACAAGAGGTCGATTGCACCAATAATCTTTTTTTTTTATTTTTGATAATATGTTTAAGTTAGGCTAGCCATTAGTCCAACATCCCACTTATGTCAAAGCTCAAATAAAGGTTTCCTAACTTAAATCCTTTATTCTCCCCCTTTGGCATACATAAAAAAGTCTCTTCTCTTCTAATTCCATTCTCCTCTTTCATTCCTTACTTATGTCAACATCAAAATGGAGGTTCCCTACCTTTCATTTTTTCCAAAAGTCCATCTCGTCTTAACTTTATTCTTAATTCAAGAAGTCCCTCTTCCCTTAAGGAAATACTTCTCCTCTTCCTAGATCCTTTCTCATGTCTTTAAGATGGACCTCCCCCTAAAAGCATGATTTCCTTTAATCATTGTACCAATAATATTTTGGAGTTCCTAAACCTTTAGGAAGTTTCAAACTCTATGTCATAAGGTTAAAAATTCAACTTTGAATTCAAACATCCCCTGAATTCTTTATTCTCCTCCTTTTTAATATCCCCTTCTCATTTTCACTAAGAGAGTTACCTTTGAATACTTATCCAAGCATGTTAAAGGGTTAGGGATAACTAAAATACCTAGGAGTGACCAAGGATGACTGAAACAACCTAATTTAGTCAAAATCATCACTAACAGTCGATTGATAGTGTTCATCAGTCATTTGATAACATCAACAATTGGACTGTTATTATTGAGAGAGTCGACTATTTATTGATAACTTTTAGTCCAAAATTCAAAAATACATAAGTAATTCTATGATTTTTTAAAAAATATGAAATTTCATATAAACATTACCTATGTCAAATACTATCATGAAAAAAATAGTTTTTCTAATAAAATACCTCTTATTTTTAAAGAATAACATAAAGTTGAAAACAATTGAAACCTTCAATGTTTCACTTAATTTTTATATCAACATCATCAATGATGATTTCTATCAATAATTAAAGATTTAACCAAAAATTCCAAAATATTTTTTAAAATTAATTTTCAACCATGATCTATGGGCTAAATATATATAACTTGTATATTAGCTTTCCCCATGATTGATTCACACAAAATTCATATCATTTGATGATGCTTAGCTCATTTAGATGCACCATATCAGCACCTTAAACTTAACTCATCATCCTAACATCTCACTTGTGTTTAATGTGTCTCAATACACACAAAAGTTATCCTATGGTTCTTGTGAGATGTAAAATAGTTTTTCCTAAACTAAAAGATCATGCATATCTATCTAGGCATTTCTAATTTGATCATCCTACCTAGAATATTAAATAATGTCATTTATCTTTAATTGTAAGGAATTAAATTAATACATGTAAATGAGTATGACATACATCGAATGCATATCTTTCAAAAGAAATTTATCACATTTGAATGATGCATGTATGTCATGACCTGACATTATTAAATCCATATATCAATTTAAAGAGATGACTAATATGACAAGATCTAATTATGCATGCCTAAGAATGTCCCAAAACTCCAAACATGACACACTTTTAGATTATATCCTATTGTGCTAATTTTGATTAACTCAAGAACTCAAATTTTTTTAGCAAATCTAAAATCCTATAGGATAAGATTTGATCCTTCATTTTCAAGTTTGAAACTTCACACACTCTTCAATTTTGAAATATGCCACTATATTTCAAAAATATCTTAAAGTACCAACTTTATCATAGTTGGGTTAATTACCTTTCCAATCTATGATGACACACTCTATAACCATCTAGTGTGAAGGGATCACACTCTTAGGAATCTAAGTATTGGAGCTCCTTAGGTATACTAGATACTCACAAGGGATAACCTTCCTAGATATCTTTATAATGACTCTTCTAGGCTTATTAGGAATTTTAGTCATGTTGATCTCATCAAGGTCAACACTAGGGATGACCTCCCTTGTAACTTTGAGTCCACTCCTAGACATAAGGTTAGTTTCATAGTTATATGAAACTATGTGATATGATGACACACTCTCCTTCGATTTTGATTTGTATCCCAAACCTTTCTTGTCCATTGGATAGTTCTTGCCTATCTAACCCTAGTTTTTGTTGCTTTGACCCACTAACCTCATTTGTCATTTTTTAAGGCTCTTCTCCAATTGATCAAGTCTTGACCTCAAGACTTGACTCTGATTCTCTAAATCTTCTAATCCTTGATTTTTCATTTTAGCTTGGATCTTTTTCTTTTTAGGTATATGTCTAGTCTTCTTAGAGTTCTTGCATAGATCTCTCTTTACCTTCCTATCCTTAGGTAAAGTAATTCTAGCATGATATAATCTAAAATTATTCTTAGATTTATCAACTTTTTTATTCTCATGATAATTAACACTAAAATCATAATATTTAATTCTATCATGCCTCTTATTATGAAATAAAAATTTTTCATTAAATAATGATACCTTGAGCTTTACCTTAAAATCCCCCCTAAGTTAAAACTTCCTCTCATGTCTTTATTTTGGTGTCTACTCCTTGGATATTGATTCTGATAATATCCTCATTGGTTGCACGAGAAGCACACTATGTGCTCCATGCTCTTCCGTATCAAAGATTCGACTTCCTTTAACTTCTCCTTTACCTTGGGTGCCACTAGAGTTTTCTTCTTTGTCAATTTTGAATACTTACTCTTATAGTCCTCTTTTTCCCTATACTCAAAGCAAATTATATGATCTTTAAATTTAACAATTGAAATTATTATACTTTCACGAGTTAGGCTTTCTATTCTCGTCAAGGTGACACTAACTTCCTCCTCATTGGTCGAGGGTTCTTCTTGTTCCAGTGTCAATGGTCTATTCTCTCCCTCAATCCTTGAAGTAGAGGTTTCTTCATCTTCCTCCATCTCGAATATTGAACACCTTTCAACCTCTGAGTTCTATTGTGTTGATGAGCCTACCTCCTTGGTTTCATCCTCATTTTGTGTCAGTAATGGATTTTCATATAACTGGACCAACTTTCTTATAAATCTCTTGCATCCTTGTATTTACCTAATTTACACAAAATATCATTATACATCAAATTTTTCAAAATTTTAGTTACCTTATCATTTCCTTCATATTTCATGACTTGTTCTCTAATCCATTTGCTCTTTTAGAGAGGTCATCCTTTTTTATCTTTAGGACCTTCGAATCCTTCCATTAGAGCAAATCAATTCTCTATGTCCATTTGAAAGAAGTTCTCCATCCTTGTCTTCCATTGAGCAAAGCTTTCTAATCTGAAAGGCAGTGGAAATCAGATGTCATATTCAAAGCCATCTCCGAGCTCTATTGTGAAATCACAACTTCCTCTAGCACGGGCTCTTCCAGTGGTCAGTCCAATAAAGAGCAACCTTTCTTTAATACCACTTGTTGGTATCACAAGACTCAAGAACGTAGCTTTTCTTCTCCCTGTAGCACAGGACTCTTTTGTGTTAGTCCAATCACGAATCAATCGAGTTATGATACCACTTGTTAGGATCAGTGATGTCACTAAAGGGTGAATAGTGATTCACTTCACTCATTCGATTTTGTGTGCTCGTCTATAATAGGTTAGTACGCAGTGGAAAGGAAAACATAAAACCAAACAAAAGCATACAACAAACCATTTTTTTACATGGTTCAAAACCTCTAGTTCCTACTCCACAACCTACCATTTCAGTGATAATGCCACTATCTTTCTCCTTGCTAGAGATCTTTCAGAGTCGAAGAAACCTCTTACAATTCTTATTCTTACAAGCAACACAAAACAAGAACAAAGATAAAGATGAAGATAAAATACAATGTAAACAATAATTTACATAAGTGATCTTTGTTTTGATTGTTGTTGGTTACTTTTGATTGCATCTTGAAGGTTTGGAATGCAATAGCATTACCCCTTCAAAGTCTCCAAAAATCGACATCAAAATTCTCAATGAAACCCTTCTTTTATAGCCTTCAGGTAGGAGCTGATTTTCACCTAACGATCTACTCATAATGCTCATCAATCGATTGCTCCACTAAACTCAAATGTTATAACTACAAAATGACTTTTCCCAACTCAACATTGACCATATCAGTCGATTGTTCATTGCCATTAATCAATTGTGCCCAAACAGTCGAGTAACTTAGTTTAGTTAAAAATATTATGCTCACTCAAACATTAACAATAGTCAAATGCTTCACTCCATCAATTGACTGATTGTGATCAGTCGAGTTGATCAATCAATTTCTAGATATTCTATTTGTTACAATAATATCATTAGTCAATTGCTCATATACAGCAGTCAACTTATATACAATAAATCCCCTTAAACTCTGAACTTGAGATTTAGAAGTTCATCAGTCGATTGCTATTATTTAGCGATCAACTAATACCTCTATTTCAACTTTACCAAAGTTCAATTCTCGCCATGCCTGATATCCGATTGATCTAAATCTATCAGGATTTTATTTACCTAGCATCCAATCAATCTTGACCTGTCAAAACTTTCTTTGCCTAATATCTTATCATTCTTAACCTGCAGGACTTCTCTATTGCATAGCATCCGATCAACCTTGAGTTGTCAGGACTTCACCACTGTCTAGCATCTAATTAATGTTGACATGCCAAGACTTTATCACTATCTAGCATTCAGTCAACTTTAACCTGTTAAAACTTCATCATTTTCAAGTATCTGGTCCTCCTTGACCTGTTTAGACTTTTCTCAATCTTGACTTACTTGAACTTCACATCTCATGTCAAGTATCCGATCCTCTATGACCCACTTAATTAGACTTCATCTTTGCCAACTTCCTTGTTGAACTTTTAACTGTCAAGTGTCTAGTCAACCATGACTCACTATTGAACTTCTGATTGTTAAGTGTTTTATCAACTATAATCTACTTGGACTTCTCCACTATCAAGTATCCAATCAATCTTGACCTACTTAAATTTTTGCTCAATTATTCAGCTCTAAATTAATCTTGGTTAACCTGACCTGAGATCGATTGCACTAACAATCTCCATTTCTAATAAACTCTCCTCATTTCGCTCTTGTTAATAAACATATTGATAAAATATTGAAACTCAACTCGAGCTTAATCAACTGAGCTTGATCAACCTTGACCAGAGGTCGATTATACCAACAAGATAACCATGGTTGTTCATGTCAACATTAGTCATGCCAATCACGACTAGCTGCAATTTCGCACCAATAGAACACAAAAGTCAAATGTTCTTTTTATTTTTAAAAGTCAAAGGTGCCTTATTGTAAATTGTCATAATATAAATCAATATTCTATAACACAAAATACAACAACTAAATTTTATCCCATTAAATGGGATCGACATCCTATAACACAAGATAACAAGAGCAAAACTCAAAAGATAAGACCACACCAACATAATGTGGTTTCACCTAAACTGACACCCATGAACAGATTGAAGCGTAGATGATGTAGAAAATATACCAGCAGACAAGTGTAATAAGACACAAGTGTAGAAAAACCAACGTCCCCTCACGTACTTTTCATAAAACAGGTTCTCTCTTTTGAATACGACTAGCATGACTGTAAAGATGCTTCTCTTTTCATACATAATTTTAAAGTGAATTTGTGCACAAATTTTAAAATTCTAGCTTTTTGTATACATAATTGTAAGTTACTACCAAATTATATTATATGTGTTGTTAAGTTATAAGTGCTACTAAATTATATAATAGGTGTTAGCAAGTTGTACGATGATGCTAGTAAATTATATTGTATGTCTACCAGCTAGGTCTTATTAAATTATAATTTAGGTGCTAAAATTATAGATACTACTAAATTATATTAAAAGTACTATAAATTTTATTATAGGTATTATAAAATTATATTGTAGGGTGCTATCAAATTTAATCTTACATGTTACACATGCTACTGAATTAATAAAATAATACTTTAAGATTTGTACATAAATCCTCTTTAGAACTAGTGCATGAACACATCTTCAAGCAATCATGTGAATAGAGGACCTTCCTAGTACACTCTTTGAGAAGAAAATCCTTTCTCTATACTAGTTTTCTAATCTTCTAGAGGGGATAAATAACTCATTAATCTACAAATAAAAATTTGACTTCTCTAACACCCACAAGGACAAATAATCTCATAGATATGTTGTGTTTGTGTATGTGTTTGTGTCAAGAGTAATATGCACATTGAAAAAAAAAGAACAAATAAACACAAAAGGAAATCATTATTAGCACAATGGTTTATGTCGTTCAAACCTCAATTTTTACTCCATGTTGACATGTTAAGTGGATCATGCTCACCACTAGTAAAACTCTTTTTTTAAGAGGCAGAGAAACCTCGTCATATTGACAACTATTAATCCTATCACATAATGGTCATTACTAGGTTATTATTTGCCTTTATTGTGCTCAAAACACCAATACATAGTTGGATTCAATATAAATTAGATATGTTGTCCTAAAACTCCCAATGTGGGACTATTCTCCCATTTATTTTCATCCACTTTTCCAACATCACATAATGTTGTAATATTAGTCACAATTCTGTGCACGCTTATTGAGACAAAATGCAACCAATACTTATATAGATTAGCCTCCAACAATTAGCCAACTACTAGTAATTTTCAAATATGTTTTATCGACTAAAATCAAAAAGTATTGTTTGTGTGCCAATAGTTGACAATTTAGTTGACTCAACAATATCTTTAGTTAACTAACATCATATTCACTCGACTCAACCTAACATAAAGAATTCTATTAATGAGTAGAGAGTACGTTATAGTCAATTAAGTCTATGCATTTCAATCAACTAGATTATCCCTCAATTGATTTAATCTACTTGGTTGCTCAATAATTACACTTTTGTAAATCTACGCAAAGCACCAAGATCAACCTTGACTATAGACTAAACCAAGAACTCATTATTCCTTAGTTGTGTTAGTACAATCATACCCGAAGTGATTGTGTTTGACCAGCATATATTGTAGTAATTAAAAAACGAGTTTAAGTTAGGGTTTTTGTAGATGCTATATTAATATGTGTGGAGTTTGCAAGGACTTGATAACATGCACATGAATCTCATAAAGCTTGTAACTCGACGAGGTTGAGTTGTGATATTAACTTGTCGTTGCCAAGATGATTCAACGCATGGCTTAAGATGTTTGCTGGAGTTTGAGAAGAAAGGTATGTTATACCCGAAGGATTGCAAGATGAGGAAATTAGAGTTGGTTTGACAACTTTAATGGGAGTTACAAGGGGTGGGCTTAGTTGATAGTGAAGGATGACATGTAGGACAAACTGTGGGCTTGGTGCATCTGACGGAAGGAGAACTCTTGAATGATGTAAAGTTGTGATAATAGGAGGATAGTGAACTATGAGAGATTGTGTGACTTGTAATCTTCGAATTCATAATTTTAGGTTAAATAAGCTTGATTGAAAGTCTTCAATAGAGTAACATGAGTTTCTAATTGTATTCTAAGTATGAGCTTGATCCTTAGAGGATTGCAAGGGCTTAAGAGATGTAAGTTCAGCAAAATTGAAGATTGGATTAGTTGATATTTTCTCAATCACTGGGATGTTTTTCTTCCTCCAAAATATCATATATTTTTTATCATCCAAATAGATTTCGTTTTTGTTGGCCATGAATTTATATCGCACTAAATATTAAAAAATTCAAAGATATCTTTTGATAAAATAATTTTTTTTCTGCAACACAAGGAGCTTTAGATGATCAGAAACATTCCAGGTGCATTCAATTGAGGGGATTAATTAGGTTGAGGTTCAAGAGCGAGTTCCCTCTCTTTTTTTGTATGAGCAACTAGTATTATGAGAGTTTTCCTCAATAAAAATTCTTAACATTTAGAGCCTAACTATTTGGTTGAAACATGAAAGTGGATCCTTCTTGTCATAAATAATGTAGATGAAACTTCATATTTAATTTTATGATTTTTTTCCATTTCTCTTTTATATTTTCTTTCCAAGTAATTAGACACTTAGGACCGACGCCATCCTTATAATATCATATATTAGAGAAATTATTGGCACCATTTTGTATCATGGGAGCGAACGTAGTGTGAATCGAGTCTCAATGTGTTTGTTATGGCTTTTCATGTAGATCAATTAGGGCTTTGTAAACTATATTGAAATTTAGCTGTGTGTTATTTTGTCGAAACTGTGATATATATATATGTATATATATATATGGAAGTTGTCCCAGCATCAAGAATAAATATATTTTTACAAGATAAGATTTGTTCATGTGAGCTTACTCCATTGTGATATTTCCTTCGAAAACAAGGTTACAAAACATGCATGTAATTGGAGTACTGATCAAGCCACCTATAATTTAGAAATTCCTAGTGAGTATATAGAAGAGTTAGCAACACTGGAATTTGTTCTTGCATGAAAACTTGATCAACATTCTAAAATAGTTTTAAATTTTAATTTGTAAAAAATAGTATATATTAAAATTTCATATGTGACTCTCAAATAAAAATGTTATTATACATTTTCTATACTATAAAATAGCTTTGCATATCTAATTTACGTAATAGTACATATATACATATATAGCAAATAAATTGAACATAAACGAAATTTCTTGTAAGTGTTTAGTAGCTACTTGAACAAGGTCATAAGGAAACTTTATTTCACTTCTCCAAAAATTTCTCAATTTCAACTTGTGCCCCTTGATAAAATATTACTTATGGCTTCATCCTTCATTATTGGTCTGTACTTAAAATCAATGAATTTTAAGTTATGCAGCTGCTGCAACACTTATATTTGTGTAAATTTAAACATATATATTAAGTTTCCTTCGCTATGTACCATACATGTATTGATTCATATGTAGCAACATTAGTGTTACTGGTTGTTTCTGAAATTACTTAATTATTAACAAATCGCAAGACTTGTATGTAGCAAAACAGTTCTAGTTAAACAAGTGAAAGTGTCACACAGAAAGTGAATATATAACACAAATAGTTGGGCAAAACAAAATCTCATGTGGCAGCAATGCATGCACGCATGGCATGCAGATTAATTCAAAATACAGAAGAAAAAAATTGTTCAAACATTGTTACACTAATAAACATCAAGCAATCCTGCACCAGATACTAGTTTTTTCTCAAGCATTTAACATAAATATTTATTACAACACACGTCCAAATTCAAACATGCTTAAATTGGTCAGTTTCCTGCATCATGATCACCTGGAAATTGTTCGTGTGCATCGTCCTGCAGGTCTAGATGAACCTCGAGTTCCTTGTCCCAGACGAAGCCAATTCGATCATCTGAATTATCATCATTGATGTCATTTTCGCTGTTGCTGATGAGCGAATCAAGGAAGGAGGAGAAGATGTTGTCCTCGTCGAAGCTGAAGTCATACAATTCTGGCTCCAGATGGTGTCCCGCTTCCGGCACGTTGGCATCCATAAACTGATCGTCACTCTCCTTCCAGCATCCGCCGTCGTCATGGGCCGAGAAGCCTGTGGGGATATCGCCGGAGCATCCTGCTGCATGATAAGGACTAGGGTTAGGGTTAGGGCGAGGTGCGTGTCGTGGAATGGCATGGACAGCTGGGGAGGCGGCGGAGGAGGTGGTGGGCAGTGGCAAGGGCTTGTGCGTGCGCGGATCGATGCCTTGTCTGATGAGCTTCTTGCTGAGATGCGTGTTCCAGTAGTTCTTGATCTCGTTGTCGGTGCGCCCCGGAATCCTCCCGGCAATCAACGACCACCTGTTGCCATAACTTGTTCCTCCTTATTAGTGGTAGCAAGATTGATTAGGATTGGGAGAGATAAAGAAGGGAAGGATCGGTACCGGTTTCCGAGGAGGCGGTGGAGGCGGAGGATGAGGTCCTCCTCATCGGGGGAGATGGGACCGCGCTTGATGGAGGGGCGGAGGTAGTTCATCCACCGGAGGCGGCAGCTCTTTCCGCAGCGACGAAGGCCGGCGCGGCTCGGTAGGGTGCGCCACCGGCCCTCCCCCTCCCGCCGCACAAAACTCGCCAAGAGCTCGTCCTCCTCCGGCGTCCAGGGGCCCCGCTTCACCCCGACCTTGCTGCAGCACGGCTTCCGCCTGTTGCCGCTGGATCCTCCTCTCCCCGACTGCAACCTCCTCCCCTCCGCCTCCGTCGTCGCCGCTCCGCTCCTCATGCTCATCCTGATCTCGATCTCTGTATCTTCGAACCGAAGGTAACTCTCCGTCGTATTTCAAGCCTCCATGGTGGTGGGAGCCATGGCTTCTCATTATTTGGTGGGATCGGCAGCATTAGCTGAGACACGAAGCGCCGTTTCGGACGAAGGTCATTGTCTCCTCGCAGTTAGCCACGTTTCGGACGAAGGCGATTAGCTGTATTACAGGAAAGAATGAGTGACAAAGGAGAATCTTATATTATTTTTCTCTGCTGTAAACACGATGATACAGAGAGCGATTAAGTGTCCTTTATGTGAATACGTAAACTGTTCATTAATAGAATAGCATTTTATTAAAGAAGTGTTTTTTACCTGAATTCTCAAACCCTAAACTCAAGCCACTATTCTGAAAAAACAACACCCTCCAACTCCGATTTACGACCTTACTCTCTCTCAGTGATTTTCACCTCATTTGCAATCATTTAGTAGTTCATTCCTATTGACAAAACATCTTGACGAAGGGACTCCTATTCATTCTTTCTAATTTGACTCGGTTGTTTGTCTCCATGATCTATCACTGCCATGCCTCCTATTCATCGTTCAAGATCTACGAGCTACTCAGTTCAAGGTGAGTTGTAAAAATCAACAATGAATCTGTTTTTGTAATATTTTTCGACTTTCAAAGCATTTAACCAAAACATCTTGATTGCCTTAGCTCATCAAAAATGGGTTTGTATGGAAAGTGCAGGGTCATCTGTGGATTCCTTGTTGAATAAATGGTGAGGTTATGGTTTAAGTTATTGAAAATCAATAGATTAATGAATGATCAAGGGGTTTTAACTAAAGCCCTTTAATGGCCACACGACGTCCAAATTAACCATTTGATGATGTAGATGAATTTGTTGAAGCATGCATCCGAGCTCAATGGCAGTTTGGAAACCAATTTGGATACTTATGACCATCAAAGTATATTAGAGAAAACACCTTTTTGAGGCGCGCGTCTCGTATATATATATTCGATAAATGAGGATATGATTGGATTTCTCAATGCATCCTTGATGTAGACCTCAAATGTCTTAGATAGTTTGCAATTTTCCTTCAAATAGGGATCACAATTAAAGGATTTATCTGGGTTGGCCGCTATCGCTTCCCGATTTACCCTCCTTAAACTTAGACTTCACCCCCAGGGATTGAGTCAATACGATTGACTGTGATTTATCATTTTTCAAATGTCTTAGATAGTTAATTTGAATAGCTTAAGTTTATCAAGGTATCTTATTCATCCTTATTAGACTTTTAATGAATTCCTAGTGATTAACAAGTCTTATATCACAGTACATGACTATTAATTAAGTTGATTTAGCCAAAACTTTGATAAGCTTAAATTGATCAAATTAGTTATTTGAATTCTTGAAAAAAATATGAAGTCAATGAAAGTCTCAAATGATTTTAGGATTAGTTTATCATAGTCTTTATGACATAAGGATCGATTGCGATGATAAAAAAGTATATGCATCGATTTTGTGTTCGATTCCATTTTGGAATAATGAATCGATGCATATCCATTGAATGTAAGAATGAAAAACTTAGGATTTAACTTAGATATCTAATTTTTCATATTATTTCGCAAAGAATACGAAGAATGGTGGAAAATTTAGGATTTTTCATCATCATTCTCGAGCAAACAGTGTCACGTGATAGTAGCAGAAATCGACTCTCATGACTAGTAGTCGACTAATAAGGATTTTCAATCGATTGCTAGGTTGAAAATCGAACACAAAAGGCTTTTAGCTCCATTGAGGTGTTTGACTAATTCATTATCAGTCGATTAACATACAGTAGTAGTTGGTTGGTATTTCCGAAATAGGACACAGAATGTTTTCAGCTCGACTGGATCATTCGATTGATTGTCATCAGTCGAATGATATAAAGTCCTAATCAACTGCTGCTCATGAAATCACATATAAAAGACTTCCTAATTGATTGGAGCGTTCGACTGATGTCTATCAATCGATTATTATAAATATCAATCGACTGTTGTATACGAGATCATCCACCAAACATATCCAACTCGATTGGTGGGTTCAACTGATGGATATCAATCGACTTCGCTATAGACCAATTGACTAGTGTTGATGAGCTCGTGCACAGAAACCTTCTAATTCGACTGTTGTTGTATAGCAATTGACTATCGTTCACTATTAATCGACTATTGTGCCTAGGATTTGGCACATAAGGTGTATCCATCCATCAATGGACTTGGGCAGTCGACTATTGACGATATTAGGCGACTGATAACTGATAGCAATTGTTCCGGCCAATACAATCGTGGATGGTTAAAATATCGCTTCAGAACTGCTGACATGCACACTCCTCGAAGAGAATCGCCCGGAGAGATGAGAATGCCTGAAAAGCACTCAAAAAGAGGGTTAGAATGACGTTGGGGGTGGGTTCCCGGCAAGCCATTTCGATGCTCAAGTTAGGGTTCGACGTGAGGAAAGAGTTTAATGACTTGAAAAAATTGGGGTAGATGTGTGTGTACTTGTGCACATGGGCATAAGCTACCTTTTATAGCAGCTGTTTTCATTTCGAAGTATTAGTAACCGTTTGAAAAATATTCTAATGTATCTATTCCGCTTTGAAAAGATCATGTCTGTTTATATATATTCAAGGAGGTGTTCCTATCTTCTCGGAGGAGTTGGTTCTGCCTCCCCTTTTTTAGGCGGAACGACCATGTCTTTAAATAAGTGTCATGTGTCGAAAGTTGATCCTGAATGTCGAGACCATGTCATGAGGTCGGCACATGATGCTGGAGGCGTGCCAAGACCGAGTCGTGAGGTCGGCGCATGATGCTGGAGGCGTGCCGAGATCGAGTCGTGAGGTCGGCGCATGATGCTGGAGGCATGCCGAGATCGAGTCATGAGGTCGGTGCATGACGCTGAGACCGAGTCATGAGGTCGACGCGTGATACTGAGACTGAGTCATGAGGTTGGCGCGTGATACTGAGACCGAGTCATGAGGTCGGCGCGTGATGTTGAGACCATGTCATGAGGTCGGCACATAATGTTGGAGGCGTGTCGAGACAAGTCGTGAGGTCGGCGCATGATGCTGAGGCGTGCTAAGACTGAGTCGTGAGGTCGGCGCATGATGCTGGAGGCGTGCCGAGACCGAGTCATGAGGTCGATGCATGACGCTGAGACCGAGTCATGAGATCGGCGCGTGATGCTGAGACCGAGTCATGAGGTCGGCGCATGATGTTGAGATCGAGTCATGAGGTCGGCGCATGATGCTAGAGGCGTACAGAGACCAAGAGGTCGGGGTTTCATTTGATTTCAACAATTTATCGATACTTAGATTTACTCGATTTCCTTCACACCTCCTTATACCCGACATCCATGTAATCAATAAATAACCTCACCGAATCATAAGCCTCCCGACTTAGTCTAGTGCGAAGTCTGACTGAACTTGAGTTGAACCAGACGCATTATCTTTGACCGACTGTACTTTAGCACTAATCGATTTGACTTTTTCCTAAGTTAACTAAGAGCCTAAATAAGTGCGGATTAGATAACCATGCTCTTTGAATTATTTATCTACTTGTACTAGCCCTTGATTCGGCCTCTAACGGCGGAGGTCTAGTGGCTGTTTTCCTTACTGTTTACATATCATAAAACAAATTTCTAAATTGTCCGTCACATATCAAAATTTCCAGTTTCCAGTTTCCCTGTTTAATTCAAATTACAAAATAAACATTGCATAACAAAATACTATTTACAAATTTCATTAATACATAATAAAATCCGTCACATATCAAAATACAATTCATAACAAAATTAAACATCACACATGTCTACAGATTTTTTATGTGTCTAAGTCATCACATTTTGAGTACAATACATATACCTTCCATCAGAAAAACAAACAAAGCAGGTTTAACAGTGAAACAGTCATCACTTGAACTAGGACATCACCAAAGTTGAAACAAAGTTGACACAGACAATGACGAGATCACCAAAAACTTGAGGATTTTGCTCTTGAGATTAAGGCAGCAACTTGAGGATTCGAACCTGCAGTTGTAAAAGAATGAACCTGAGTTATTATTGTCAAATAGACAATAAATCTGCATATATATAAAAAAGAGAGATAAATTGGTTTGACAGAATTATGTGTTGGTATGACAGCCATTGCCCAGGAAAAAAAAGCAGAGAAATGCTTGAAACTTGATAAACACAATCAAAGACAAACAAAAGCTAAAACATCTAATAGATACAGTTAATGAATAAAATAACAGAGTACCTAACTCCAAACTGTTCTGCAGTATAATTTTCTATATGCTAAGCCACCTTATTTTCTGTTTAGCTCCATACTGGTCAGTGTATTTTTCTTTCATATTTTACTATTACAAAAGACCTGCCTCTCTAAGCTGAGTTTAGAGATTGAAGTACAGTGCCATTTTAAGTTATTTTCCATTCACCCTAAATTTAACAAATCCATCAGTCTCCTTATATCAAGTTCTCTTCATCGTCAGGGTGATACAAATAAATATGCACAGGTATTGTACACAACATGATACTAATAGATCAGTATAAGACAAGCTACATCAACATAATAAAATTCTCAAGTATCAACTAAGATATGCAGTTAATCTAGAGTGTACACAAGGTTCTAAAAAATGTGTGTAGCTAAGCATAAAAAAGATGCCTTCATCGCTGCACTTCCAGGATATGAAACTTTTTTTTTAGGATTACATACACAGTTAATAATGAAAGAATGGTTTAATTGCACTTGCCTAATACTCAGGAAAACCATTGGAGTACAAATTCACTAAGATTAACCAAGCAAAATACTCCTACAATTGCGCTAATCACTAAGATAGGTGCCACACAATTAACATTCGCCACAGGAAGTAGTTAAACTTTTCAACAGCGATGAAGCAATAGAGCATGCATACTTGAAGCAATAGAACCTGCTCTTGAGGATTCGAACCTGCATACTAAAAGTAACAGAATAAAGCAATAGAATAAAGCACAGGTATTGTATCTAGATGTTTCCATGCGAGGGTGACTACAAATTTTGCATTCAATAAGTTCACTGTCTTCATTCCAATATATCATGCAATTGTTTACACAAAATGATTAATATATTTTTGTTAAGGATAAGAAATAAGGTAACATAGGAATCATCACTTCAAAATGATTAATTTCACAAGGGAAGCAAAAAAAAAAGTACCCTCATCCCCTGCCCATTTGGAATATCTTTCCCACACCTTTTACATGAGATATAAATATACAACATATAATAGGCATAAGAACACTTCTAAACGATTGTTCAAAATCAAGGAAAAAATAAAAAGTTCCACACAGAAGACAACCATTTATCCTAATGTCCTGTTCAACTCCCCGCTATTGCCATCACATTATCTATACCAGACCTTCAGGGTTTTCCCCTATGCATATAAATTCCCCTACCAAGAAAGAAATAAGGATGGTAGTACAACACCAAGATCTATTAACATATGAATTTGAATCGCATAGTCTTATTTCTTTCAGTTAGAAAATAATCCAGTCACCACAACTCTAGCTGTGGATGCTTGATGCTTAACCTAGTAGATATGATTTTGAAACTGTCATGAAATATAACCAGGATAAAACTTCAGATGAGCATCAATGTTTTTATCGATTCCACTTTATTACCAACTAAGAATCCTTACAACGGAATTCAAGCTTTAAATATTACAAGTTTGGTGCATCAGTTATTAACGCTAAAGACATGCAAAACTAACTTCTCAAGAAAAACTGACAACCTTTTTTAAATGTTGGATAGTTAGAAGGTAGTTGGCGTGATATGTTAAGAAAATTAAAACCAGAAAAAGCACCCGCATGAGTAGCAAGGTTAACAATGACAAGTTACTTAAAATGAAGGTACACTCAGATTAACCCATCTCCGTGAAAAAAGAATCGAATCAAAGTTATCAAGCTTGAAGCATAAGATTGAGAGACTAACACTGAGAAAATAGAGACCAAACTCGGCAACGGCTAAGAAATAAATACGATACCTGAAGCCTACCCGAAGCCGGAGGAGTAGTTCCGTCGGGGAAGAGAAGTTGACGGGGGAGAGATGGCCGGAGGAGATGCTGCCGGGGAAGAAATCGCCGGTGAGAACAGAGCCGGAGACAGAGGCGAAAAATCGAGCGGCGGCGGAGGAGAAAATACGAGAGACGACGGAGGAGAAAAAAGGGCCGGGTCGGGATAAAATTAGGATAATAGCGACGGATTTTTAATGTTCGTCGCTATTCTAGGGTTCAGTTTGTGTGACATCAGCTTAGCGACGGAATTTATTTTTGCCGTCGCTAGATATAGAGACGGAATCAATTTCCGTCTCTAATTCCGTCGCTAGATCCAGGTTTTTTTGTGGTGAAGCTTGTAGCCCTAGCCTTTCCTTCGTCTTCCATACGAACCCTAACTTGCACAAGCTTTGCTTGATCCGTGCCCTCTCCGTTCTTCTCCTTCGGCGACCCTATTTCCTTTAGTAAGTCTTGACCAACCATCGACAAACGTCACTTAAAATAAAGTGGACTATAAAGTCAATTACTGGGTATGTAATAAATTATACAGGGGGATGTGAATACTGTAGATGAGATCTATCCCTTCTATATGACGGAAGTGACATCTGTGGGCCTTTAATTAAGTAGGACTACTAAAATGCATGGTTATACTCAAATATCAATATGAGATATTAAGCTTATTTGATTAAGTGAGTCTACTTGAAGATCAAGAAATACAAAAATTGATAAAGAGATGACACGATCTATGCCTCATGGATCAACCTAGATATCGAAGATAGATTGATCAAGTTATACAAGATAATAGATACAGAAAGATTATGTCAGATTCAAACATTCTTATCACAATGATGCATTGCTAAATGTTACTCGTTGTTTGCATATCTAAATATTATTTTAGAGACATTGTCAATGTTACGAAAACCTATTGAGTAATCGAATCACCAATTATTATTCATCAATCTCAACATTTCATTTAACACCTACAATGTCAATGTCTATGTCAATGTCAAATAACTTGCATCTTAACATACAAAATGAGTCTAACTGAGATGTTTTTCAAATGCATCAAAATACATGGTTGACTCGACCATTTTGAGTATAATTGCACTAATCTCCTTTTTAATTTTATATAATTGGATTTGACCACTTAGACTATGATTGCACCAAAAAAACTCTACCTTAGACAATGCACTAAATTTAAGCCAAACCAAGCCAATCTATATTTGAGGACAAACTTACAAAATATGACAAGCGGGTTGTTACAAGGCATTCTTCTCGAAGTATTTTTTTATTTTTTTATAATTCAGCTTTAGAATTGATTAATCTTGGAGGTAACTAATTCAGCCACATGGAAGTTTTCAACTAAACATCAAGATAAATCTAGGAAATGTAGATGGATCCTGACGGACGATCCAATATCATGAGTGGTTCAAGAACCGTGGACGTATGAGGTGACTGACATGGAAATCGAACCCTCATTGTATAAGAGTCCATCTTACCACTTATCATCGCACTGTACCTTGGGAGATCTCATCTTATTTTATTTTTTAGTTGACATCAGATATCCAACTTATGCTAACCAATCCTAAGAGTGACTGATCCGATCTCACGAAAATTTTTCACTTACCACTAGAGTAAATCGGAAAGTACTTACGGCAAGTGATTCATCAACCCAACGTTCTTAGGTCAACTACTCATTAAAGAAAATTCATCTGTAATTTGTCAAAGTTGAAACTCAATCCTTAAATATCTAAGAAACTGAGAAGATACTCTGCTGTTGTATCATAGCCCCAATGGCAACATATCTTCAAAACATAGAGCCCTAAACCCTTTTATTTGTTCCTTACCTTCTTAGCTATCAATTGGGTCAAATTACTTCTCACGCTACTGCTCGTGGCTGCAAGGCCCAACAAATACTTATTAGCCCACCCAATTGGACTTTGTATTGCCGACGTCAGAAGACTACTTCGGTTTTTTTGGTCAAGTACAAAGACCTACTTCATCAATTGTACTTTGAAAACTTTGTAACAAATTTATAATAATTTGTTTTTTTTTCAACTTCGTAGTTTAGTCGATTACGGAAAATATGTACATATCAAATTTGTTATTGAAGTTCTAAAGAGTTTTTTTTGTTGAGAAAAAATATTAGTAACATATTTCTCAAGCCAAAATTCATTGAAAAAAAACTTCACTTTGTCTGAATTGAAGAACATAGTTGAAGACTAAGCTATCATCAACACATTAGATTTTAGTTAACCACGATGAGTTATATTCATGAGAGAAGAAAAAAACTATTCGACAATCTAAAATATTGCAAGCGAAGGGCATAACTTCTTCAACAATAACGCTTTAAAAGAAAAAAAAGGGAAAAACATTAATTAATTACCACATTTTGCTAAGTTAAAGCATGCCCAAGAGTGATTTTTATCATTTTTTAGCAAATAAATTCTTCTTATCATATGCATAATTAAAAATTATATTTTTTTCATAATTTTATATATGTACATTATATATATGTAGATACTATTTATTATTTTTTTTCATAAAAAACTATAATTAGAATAAATCAATTAAAACCAATTAATTCATGAAAAAAGTATAATTAAAAACAGTCAATTGGAACCGATCCGTTCATGAGAACATTGCATATAGATGTTGTTTAAATTTTCATATTACTTATTCATTCATATGAAAAAATTATAAATTTTATTTACTCATTTATATTTTTCTTTAATATCAATATTAAAATCAAGATAAAATATAGAAATATTTTTATTTATATATTTTGATGAAACAAATAAATGTTGGCCATTCATACCAACGTCAACTCCTTTCCTCTCACTTTAATCCTTGTCGCGACGTGGTTGGTAGCGTTCGTTGCAGGTGTATGCGCGCGGCGTCTCCAGACACTACAAGAAAAATCGAGATTATCAGTAAATTTTTTCTATCAGAAATAAATTTTATCAGTAAATTTTTAAAATTATCAGTTAAAATTATGGATCAAATTTTTGTTTGACCGATAATTTTATTTTTTACTAGTCAAAGTTTGATTTGATAGATAATTTTTATTTTTTACTAATTAAAATTAAATTTAATCGATAATTTTTTATTTTTTATTGATCAAAATTAATTTTAATCGATAATTTTTAATTTTTTATTAGTCAAAATTAAATTTTATCGGTATGTTTAATTTTTTATTAGCTAAAGTTAGATTTGATTGGTATTTTTAATTTTTTTACTAGTTAAAATTAGTTTGATCGATAATTTTTAATTTTTTATTGATAAATTTAGATTTAGTCGGTAATTTTTAATTTTTTACTAATCAAAATTAAATTTGATTGATAATTTATAATTTTTATATTTAAATATTTTATTGATCAAAATTTAATTTCCCGACTAAAATTAGATTTAGCCCATAAATTAATAATATTGATTGATTGTACTTATTAGTAATTAATTTTTTCACAAAAAAATTGTTTTAAAGTTTGACATGTGAGAGAGATTTTTATGTTTAAGATGTTAAAAAATACGGACCAATTGTGTTTTAGTCTATAATTATAAATTATTTATCAGTCAAAATAAATTTTGATTGATATTTTGTATTTTTTTAATTATTAAAATTAATTTTGATAAGTAAAATATTTAAAAAATACCGACCAATTAAGTTTTGATTGGTAATTATTATTATTTATTTCTCAAAATAAAAATTTTCTTATATTTTTAATTTTTGTTTATCAATCAAAATTAATCTTGACCGGTATAAAATACAAAAATATTATCTAAAATTTATTTTGACGGTAAGATTATTAGAAAAAAGTTGATCTATAAATTTAACAAATACAATCTAATTTATTGGTCAAAATTTGACCATAAATATATTAATTTGGACTATAAAACATATCATAAAAAAGTTGGTACAACAAGTGGGACGATAACGATGAATCATGGTGGTGCCATAGGCGGGGGATTGAGGAGGCCAGCAATGGTTGCAGCAACTAAGAGAGCTTTAGTATAGCTCCAGTCTAATAGACAAGATGAGATGATTTTTTTTATCATCGTCGCGATCAATTGTAGTTTTTCAATTTATTTCCTTATAAATGATCGTGAATCCGACCGTGTAGAACTATTGGGATGACAGATTCCTTCTTTTATAGAAGAAAAAGGAGCTATTTGATAACTAAGTTTAATTTTTCAACTAATGAAAGGCATTTTTGAAACAAAAGGAACTTCTTCGATAAAACTTTAAAAAAAAAGAAGGGTCTGTTCAGAAAAGTGGACGTTCATTTGATTATTTTTTTTAATCATATTCTTAATTAATTAACAGTCTACTTTTTGGATTATAATGTGACCGATCAGATCAGCTCAGTTATGCCTGAGCTAGCCATCCGATGCAGTCGAAGCCCCAGTTCTGGCACGCGGTCGCCCAGCTTGCGCATGCATGCATGCATGCGCAAGCTGTTTTTCTTTTGGCGTCTCAAAACCGGCCGGACGCGTGTGCCTGCGGGCGGGCATGCATGCATCCATCGCAATAATTGATACTGCGGGCCATGAACGACGTACGCCTCGTGAAGCACGCAAGAAATTGAAGCGTGGCACGGAAAAGAGAAGTTGTTCTGAATGATAATGAAGTCAATTTAAAAATGTGTGAAAGATAAGAAGAGTTGGTGGAATGGATGGTTGAGACGAGACGAAACGAAACGAGAGGCGGCTATTAATTAGTTGGCGCTTGGAATTAAGCGGCCGGCAGAGGATAAGGCGTACTGGTCATCAAGTGGGAGGGAGGTAGCTAGATTCCATTCATTCCTTATTAGATTCCGTTCGTTCGTTCGTTCGTTACTCGATATGGAGTTTAATTTCTTGTGCAGTCCCCACCATTAGGCCGTCGCTTTCCATCGTCAAATCCAAATTGTCTCCTCATTCAATGTACAAACTATTTTATATACATATGATTCCCATAGTGTGTCTGGTTTCATTTAAATAGGTACCCCACATTTTTATTGTTTTAGGTGCCCGGATTTTGTATTCCTTATATTAAAACTGCTAAATAAAATTGGTGGAATTTTTAAAATGCTAGAGGTAGTGTGAGGCATCAATCATAGAGCCTTGGTTAAGTTTTAATTTATATGTGAATAAGACAAATTAAAAGTGTAAGGCACTGTGACAAGAATATAATTAATGAACGTAACTCATCCATGTGGCACTGTGACTAAGATAATTAACCAACTAGTATGAATATGATATGCTAATCCAAAAGATATATTATTCAAAGTCAAAAGTCACACCACCACTTAAGATGAGCTAGCTTTTGTTGTCTTTAATTCAATAATTTGTATATCCAACCAAGGAAAAGTGTAAACAAAATATTAAAGAAAATAATTAAGGCCCCTTTTGGGAATGCACATGGCTAGCTACTTTAATTCACCGTTTCATTGACATCCGATCCATGCTTTGCTTTTACAGGATAAGATAAGATAATTTTTCATTTTTATTGAACATTTGCCAAGATATTAATTTTGAGTGAATCAGTTGGCCACGCACGGATATGATATTTAACCCAATTTTAAATTTTAATTAACTGTGGCAATAGGATAATATTTAAAGGGAGAAAAAAAATAAAAACCCTCTTTATTTTCATTATCATCGAAAAGACATCTTATGTTAAAAAAATATTAAACAACACCCATCTTAACATATGTCTAATATCATAAATACCAAATCTCTTGGTTATAAGTCAATTATAAGCAACTTAGTTTAATAAAAAAATTATTAATTATTAGCTAAGTTATTATTTATTTGCCTTTTGAACCTAATTGGAAGTTAATAATTGTTGGAAAAAATAATGCTTTCAAATAGTTAGATTCAACTATGTTATTAATTTGATATGTTTGAGAGAACTTTTCTTATGTCATGTTTGATTTGTATTTTAGATGTGTGCATAAGTGTATATGGAATTAAAATTGTGCATATGAAACTCGTAGAACTTAGTGACACAGACAAATTGGTTTATGCTCAATTGATTAGAGGCCAACAATGAATGTTGAAGCTTGGGGAGGTTGGAGGAAATTAAAGGGCAAGAAACCGTGAGTGGTTATAGATGCAATCAAAGATCGTGAATTCAATGGTTTTTCATTTGATGGATTGGAGGCCTAACACAATGTGGATTCGAGGCCTAGGGGAAGATAAATCAATGAGGTCGAAGATCTAGAGACATGAAGCTATGAGAGATTATGAGAGTGATATATAATCTTAAGCTTTTGCTTTTGGGTAGCAAATCAATATGCTTAAGAGGTGGTAAGTCAAGTTTACCTAAAAACTAAGAGTGCACTATCTAGTTGGTGCGTCCAATTGAAGTCTTTGTGATTGTCCTAACGATGATACAATAAGTCCCAAGTCATAATATGTGATTTAGCTTGGCAGAAGTCTTGAGGCTTTGCATATGCTTATAAGAGGTGGTAAGTTTTGCAAGTGAAGGTGGGGCCACTAAGTAAGAGTTAACGGGCGAAAGCACTCGATTGAAAACTTGATCACTTTCAACATTGTAGTTGAATGAGAAGTCCATTAAGTGTAAGGTTTAGTGAATAAACTACTTTTATTTGAGCAATAGTCTATCTTCAATTTGATCAAAGGCTTGAGTAGTTGATTGAATTAAATTTTCAGTCGGCTATCAATATAATCGTTAGTTGTTAAATGACTATATTTATCCCATTAATCAATTAGAGGTTATTTTGGTTAATTAAAGGTAAATAAAATAAAATCATTAGAAATCTTTCTATATAATCTCTTGGGAATCTTTAAGATGGTAAGACTTTAAGAAAGTATTCTTGATAAATGGAAGGTTTAAACTCAAGCTCTTAGCAATCTTTATTTTAAGTTATTCATTTAATTGTGCTCACAATAATTATTTTGTAAAAATAATTTGCTCTACTTTTATTGGAAAGTCTTCAACATGATTATGTCATAGCCATGCATGTTGATGGGTACAACTTCATACACCTACTAGGATATTACTTATTATTAAATGACATAATTATATAATAATATAAAACCTAACTATTTTTTTTAGTGATGTTTATTGGAGGACATCGAATGATGCCCCCTTTACTAGCCAAGGTGTTATCAAGAACCAATGTAATATATAGTAGTTCTAATGCCCTACATTAAATTTGTTCCTCCACTTCATTGCGGTGTATTATTAGTATAAATTCCATTTTATCTCCGTAGATGCCAAAGTTAAATGATCGATGTGACTTAAAGAGTCGTGGGTCATTTCAAAGAAATAGTTTACTATGACATGTTATTATTTTTGAGCATATTAGGGCATCCACAATGCAAGGGTGTTATAACGCCTTCCACCTCATTAAAGAGCATGGAGTCCACTGCCACGTATTCATTATAACACCATATCTTTTTCACTCACATTCCTATTAATATTAAAAAATAAATAAATAAACAAATAAAAAAATAAAAAAATAGCATGCGGTGGCCCACCTCGCAACCCTTTAACGCGTTCAAGAGTTTGAACGCGTTAAAGGCTTTTAACGCCCCACATCGGCGTGGGGTGTTATAACACGGCCGTTGAACGCGTGATGAACATGCGATGAACGCGCGTTGCAGATGGCCTTATAACATGTTGGATATTGGGGCCTTAATGGACCAATACGATTTTTGTGAAAAAATCGGAATGCCATCAATTGATGAAAGTCGTAATTGACTTCAAAATTGAAATCTACGTTTCGCGTAGATAGATTTAGACTATTAATTTGCTCAAAACCGATTAAGGGTGAATGAGAAATTAATTGTTTAAAGTTGGCCCAAATAACATTAATTATTAATTAATGTTATATATAAGGAAATACATGGGAGAATAGTCCCACATCGGAAATTTTCGATGTGTTTTCTTTCCTTATTAATGATGTTGTGTTAATGGAGTTAACACAAAAAGACCAGGTGCTCTCTTCTCAGGGGCGAGCAGGTGCTCGCACCTGTGAGCCCGCCACCACGCCACGCGCGCACGTGCGCAATGGGCGCTTTGTAGGCGCACTTTGCACTTCGCACGTACGCGTCGTCGCGAGGAGCATTGAGGAGCTTAAATTTATGCTCCAGATGACATTGCAGTGCCTACGTGGCACTCGGGTGACGTGTCAGGCTCGTATCTGACGTGGCAATGCCTATGTGGCATCCACGTGGGCAAGAAGAGATGACTGGACTGTTGATTGGGCGAACGGATGGCAACCGTTGATCAAAGAGGTGTGATGGATCGCTTGTGATGCGATCTGGAGCGTTGGATCGCGAAGAGTCACGATCTGACCGCTTGGGATGAGACTTGATCTGAAGCGTCAGATCGAATGGATCATTAGATCCAGATCCGACGGCTGATGACAAGAGGCGAGATCTGAGGGTCACAACCCTTCAGATCTGATGGATGAGATTAAAGTGGGCTATGTGAAGGGTTACAACCCTCCAGATCGGACGATCCAGATCGATCCAGTCCAAGGGTCACATCCTCTCACCCAAAGGGCATTCAACCTCTTCACTTAGTATAAATAGATCCCTCCAGATGCTGGAAATTTCATCGATCAATTCATCGATTCTTCTCTTCCTTGTGCATTCATCTCATCTAGTGCATTCGGAGTCCAAAAAGCCTACGAGAAGGTTCGTCGGTCTCGGAATTTGGAGTGCTACTATTCCGAGACGTTCGTCGTTGTATCTTGGGAACGAATTGCTGCTATCCGTTAGCACCGTAGCGGAGCAATATCGTTTACGGAGATAGTGTTGAACACTAGCCTCGACGATCCGTATCAGTTTGCGTACTCCCGGAGCTACCGGAGACAACAATCGTAAACGATATTGGTGCAAGCTGATATGGCTACCAACGACGTTCCGACGGCCGTTCCGACCGCCATTCCACCGACATCAATTCCGCACGGAGAGAAGCCGGAAAAATTCAACGGAGCCGACTTCAAAAGATGGCAGCAGAAGATGTTGTTCTATCTGACGACGCTAAACCTTGTACGGTTTTTGCGTGAAGACCCGCCAGCCGCTACGGAAGGTAGCAAGGCTGCTTGCGATGCGTGGTCTCACGGAGATTTCCTATGCCGCAACTATATTCTCAACGCATTGGACAACACGTTGTATAACGTGTATTGTTCATTGGAGACGGCAAAATCTCTGTGGGAATCACTTGAGAAGAAATACAAGACCGAAAATGCCGGATTGAAGAAATTCATCGTCGGCCGATTTCTGGATTTCAAGATGGTGGATTCCAAGAGCGTCTCATCTCAAGTCCAAGATATGCAATTAATACTGCATGATCTGGACGCCGAAGGCATGAAGCTGAACGAGTCATTCGCAGTAGCCGCGTAATCGAGAAACTCCCTCCGTCATGGAAGGATTTCAAAAATTACCTCAAGCACAAGCAAAAGGAGATGGGACTGGAAGACCTGATCCTGAGGCTACGAATAGAGGAGGATAATCGAAAGTTATCCGACTCTAGAGGAACAAAGCGGACTGTCGACGAGATGTCCAACCTGGTCGAGCCGAACGCCAAGAAGCCGAAGCAGTTCAAGAAGAAGGCTCAAGTCAAGAAGTTCAAGGGCTCGTGCTACAACTGTGGAAAGTCAGGACACATGTCCAAGGACTGCAGACGCCCGAAGAAGCCAACCAAGGGGCCAAAGGATGCTGCGAACCACGTCGCAACCTCTCTTGAGGACCTGGATCTCACTGCGGTCGTGTTTGAATCCAATACAGTGGAGGATAACCCGAAGCAGTGGTGGATCGATACTGGAGCAACTCGTCATATCTGTTCAGATAGGGCGATGTTCTCCAAGTATACTCCGATAAGTGGAAGGAAGCTCTATATGGGCAATTCCACGACATCTCCGATTGTCGGACTCGGAAAGGTTGTTCTGAAGATGACGTCTGGAAAGGAGCTAACTCTCATTGATGTGCTCCATGTTCCCGACATCAGGAAGAACCTAGTTTCTGGATCGGCACTTGTTAAGGCCGGGTTTAGACTAGTGTTCCAGTCCAACAACTTTGTCCTTACGAAGAATGGTGTCTTCGTAGGAAAGGGGTACTTAGAACAAAGTCTATTCAAAATGGTTGTAATGACTGTACTCCGAAATTTTGATGGTAATAAAATAAATGCTTCCAGCTATGTTGTTGAGTGTTTCAATTTGTGGCATGATCGACTCGGACATGTGCATAATAATACTCTGAAACGTCTCGTCAAACTAAATTTATTACCGAACGTCAATGTTGACGAAACACACAAATGTGAAGTGTGTGTGGAAGCTAAAATGACGAAACTACCTTTTCATTCGGTGGAAAGGTCAACGACTCCTCTAGAGTTAATACATAGTGATCTATGTGACTTGAAATTCGTGCAAACTAGAGGAGGTAAAAAGTATTTCATTACTTTTATCGATGACTGCACGAGGTTCTGTTATGTCTTTCTTTTAAGAAGTAAAGACGAAGCCTTAGAGGCGTTCAGAACCTATAAAACAGAAGTTGAGAATCAACTTGACAAACGAATTAAAATAATTCGTAGCGATAGAGGTGGAGAATATGGTGCACCGTTTGATGAATTTTGTTCAGAATCTGGCATTATCCATCAAACAACGGCGCCTTACTCACCTCAATCGAATGGTGTTGCCGAACGTAAAAATCGGACACTAAAGGAGATGATGAATGCCTTGTTGATAAATTCAGGCTTACCTCAGAACTTGTGGGGGGAAGCTATATTATCGGCAAATCACATTCTCAATAAAATCCCTCACAAGAAAAGTGATAAAACTCCATACGAACTATGGAAAGGCCGCGAGCCATCGTACAAATACCTGAAAGTGTGGGGGTGCTTGGCAAAGGTCGAAGTACCTAAACCAAAGCAAGTAAAGATCGGACCTAAAACGTTCGATGCGGTATTTGTCGGATATGCCCATAATAGTAGTGCATATCGTTTCCTAGTTCACAAGTCAGACATTCCTGATATTCATGTGGGAACAACCATAGAATCTCGGAATGCGATATTCTTTGAAAACGTATTCCCAAATAAGAAGGGAAACGTTCAAAGTGATAACAACGGAAGTTCAAACGGAAATGACGTTACTGAACTTAGTTGTTATAAAAGGACTATTGACGATCAAAGCGAAGAGCCACGTCGTAGCAAACGGGCTAGAGTTGAGAAATCGTTCGGGCCAGATTTCATGACTTTCATGTCAGAGATGGACCCAAGAACATTAAGTGAAGCTCTCTCTAGTCCCGATGCTCCAATGTGGAAAGAAGCTGTCAATAGTGAAATCGAGTCCATCATGAATAATCATACTTGGGAATTAGTGGACCTTCCTTCTGGTAATAAACCATTAGGTTGTAAGTGGATACTAAAACGCAAGTATAAAGCTGATGGATCGATTGACAAGTATAAGGCCAGACTTGTAGCCAAGGGGTACAAGCAAGAGGAAGGCCTTGATTACTTCGATACCTACTCACCGGTGACAAGGATTACGTCCATACGAGTGCTAATAGCCATTGCAGCACTGTATGACCTTGAAATACATCAAATGGATGTTAAGACTGCGTTCTTAAATGGTGAGTTGGAAGAAGAAATTTATATGGAGCAACCCGAGGGGTTCGTGGCTCCAGGAAATGAGAAAAAGGTGTGTCGACTTGTTAAGTCGTTGTACGGACTTAAGCAAGCGCCTAAACAATGGCACGAAAAATTTGACAAAGTAATGCTGTCAAACGAATTCAGAATAAATGAATGTGACAAATGCATTTATGTCAAAAACACACCTGAAGGATATGTAATCGTGTGTCTATACGTAGACGACATGCTAATAATGGGCAGTAATCATGATGTAATCATGACTACAAAGAAAATGTTGACCAAGAATTTTGATATGAAAGATATGGGTCGAGCAGATGTTATATTGGGAATTAAAATTCTCAGGACATCTGATGGGATAGTTTTGACACAATCCCATTATGTAGAGTCGGTATTGAAAAGGTTCAATGCGTACGATCTCTCTACAGTGAAAACACCTATGGATCTAAGTCAACACTTAGCGAAAAACCATGGTGAGCCCATATCGCAGTTGGAATATTCTCGGATAATAGGCAGTTTGATGTATCTCACAAACTGCACACGTCCGGATATTGCCTGTGCGGTCAACAAGCTGAGTCGTTTTACGAGTAATCCAAACGACACCCATTGGAAAGCATTGATGCGAGTTCTTAGATATTTGAAATATACTATGAACTATGGATTACATTATGGAAAATATCCCGCTGTGTTGGAGGGATATTGTGATGCTAATTGGATATCAGATACAAAAGACTCCAAATCCACTAGTGGATATGTATTCACGATCGGTGGGGGAGCGGTATCTTGGAAATCCACTAAGCAGACGTGCATTGCTCGGTCAACTATGGAATCCGAGTTTATAGCACTAGACAAAGCAGCTGAGGAAGCTGAATGGCTGCGGAATTTCTTGGAAGATATTCCGAGCTGGACGAAACCTGTGCCTGCCGTACTGATCCACTGTGATAGTCAATCGGCGATTGGAAGGGCACAGAGTAGTATGTATAATGGTAAGTCACGACATATACGTCGTAGACATAATACCATTAGGCAGTTGATCTCGAATGGAGTGATTGCAATCGACTATGTTAAGTCCAAAGATAATTTGGCAGATCCTCTTACGAAGGGGTTGAGTCGAGATCAAGTATACTGCTCATCAAGAGGAATGAGATTAAAAATCTACAACTGAAAATGACTGTAGCGGTAACCCAACCTTGTTGACTGGAGATCCCAAGATCTTGGTTCAATGGGACAACGAAGTTACAGAAGTTGTGTTACAGCACATGAGATATTTTATCTCTATCCCAATCCTAGGATGAATTGGTGCTGTCCTACCACATGTAGTGAGGTTAAGCTTATGCTTTTAATGACTTCTATACCTTATAAGGTGGAGTATGGTAGGATACTCTTGATAGAAGTGTCACCTATGTGAGTGTGAAGACAGGCCGCTTCAATGAAACACTCATGAATCCAAGATGGTGTCCATGGCCGAAACGGAACCAACCATGAGAACCTAAAGTAGGTGAGATAGGTCTCTGTGTGGGTGTTATTGTCTTAGTATACACCAACAGCTGAGCAGTTCAAGACATCACGTTCACTGCGCAGCCTAGTATACTCGATAGCATTCCACTACGGAAGGTTCAAAGCCACAAGCTACCTCTCCCGATGCAGTGACTTATCGATTGGACTCTTGTAAAGTGTCAGCATGCATACACGCATTGCATTAATTTCCATTCATGTGGGGGATTGTTGGATATTGGGGCCTTAATGGACCAATACGATTTTGTGGAAAAATCAGAATGCCATCAATTGATGAAAGTCGTAATTGACTTCAAAATCGAAATCTACGTTTCGCGTAGATAGATTTAGACTATTAATTTGCTCAAAACCGATTAAGGGTGAATGAGAAATTAATTGTTTAAAGTCGGCCCGAATAACATTAATTATTCATTAATGTTATATATAAGGAAATGCATGGGAGAATAGTCCCACATCGGAAAATTTTCGATGTGTTTTCTTTCCTTATTAATGATGCTGTGTTAATGGAGTTAACACAAAAAGACCAGGTGCTCTCTTCTCAGGGGCGAGCAGGTGCTCGCACCTGTGAGCCCGCCACCCGCCACGTGCACGCACGTGCGCAATGGGCGCTTTGTAGGCGCACTTTGCACTTCGCACGCGCGTCGTCGCGAGGAGCATTGAGGAGCTTAAATTTATGCTCCAGATGACATTGCAGTGCCTACGTGGCACTCGGGTGACGTGTCAGGCTCGTATCTGACGTGGCAATGCCTATGTGGCATCCACGTGGGCAAGAAGAGATGACTGGACTGTTGATTGGGCGAACGGATGACAACCGTTGATCAAAGAGGTGTGATGGATCGCTTGTGATGCGATCTGGAGCGTTGGATCGCGAAGAGTCACGATCTGACCGCTTGGGATGAGACTTGATCTGAAGCGTCAGATCGAATGGATCATTAGATCCAGATCCGATGGCTGATGACAAGAGGCGAGATCTGAGGGTCACAACCCTTCAGATCTGATGGATGAGATTAAAGTGGGCTATGTGAAGGGTTACAACCCTTCAGATTGGACGATCCAGATTGATCCAGTCCAAAGAACACATCCTCTCACCCAAAGGGCATTCAACCTCTTCATTTGGTATAAATAGATCCCTCCAGATTGGAAATTTCATCGATCAATTCATCGATTCTTCTCTTCCTTGTGCATTCATCTCATCTAGTGCATTAGGAGTCCAAAAAGCCTACGAGAAGGTTCGTCGGTCTCGGAATTTGGAGTGCTACTATTCCGAGACGTTCGTCGTTGTATCTTGGGAACGAATTGCTGCTATCCGTTAGCACCGTAGCGGAGCAATATCGTTTACGGAGATAGTGTTGAACACTAGCCTCGACGATCCGTATCAGTTTGCGTACTCCCGGAGCTACCGGAGATAACAATGGTTAATAATTGAATCGAATGAACCATTTAAATCGAAATCGAAAAAATCAATTTTTTTTGGACTTAATCGGATCAATCAAACTTTCGTACAAAAATCAAACAAATCAAATCGATAAAATATCAATTAAATCGATCGTAAATCAAACTAATTAAACTTTCAGTTAAATCGGGATTCAAGAGGGAAGGGGAGTGACGAATTATGAAATTAGAGATTTTAACTCTCAATTTCGATTCGGGCATATCCGAATTTGATTTAATCGGTTTAATTAAATTTAAAATTTTAAAACCAAGAACGAACCAATTTGATTGAAATAATCGATATTTTAAGAAAAAAATTTAAAATTTTGAATTAACCGAACCAAACTTTTACTTCAGTTGATTACTTCGGTTTAATTTACCTTTTGCTCATCCTACTTTTATAGAAAGTGAAGAGATGTCTAGGATTCCTAAATGTCTTACCTCTTTCTTTTTCACTAAAGGGAAAGACCTTTCTGTAATTGGTGTTATTGTAACTGTCGTGTCATTCGCGCTATTGTAACTGCCTTGTCGCTTTGCGCTCTAACTGGTTGAACTTAACTTGAATGTGACTCGGGTTGACTCAGGTAGAGCTCGACCACAAGTCGATCAATTTAATTTGAGTTTGATCATGAGTTGGCTAACTCAACCTGAGTGTGTTGACCAAGTCCTAGGTCTGGTTGACTAGTGTTAAACTCAAAAGAGCTGGTCTGATTAGACTTGAGTTCATCTCGAACTGATTAGGATCTGCGTTGATCGAGTCCTAGGGCTGCTACGTGGTCCTTGCTATCTCTGTCATATCATAAGTCTCCTTCCAAGTCTAGTCAAAGGACGAAGTAGTCCAAATAATAAGGAAGTTGTTGCATCAACGACTCCGGATCTTCCAATGTCATGTGGCATGTGCTTCTCAAGGACGGAGACAACCTCGTCATGTCGCCTTGCCTCGGTAACCCATGAAATTTGTCATCCAAATCCGTATGCCAGTCCATCATTCATGAAATTTGTCATTTGAATCCGCCTGCCTGTTGGCCATTAAACCTCTCCCTCGAGAGACGAAACACCCTTACCGCTAGCGATCTGCCTTAGAAAATCGTAGGTCACACTAGTCGTTAGTCTTGTCAAGCCGCTACGAATCCCGAGGGGTGCCCTAATTTGTTCAGGCCTCATCAAACAGTGTACCACACTTTTTGCCTCGGATCTAACGATTCCTAGCAGCAACCATTCAACTCTTTACTAAAGCTGAAACTTTCATGAGCGGCATCATTCAGCCATCATCTTCTTCCTTCAATTTTGCACTTCCAACCTTCTACCCTTCTCGAACTCTAGTGATTCACCAAGACTCATAAGTCCTTCTCTCCATTCCTTCTTCTTTGCTTGCTCCGATATGAACACTAGCATTCCTTCTTGGTTTTGGTTCAAAGCCCCATTTCCACATATACTGAATAGACAACTTCACCCTTATGACCACCTTCGACATCCCCTCTAACCATCATATTTGTATCCCTCGGTCTTCTGAACGCCCGCATATGCGTCCTTCCGACTAGTCCACCTTCTTCTACAGTTAAATGGTCGGCGGCCTCCGTCTCCCCCTTTCTTCTTTCTTTGAGAAAATTTCTGTCTACTTTAGAATTCTGTTTGACCAACTAACTCTCAATGTCTTCCGACTAGACCTACCCATGGGTCAGATTCGAATTGAACCCGACCTACGCCCATAACTGAGTCAACGGGTCAGTTACCTGTTGATCGGATTAATGGGCTTGAATCATAACCGATCTAGCTATGGGGTGGGTAGGTTATGGTTCAAGGGCCCAATTAACCACCAATCCAGTTTTGGCAGCAATTGATCCGGTGAAGCTGGTGGATCCCAGGAGCATAGCCCTTTCCCCCAAGTCAAGTGCCTCCACCCATCTACTGCTCTTGAAGTCCCAACGATTAATGCCAATCGATCATCTTCGCATTGAGTTCAAAATATTCTTTTTATTGCTACAGTGTCATTAGTTAACTATTACTATTCATCAATTGACTGATCCCAAATTAGTCGAGTGTAACAATTGAATTTTAAACTTTCTATTCATTGCTACAACATCATCAACCAATTGATCAAACCCATCAGTCGATTGTACTGTAATAGAAACACTATAGTAGAAATAATGTTCACAATCAACTGATATTGTTTACACTCAACTGATGCACTATTCACAGGTGTTGAAAATACTATTCACACAGAAGTTGTTTATGCCAAGGGACCCTCATGATTTCGAAACTTCCACATATAATTAGTACTTATTAACTCCAACTTACTAGGACCTCATCCTTGCCTAGTATCCAATTGATTTCAACCTACTAGAACTTTATCCACCTAATATCCAATCAACATTGATCTGTCAGGACTTCTTTATTACCAAACATCCGATCATCCTTAACTTATTTGGACTTCTCGTTTCATACCTAACATTCGGTTAACCTTGACCTGCAAGACTTTATCATTGTCAAGTATCTAGTTAATCTTGACTTACTTGGACTTTACCCTTACCAAGTGTTTGATTCTCCATGACCCACTTGATTTCACTTTTAACAACTTCGTGTTGAACTTTCAACCATCAAGTGTCTGATCAACTATGACACATTTGGACTTCTCTACTTGCTATCCCTTGTTGAACTTCCTACCACTAAGTGTCCGATCAATCATCATTTGAATTTTTTTCATTGTCACGTATCTGATTAACCTTAACCTATTTAATTTTTCGCTCAAAAATTCACATTCACATCAATTTTGGTCAACCAAGTCCAAGGTCGATTACACTGACAATTTTCCTCTTTAACAAACTCTCCTTCTACTTATTATCTCATTCTTATTAACAAATATATTAATCAAATATTGAAACTCAATTCTAGTTAACTCAAGCTTGGTTAATCTGATTAAGCTTGATCGGACATAAATAATATTTTTTATTTTAATAATATATTATAAATAACAAAAAGTTGTAAAATTTATATGATATACATTATATTTTTACATATTTAAAATTAAAATAAAGGAACAAGATCATAATCATATTTTTACAAAAACTGATAAATAAATCTATTCATAAATTATTCAAATTTTAATATTCAACAATATTTATTTAATTTATTTTTAAATATTAAAATTATAAATAAATTTTTATTGAGCCTATACAAGTTACTCATACACATTATGCAACTAGTAAAACAAATTACTTAATTATTACGATAATTAATCTAAATTATATTTACTTATTTTTACATTATAATTTAATTTTTTCATTATTTAATTAATTAATATCAAACTTTATAAAATTTCTTTTAAAAATACAATTAAATTTATAGTATATTATATAGTTCTACAAATAATATTAGGGATAATTCGATACAGTATATCAATTTTTTCATCTAAAATTGTATACTACATTGAGAATATTGATATAAGAAAAATATATATCGATACCATATCTAAAATTTCGTATACCAAAACTTCGGTATATCAGATTTTTGGTATAGTATAAATTCATACCATTCGTACTACAAGTTTCGGCGTATCAAAATTTTGATACGATATCAATACAATACAGTCAGAGACGGATTTAAGTAGGGGCTATCCTGGGCTGTAGCCCGGCCCTGTCACTCTTATAATAATTTATCATTAACTTATTTTGAATCTTTCTGAATGGGGTAGTGGCGCAGTTGACTAGCGCATATGTCTCATAGCTCGATTAGTTATCCTGAGGTCGAGAGTTCGAGCCTCTCTCATTCCATTCGTTCTCTTGGTGATGAAGATTACATAATATAATTAAGTTATTTTTGACTTTAATCTAATTTTTAAAAAATTACATTAGGTTGGACTATTTTGGGCTCTAATCTAATTTTAAAAAAATTACATAGATATTTATAGTCTACCATTTGGTATCAAAGAAAAATTAATCACTACAAAAATACAGTCTTTTGCGACGAAACTTTATGACGAATTATTTTCGTCGCCAATTTGCGACGAAATTGACGACGAACTCAAAATTCATCGCCAATTTGCAATGACTTTAGCGACGAACACAGTTTCGTTCCACCTTTGGGATGAATCAAGTTTTGTCACTAATTTCGTTGCAATTTGGCGATGAATAAGTAAATTCGTCGCTAAATTTGCGACGAAAGTATGATTTGTCACAATATTTAGCGACGAATACTAGGATTTGTCGCAAAGAAAAATGTGACGAGGTCCGAATCTACGGGCATCCGGCATCGCCATTTAGCGACGAAACCTGAGTTTCGTCACCAAATTGGCGACGAAAAATTGTTTTCGACGAAACAGTAATTCATTGCCAATTTGGCGACGAAACTCAGGTTTTGTCGCCAATTTGGCTAGTTTAACGAAGCTTAACGGGTGACGAGTGGGTCAAATTTTAGTGAATTTGGCGATGAAACTGTATTCGTCGCTAAAGTCGTCGCTAATTTGCGACGAAAACAGTTTTCGTTGTAAATTGGCGACGAAACTGGATTTTCATCGCCAATTGGCGACGAATACGGTTTCGTCACCAAATGTCCTAATTAACCCCTCTGTCCGATCCCCTTTTACCTCTTCCCTACGCGATTTTTGTCCTTTTCTCCCCGATTTCTTCCTCCTCTGCTTGCTCCACCGCGATTCCAAGCTTCCGGATCCCTTCGGCGACTACAAAGGCGATGGATTTGCGTTAGGCGACGGTAAAAGCCATTTTTCCTAGTTTTGTTTTCTTCTCCTCTTCGCGCGGTGGTTTTTGTGGGGTGATGGTGGCCGGGCGATGGCGACCCGCTGACCAGCCGGTGGCGGCTCGCTGCTGCTGGCCTGTGTTGGTGGCAGGGGTGGCGGCTTGTTGAGGTTGTGTGGTGCGTGGGGTGTTAGCCGGCCGCCGGCTGGTGGGGTGCTGGTCGGCCGCCGGCTGGTGGGGTGTTGACCGGCCAATGGTGGGTGTTGATCGGCCGGTGGTGGGGAACAGTGGTGGCCGACTGTAATTGTTGGGTTGCTTGCTCTTAGCGGCTGGTTAGGGTGCATGGACTGAAGTGGTGGCTTACTTTTGGCGGCTGATTAGGGTTTATCCATGGTTACTTAGGTTAGCTGGCCGTCTGGGTTAAGGTTTAGGGTTAGGG